>NC_091470.1:28466453-28813953 GCF_036971445.1 Narcine bancroftii
GCATCTGCCACTTATTGACAAGAAAGTACATCCGTTTAATTGTAACTAGTCACTATTCCAACTCAACTAAGTGGAGTTAAACAAGAAAGTCTGCAGATGCTGGCATTATGTGCAACACACAAACATGCTGGAGAAATTCAGCATCTCCTGCAGTAAACATAGCAAGTAAAAGGTAACCTATGTTCTTTGTCAGCAATCCAATTCACCTAAACTCCTTTTCCATTCTAAATTGTAATTAGAATGCTAAGTAATTTGGTACAAGTACAACAAAGGATGGCTGAGTTCACAACTTCTGGGAAAAATAGAAGCAGCAAATGAAATATTTCCTAGCAGGAGTAAATAAACAAAATTCAAGATACCTTGATGATGATCTAATAGAATAAAATGTAATATTACACAAAATTGCCTTCTGCTGCAATAAGGTAGATTAAGTGTTAGCATTAATTTCTCTGATAGTACAAGAGAAAAAGAAGCAAAAGTGAATCACTTCGGAGTCACTGAGTGTCTGTGGATTTGCCTCCAGCAGTCCAACAGCCACTGCAGCCACAAAGACTCCTGTTCGATCCATTAGCAACCCGAGCTCAAGATCCAAACCTCCGAAGCTTTCAATGCCCAAGGCCATTCAGGAGACCTTCTTGCCCTCAGATCCCTCTTGAATTCTAGCTCCAATACGTGGTTTGCTTGAGCCTGCAGCACGTGAGGATACCCCGACAGGAAGTCGGCCATAGCCTGTGTGGGTCCTTCAGCAGCTGAGTCCCTCGCTGGTCCACCACCACGGTCAATGTCCTTTGCTTCTCCTTCTCAACTAAGGTATTCTCTTCATTTCTGGTGCCCTGCACTGGTCTGCTTCTCCCTGGAGTCTGCAACCCCTCATGGCCACTGCCAAGCATAGATGCTGCCTATCTTGGGCACAGACCTGTGGTTGCAAGAATTTAGTTTCAGAACACTGTCAGCTCCTTAAACAGGCTATTTTACATCTGTACGAAGGCACTGGTATTAGGACCAGCAGGTGGAACCCTTGTCTGCGCTCTCCGCACTCCTGGGTCCACACCAGCGGTAGCGCTGCCAGTGCAGCAGTTCTGGCTTTGCCTCCAGTTTTCTTTCCATAAAGGACCCAAAATTTTAGATTCTGCTTGAAATAATGGAACATAACCACAGCATTGGATTGTTCAGGTGGCAAAATGCTCCAGCAACCCAACTGGGTTTAGTGTCAAGTAAGCTGATGCAGAAATGGTGATCTCAGTGTGGAAGCAATTTACGCAAGATTAATTGCAATTAAGATGCTTAATGACATTTATGCTCTCATAATGAAGCCTCCAGAAGGAAGCTAACATTTCCTTCTGTGGAATATGGCACAATAATGTGGCCTAATTGGCCCTATATCTCCTTACAATTGCTGCGAAACAATTTTGTTTGTGTTTTAGCTTGTTATATATCAAACAATTGACTCCAGCTTTCAATTTCAGACACTGAGTTTGCTGGAGCACCGTGGCACTTTACGGTTGCCAGGTGGACGGATTGGATTTCACTCTCTGAAACTGAAGGACCAGTGGGAGAGTAATCCTATCTGCAACATGCAAATGATTACAGCTTTTGTGACTGGACGAATATGGAAAAATGTTCCCACAGTCCCAAGAACACATGTGCACTATAAATACAGGATGTCATGACGAGTGGATTTGACCTGAATCAATAACCCAAAGCCACATATGCCTTGTGGTGATGAGAGTAAATTGAACATTATTATTAGTGTGGAAATGCTAATAAATGCCAGCATGTTTAACATTCATGGCTGGGTTCTGGATGGTTGAGAATAAGTGCTCAATAGCTTTTTGTATTAGTTACATGGCATGAATGAGTACATTAGGATTATTAGATGCCGTGCCTTGCATTAATTGAATATATCAGCTGTGTCTCAGATGGTAGCACACTGAGGCAGACAGTTATGGCGTTGAATCTCACTTGACTATCCAGAGGTGCTGTCTTTCAGAGTGGTAAAATGTCATCTCTCAATTATCATGTCACTATTTGAAGAATATTCCCTGGTCATTCCCAATCACATCCGTCAGGCAACTGCTACGAAGTAAACTATTTGTCTGTCATCTCATTGTTGCTTGTGAGGTTTTATTTTTGGAAAGTATTTGCTATGTTTCCAATACTGATGCAAGAAAGTGATGACTGGACTGATGATGACCAAAAGTGCTACTAAAGAACCCCCAATCTCCAAAACTTTTATATATATCTATATATCTATATATCTATATCTATGTGATAGTACAGATCTATCACCAATGTACATAGTGTATATAGTTACTGTATCCAGACTGTGCTTACTGTGATTGGCTGAGAGCTAAGCCACACCTATTGTTTGGGCCTTAAAGGGTTGTGTCCCTAGCCAGGTCGGATCATTCCGGACTGGTCGGCCACCTGTGAAGAGCTCCTGTCTTTTGCTAATAAAAGCCTTGGTTTGGATCAACAAGTCTTTGGTCCTTTCGACGAGCTCTACAATTTTATTAGCAAAAGAATTTTTTTGAAAGGGATGGAGCATTTAACTCGGCCAGAAAAACTTGATATCGACCCACAGTCAGCTACAGCCTGCAAAGCCTTTAACTTCTGGCTGCTGAACTTTGAAAACTTCCTGAGATTCATTCAGGTAGAGGAGGATAACCAGCGTCTAACAGCATTGCTGTCTATGGTGTCCTTGAGAGTCTACGAGAACATCCAGGATGAGACCACTTATACCGCAGCCATAAAGGTACTGAAAGGACTGAATGATCAACTGGTGAACAGAGTTCATGCCCGGCTCGTGCTTGCGTCGAGGAAGCAACAGCCCGGCGAGTCCAGCAGGGCATATTTACAAGTATTAAAGGCATTGGGCAAGGACTGTAACTGTGTGGACAAAGCTGCTGCCGAGATCACAAATGATCTCGTCCGGGATGCCTATGTGGCCGGGCTCCGATCGAATGAAGTGAGGCTGCGCTTGCTCGAACAAGGGGTAGAAAAACTAGAGGATGTGGCCCGGATTGCAGCAGCCTTAAAGTCTACCGAGCTCTCTAGGGACTGGACCCCTCGTTCTGATGTGAGTAGAGTGCCCTTCTACCATACCACCCCCCCGAGATACTGACGGCCTGTCGGCTGCTGCTACCCTGCCCCGTGCGAACCCGAAATGTTATTTCTGCGGGAGGGACAAGCACAGCAGGTCCCAGTGCCCAGCAAGAAAAGCCAGGTGCCAGAAGTGCCTTAAAAACGGCCACTTTGCTGCAGTCTGTAAGTCTAAAATGGCCGCCAGCAAACACAGTGCCTCGTGTGAAGCCCAATCGCCGCTATCCCATT
The DNA here is from genome assembly GCF_036971445.1 of Narcine bancroftii. Taxonomy (NCBI): domain Eukaryota; kingdom Metazoa; phylum Chordata; class Chondrichthyes; order Torpediniformes; family Narcinidae; genus Narcine; species Narcine bancroftii. Next base: position 28,469,787 of record NC_091470.1, read on the forward strand.
CAAACTCTTCTTCCCCAGAGCTCTCGTCCAATGAGAGCGAGGGCTCCCCTGCACGGCAACGCCTGTCATCTCGGAGACGCCGAACCCGGAAGGGGCAGCCCACCCTCACAACCATGGTGTTGGCCCACCTCTCGCCCCCGAGCGGAACACTCGACGCTACCGCCGCTGCTGCCACCGCCACAGACACCCCCGGGGCCGACGCTACCGCCGCCGCTGCTGCCGCCGCCACAGACACCCCCGGGGCCGACGCTGCTGCCGCCGCCACAGACACCCCCGGGGCCGCCGCTGCTGCCGCCGCCACAGCCGCCCCCGGGGCCGACGCTACCGCCGCTGCTACCGCCGCCACAGCCACCCCCGCGGCCAACCAGGTGCTCACCCTAGCGTCCATTGCTGACGACCGCCAGGGCCCGACCGACGCGACCAACGACCTACCCACCGCCAATCGCGAGCAACTACAAACCCCACTACTTACCATTCACCCGCCAACGCCGCCACAACAGCACTTCCGGGAGGTCCTCCAACCTGCTCCAACCTGACGTCATCCCGTTGCGTGACGTCATCGCGCAAAACTCCCCTATCAACTGCTTCAATAACATTAAACCAGCAATGCTCTCATCCCCTCACCAGAGCAATGGAACTGATTAAAGTGCATGGACACTACGCCAATTGCTTATTTGACTCTGGGTCAACTGACAGTTTTATCCAGCCAGATCTGGCTCTCCGTTGGGGACTTGACATTATCCCCACTACCCAGAGGATCTCATTAGCGACGAGGTCGCACTCGACTGGGATAAATGGGTATTGCATCGCCACACTGGAAGTACAGGGCGTGACGGTCACCCACTTCAAATTATTCGACCTTCCCCAATTGTGCACCCCAGTATTGCTGGGATTAGATTTCCAGTGTCAGTTCCAAACGGTGTCCCTACACATGGGGGACGCAACGCCCCCCTCCTGGTCTGCCATCGCCCCACTCCCGAAGCACCCGAGCAACCTGCCCCCGTGCCCCGGGGCCAATCCTGCGGCCTTTCCACACTCCAGATTGCCCCGCCAGCACTCTTCGCAAACCTCACCCCTGGCTGGAAGCCTGTGGCCACCAAAAGTCGGCAATATAGTTACGAAAACAGGCAATTCATTAGGAGTGAGGTGCGTAGATTGCTGGATGAGGGCTTCATCAAACCTAGTTCAAGCCCCTGGAGAGCCCAGGTGGTGGTTGTCAAGAATGGGGAAAAACTACGGATGGTGGTCGACTATAGCCAGACCATTAACCGCTTCACGCTCCTGGATGCGTACCCCCTGCCACGCATCACGGATGTGGTGAACCAGATCGCCCAATACCGCATTTTCTCCACTATTGACCTACATTCGGCCTACCACCAGCTCCCGATCCGCTGCGAGGACCGACCATTCACAGCCTTTGAAGCGAATGGGTGGCTATATCAATTTCTCAGGGTACCATTCGGGGTCACGAATGGTGTCGTGGTCTTCCAACGGGAAATGGACAGGATGGTGGACCAGAACGGGCTAACCGCTACCTTCCCGTATCTGGACAATATCGCCATCTGCGGCCACGACGTGCAGGACCACGACGCCAACCTAGACAAATTTCTTCAAACTGCCCGTTGGCTAAACCTGACTTACAATTTGGACAAATGTGTCTTCTGGACCACACGACTCGCTATTCTAGGTTGTGTGATGGAGAACGGGATAGTCATGCCAGATCCTGACCGCATGTGTCCCCTAATGGACTTACCCCCCCCTCCCACATACCCAGAAAGCTGTCAAACGTTGCCTGGGCCTTTTCTCGTATTAGGGCCAATGGGTTCCACACTACGCCGACAAGGCGCGTCCTCTTATCAAGACCACCTCTTTTCCCCTCTCGACCAAAGCCACAGCGGCTTTCGATCGAATCAAATCCGACATCGCTGCTGCGACGCTGCACGGGATCGATGAGTCTGTCCCGTTTCAAGTCGAGAGCGATGCACCCGACTTCGCCCTGGCAGCCACCTTGAACCAGGCCGGTCGGCCTGTAGCCTTCTTCTCCAGAACCCTCCAGGGTCTGGAGAGTAGACACTCCTTGATCGAGAAGGAGGCCCAGGCCATAGTTGAAGCGGTGCGTCGTTGGAGACATTACCTCGCTGGGAGGCGCTTTACACTGTTGACTGATCAACGCGCGGTCTCCTTCATGTTCAGCAACACCCAGCGTGGTAAGATAAAAAACGACAAAATCGCCAGATGGAGAATCGAACTCTCCACCTTTAACTATGACATCCTGTACCGGCCTGGTAAGCTCAACGACCCACCTGACTCGCTCTCCAGGGGGACGTGCGCCAGCATACAGATGGACAGACTACGGAAACTCCATGAGGCGCTCTGTCATCCAGGGGTCACTAGGTTTGCTCACTTTGTCAAGGCACGCAACTTACCCTACACAGTCGAGGAGATCCTCTCCATGACACGAGCCTGTTCGGTGTGCGCTGAATGCAAGCCCCACTTCTTCCGTCCGGATAACTCCCACGTTATCAAAGCCACCCGCCCCTTCGAGCGTCTTAGCGTAGACTTTAAGGGGCCACTACCGTCGACCAACCGTAATACCTACATCCTTACAGCCATCGATGAGTACTCCCGCTTCCCATTCGCTGTGGCCTGCCCAGACACCACTGCCACCTCAGTGATACAGGCCCTTCACAGTATTTTCACCATCTTCGGGTACCCCAATTCCATCCACAGTGATAGGGGGTCCTCATTCATGAGTGCAGAGCTGCGACAGTATCTTCTGGAGTGTGGTATTGCTTCAAGCAGGACCACGAGCTATAACCCACGCGGTAACGGCCAGGTCGAGAGGGAGAATGCCACCATATGGAGAGTGGTTACACTGGCTCTCCGGTCTAAAGGTCTCCCCACCTCTCACTGGCAGGAGGTTCTCACTAGTGCCTTACACTCCATCCGCTCCCTCCTATGTACTGCAACAAATGCCACCCCCCATGAAAGGATGTTCCTTTTCCCGAGGAAATCCGAATCAGGAACCACTGTACCGGCATGGCTCACCGTCCCTGGCCCCGTCCTTTTGCGACGCCACGTCCGGCACTCAAAGAACGACCCCTTGGTCGACCGAGTGACTCTACTCCACACGAACCCACATTACACCTACGTTGAGTTCCCAGACGGGCGGGAGGACACTGTTTCGGTGCGGGACCTAGCTCAGGACGCGGTAGACCCAGCAAACCCCCCAACTCCTTATTCTCCAGGCCCCATGCCGCAACAGAAGGACCAACAGCACCCCAATGACCCGGGCCACCCTGCCGACAACACGACTGGGGAATTGAGCGACGGAGCAGTCGCACCCGACGAGCCCGCTGGCGACACCACTCCAGCGACCCCAATCCCGGCACCACGGCGGTCACGCCGGATGGTCAGACCCCCTGACCGCTACAGTCCTTGACCTACCCCTTCCTTTCATTCTCTCCCTCGTTTTTTTTTTCCCAGGGTCAATTCTCCAAGAAGGGGTGAATGTGATAGTACAGATCTATCACCAATGTACATAGTGTATATAGTTACTGTATCTAGACTGTGCTTACAGCGATTGGCTGAGAGCTAAGCCACACCTATTGTCTGGGCCTTAAAGGGTTGTGTCCCTAGCCAGGTCGGATCATTCCGGACTGGTCGGCCACCTGTGAAGAGCTCCGGTCTTTTTCTAATAAAAGCCTTGGTTTGGATCAACAAGTCTTTGGTTCTTTCGACGAGCTCTACAATCTATATCTATATCTATATCGATATAGATATCTATATCTATCTATATCTATCTATATATATAGATATCTATATCGATATAGATATAGATATAGATTGTAGAGCTCGTCGAAAGAACCAAAGACACATACACTCTATACAAGTATACAGCAGCACAAAGTAAAGTTCTTCCCCAGCACAAAGTAAAGTTCTTCCCCAGTGCAATCAGATTGCTATGGATCAATGAACAAAAGACACTGCTTTACTTTCCATGAACTACTATTTTCATTTTATTTTTTTATATTATTGTTGTAAGGTGGTTCATAGTGTGAATGTGTGCACAGTGACACTGCCATAAAACACTGAATTTTGTGACTTGTCATGACAATAAATTCTGATTCTGATATTTATTATGGATCACAATGTGCATAGTTTATGTTGTTTGTGTGCAGGGTCTACTGTGTGTGTGTGTGCTCTATGCTCTGGAGGTACACTGTTTGGTTGAATTGTGTTTGATTATGTACAATCAGATGACAATAAGCTTGAACTTGAATCCTGATTCACCTATTAACGTGACAGATTTTCTGGGAATCAAAACCAGGTTTTACAGGTCCAGAGGACCCCAAAACCCAGCAGCAATAGAAATTCACCAAGACAAATGGTTACTTAAACAAAAGTTATTTTTAATTTTCTTTAAACATAAAAAAAGGATCAAAATGTAATTCATTACTATTAACTTAACTTAACCTAACTTAATCCCCTTCTAATTCTAAGCGCATGTGTTCGTAATGTGTATATGTTTATATGTTCAGGAAAGTTCTTAGATTTACAGTCCAATCTCATTTCTCACTCCTCCAAGTTCACCACTATCAGGCAATTCTTGTACTGTGCACATATTTTAACATTTTTGAATTTTCACCAGGCTCTGGTGCTTAAAGTTAATTGGTTCCCGCTCAGGAAGGTTATTGTTGAATTCAGAGAGAGATTTGTTGCTCATTGGACACACACAAACTGATTTACTTCCCATGATCAATACTTAAGTGACTTGCCAAAGAAACTTGCCCCATCATGGGTTTTCCAAATTATAATCTCTTCTTCCAGGTCATCACAGAGTTCATTTTTGTTTCCTTTATTTCAGGTGAAACACTCTAACCTCTTGTAAGGACCACGAGGGTTTTTCAATAGGCTGAACTTCCATCTTGAATTCTCTCTCTCTCTCTCTCTCTCTCTCTCTCTCTCTCTCTCTCTCTCTCCTCTCTCTCCCTAATGTTGCAGCAGCCAATTATAGCATAACAGTCATTTACCATAATGCTGTATGTCTAAATTGAATAAAATTCAAATGCTAAAATCTAAAAACTAAATTTAAATCTAGTCAAATTCTGGCAAACCTTTGGAATCCTTACCTGGACATTTTTGGAAGTTTAGTCATTAATTGCATTCCAAGCAGACATGAATTGACTTTTGGATATTAAGGCAATCTGGGGACATGCCAACAGTGCAGGAAGGCATCACTGAGGAAGAAGGTCAACAATGATCTTGCTGAAAGGTAGAGTCACCTTCAGAACCCAAATTCCATACTCCTGCTTCTAATTCTAACATGGAATGCTGGGGATATTTAGGAAGAGAAGTTCAGAGTTTACGGCTTTGTTAGTTTAAGGAAGAGCCACTAGAGCAGTGGTTCTTCACCTTTTTCTTTCCATTCACAGACCACCTTAATGGCGTAATACTTATGCCATTGGTGCTCTGTGATTAGTAAGGGATTGCTGAAGGTGGGATGTGAGTGGGAAGTGAAGGTTGAAAATTACTGCTCTAGACCCAATCGTCACCGAAATATTTTGCTTGAGAAAAGTTGCCATTGGCCCATTTCCTTTGGAGTTATGAAACTGTGCATATAACAAGTCAATTAGATCTAATTAGAACAGTGGTTTTCAAATGTTTTCTTTCCACCCACATCCCAACTTCAGCAATCCCTTCCTAATCACAGAGCACCTCTGGCATAGGAAATACTTAAGGTGGTATGTGAGTGGAAAGAAATGGTTGAGAACCACTGCACTAGAGATAGAAGTGTTAAAATTGGGCTGAAAACAGTCCAGAATTGAAGGAGTGCAAATATCTAATAGGATTAAGTTACTGAATTACGGAGAGAAACAAAATCATGGAGAACTCAACAGTTCAGTTGTAAGGTAATGTGAATGGTTCAACATTTCAAAAGCATGGAGATCAGGACCACTCCTTGCAAATGCACATTTGTTTTCCTTCCTCATACTACTTTCAGTGGAAATAAAGACTGAGATCTTCTTATTATATCAGGTATAAGCAATTTCAGTTTAATGCCTGGATGTCAGAATATTCTTCCAAAGGTAGATGTTTTAAAGTCTCCTTTATTTGGATTACATTCAACCCTAGCCAATTAGATAGTTTCTCTATTGTATCACCATTCTTCCACAGAACCAAAACACACTTAGAATGTATCTTTGAAAATGATACTTGGAAAGATGATGCATGGGGAAAAGAAATGAATTTGAATCCTTCTGTCATGACTTTGCCAAACACAGACTCTTTTGATAAATGTATTGTTACGAGCCCAGAGGACCCCAAAACCCAGCAGCAATAGAAATTTGTCCAAGACAAATGATTACTTAAACAAATGTTGCTTTTAATTATCTATAAATATGAAGACACAATCACACTATTGACTTAACTAATCTAATTAAATCCCTTTCTAATTCTAAGTGTAAGTGTGTGTAATGTGTGTGAAAGTTCAGAAAAGTTCTTTGATTCACAGTCCAGTCTCATTTCTCATTCCTCCAAGTTCACTGGATGCAGGCAATTCTTACACTGTGCACAGAATTTAACATTTATAACGTTCACCAGGCTTTGGTGCATGAAAGGTAAATGGTTACTGCTCAGGAAGGTTCTCGTCAATTTTCAGAGAGAGATTTGTCATACCCAGGACACCTACAACTGATTCCTTTTTAATCAGCCACTTCAGTGTCTTGCCGAAGAAACTTGCCCCAGTAGGGCTCTTCAGATGATAACCTGTTTCTTTCAGGTTATCACATAGTTCTGTTTTGTTTCTCTTATTCCAAGTGAAAAATTAGACACCCTGTCCTCTCCTCTTGCATGAACCTAAAGGGCTTTGACCAGGCTGAACAAAGCACTCGCAACTCGTCTTCCAAATGGGGTTTTCCACAAGCTTTCCAGTTTGTCCTGTTCCAGTCCCCGCTGTTACTGCTGACTGTAAAACTGCAGAATTGAATTCCATCTCACTCTCTCTCTCTCCTTCCCCTCTCTCTCTCTCTCTCTCTCTCTCTCTCTCTCTCTCTCTCTCTCTCTCTCTCTCTCTCTCAGAGAGAAAGCCTGTCTGACTCTCTCTGCTTGCAAAACTACATGACCTTTCTAGAACAGCAAGTTCCACTGCAGACTGTCTGCGGCTCTGACAAGTTCTTTCATCTGTTGCCTTTTGTAAACAACAATCCATTAGTGAAGTCTCTTGGGCATTCTCCAAAGCTTTTGCAAAGGCTCTGGGGCCAACATATCTAGCATGAGCAGAGCTTCGGTATTTAAAATAAGATATGTTTTAAAGTGTGTTTATGTGACCTACACTAAAAATCCTTCCCCAATTTATCTCCCAAAAACATATCTATAATCTGTCACAGTGTATGTTGTCAAGTGTACAGTTAAAGTGATCTTGAAGGAAGACTTGAAGAGGCATGGTATACAATATTTGTAACTATTGCTAAATAAATAAAAAATTATGGCAGCTTCCACACTGTTAATAGCATATGACTTTTTCTGAATGAGGATTCCATTATTTCCAGTCTCAAGCTTTTTCTGATTTAAATCGCACCATCACTAATCACCTGTCCCATCATCTCCTTCTGTGACTTTGTGTTACATTTTGGCTGAGATCATTCCTCCTAAGAATTTGCTGAACTAAATATATTATGGAATTCAGATTTCAGAACTCTTGAACTCAAATATTTTGCTCTACCCTGCCCCCATATCCACAGTCAGAAGCAAGTAAATCTTCCCCATCACCTGGAATTTACATGCATCTGATTGTCTCTTTAAGAACTTTGAGTATCATGTAACTTTTGATTTATTGTTGCACAGTTGTTCATTGTGTAAACCATGAAAAGATGTTTTTTTTTTCTTTTTAGTAGCTCAATCATTTTCACTTTCTTTAGGAGCCCTGTGAACACTTCCATTGCCACTATACAATATGCCACTTGTATGGAGAATGGAGTCAGACACCTTCGTAGAGTCTCAGAGACATACAGCATGGACACAAATCCTTTGGCCCACTGAGTTTACACCAACCATCAAGCACCAATTAATATTATCCCTGCACTACTGCCCTTTTCATCTGCTTATATTCCCAAGAATTCCTCCCACCTCATTTTTCCACTCACCTTTACGTTAGGGGCATGTTCCAGTGACTAATTAACCTACCATTCCACGCAGTCTTTGCATCATGAGTGGAACCTTGAGTGGAAGTAGGGAAAATGTTCAAACTCCACACAGAGAGCATCCAAGGTCAGGAGTGAATGCCTCTCCTGCAGCTCCTCTAAGCTATGTTGCTCTGTGCAAAGAAGATGTAGTCTTTTTCATGTTACTCCACATTACACAAATTAAAATTGCATGCACGATTGCTCATTTAAGAACTTCTCTGAAGGCTTGCACAAACGGTGACAGCATTTTTTTTAGAGGTCACAGGGAATCTCTGTAATGTTGTAAGTAGATCTCAAGCCAATATCTACTCCATTTTGCTTTTTCTCAAATTCTGTGACCTAATGTTAGTGAGGACAAACCTGGGAAAATTACTCTAAGATCTGCTTTCTGTGCAAGCATGCACTTGTGGGAATACAAATACTTATTATAAGGGGTCAGCCTGTGGTGGTACATCACCAGCCTACTGCAGGAGGCAACTTCTGTACCTGCAGGAGTGTAAGGGGAGAGGACAACACCTGGCCGGCTGTCAATCAGTTGGCCTGAATGGATCAAGCCCCACCCGGTCAGGTGTCAATCACCCTGTGGGATATAAGACTGTGCCGCCCTTCCAAGGCCTCACTCAGAGTTGCTACAGCCACAGCCAGCCTGGCTCTGTGGAAGTCTTTGTGGATTAAAGCCTATTGTACAGTCTTTACCTTTGTATGTGTCTGATTTTGGCTAACAGTGACCACACAGCCAAATGCAATTATTTTGCGAACGCAGAGAAAAGAGGCAGATAATTCCACAAGGTTACTTACTTCCCCTGGCTCGTGGGGGCGTAGATGTGGTGAATGATCACATGATAGGGAAGACCAATGCTAGGATGCACAATTTTAAAGTGAGGGGTTGTAGCGCTGCTAAAGGCAGAGCTGCTGAAATAAAGGGTGTCCACACCAAGCAAGTAAACAAGTAACTGCCGTTTATACAAACCACACGTGTTCCTTTTTAGGGGAGGCAACAGGCTCACAGGAGTGATGTCATAATGCTGCTGTGAGGCCTAGCCATTCCCCTGACAACGCGCTCCTGCAGCCTGGAACTTCTGGGCGGTGAGGGGAAAGCCCCTGTGCCCTGCCGCGCTGGCTGTTCACTACGGCGATTTTACCCGGCGTGTGCGGGGTTGACCCTGCCCGCTACAGGGGAAAAATTTTAAAGGGATCAGACGGGAAACTTTTTCACATGGAGGGTGATGATCGTCTGGAATGAGCTGCCAGAGGAAGCTTGCAGAATTGGCCACAGCTGTGACATTCAATAAACATTCAGAGAGGTACTTGAATAGGAAAGATTTGGGGGGATATAGCCAAATGCAGGCACATGGGACTAACTCAGAAGCATAACCTGGTCAGAAGGGAGGGGTTGGGCTGAAGGGCCTCTTTCAAAGCTGTAAACCTTTCCGGCTCTCTGACTCTGCATGCACAATCTATTGGGCCCATATTGTGTAAGAATTATATGCAGAACATCCTCGCAGATGGCGTGGAAATCAGTGCTTTCAGCTTTGATGTGTGGAGTTCGCACAGTCTCCCTGAATATTATGGATTTCCAATGGGTGCCCTGGTATCCTGCCACAGCCCAGGGAAGTCTTCATGAAAAAAAACTGATGACAGAAAGTTGCTCCTTGGTATAGTTAGGTGGAAAAATAATCTATGAGCAAATGGTGAGCATGTCAGAGAGGGAAAGATGGAAGGGAAAGAGTGGATTGGTGTTCTGTGATCTGGCATGGATGCGATGGTCTAAATGGCCTTCATTTGTGCTTAGTAAGTTTGATGATGTGGTCAAATTAAGAGAAAGATTGAAGGAAAAGTGTAGAACACAGAAAAAAAATTAAGAAATAATGAGAAGGGAAAGGTTGCGTGGAGTGTGCACATTATCAGAAATTTGAACTATAAGGCCATTAGGTCATAAGGCATAGGAGCAGAAATAGACTATACAGCTCATTGAGTCTGTCCTGCCATTCAATTATGAGCCGATCCATTTTTCCACTCGGCCCCACTGCCCAGCCTTCTCCCCATAAGTTTTGTTGCCCTGGCTAATCACAAATATATCAATCTCTGCCTTAAGTACATTCCACAACTGCCTGTGGCAACAAATTTTACAGATTTATCACCCTTAGGCTGAAGAAATTCCTACGTATCTCTGTTCTAAGCGGATGACTTCCAATCCTGAAGTTGTCCCCTCTTGTTCTCCACTCTCCTACCATAAGAATCAACCTTTCTCACTCTACCAAATCCATGCCTTTTAACAATCGAAATGCTTCAATGAGATCCCCCTGTATTCTCCAAAATTTCAATGTGTCCAGGTCAAAAGCTGTCAAATGCTCCTCATACTTGCTGACCCTTGGCTGCGTTGTCTTTAATAGGCAAATTGATGTGAGGAGGAATGCTTTAAACTGATAAAAATCTCATGACCTGTTCCAGCATTCAAAGCAGAGGAGCACACAAGTTTTGATATGTTCCTGCCAGAAGTCAAGGTTTCTATTGGTTTTGAATGTGCAACTCTGTACTCTTCTCAACATGTAGTGATATAATTCCACACACAAAAGGATAATCAATCGCATAAAGAACTTCACAACTTCAATATTACACTTTAATATCCCAAAAATGCAGTAAACTTACATCTATGGAATATGTCAATAGAGTAAAATTAATATCTCTCATAAGCTACTCACATAAATTGATTTTTTTTTCTCTCATGACTTCTTCTTTGGCTTGGCTTCGCGGACGAAGATTTATAGAGGGGGTAAAAAGTCCACGTCAGCTGCAGGCTCGTTTGTGGCTGACAAGTCTGATGCGGGACAGGCAGACACGGTTGCAGCGGTTGCAGGGGAAAATTGGTGGGTTGGGGTTGGATGTTGGGTTTTTCCTCCTTTGCCTTTTGTCAGTGAGGTGGGCTCTGCGGTCTTCTTCAAAGGAGGTTGCTGCCCGCCAAACTGTGAGGCGCCAAGATGCACGGTTTGAGGCGTTATCAGCCCACTGGCGGTGGTCAATGTGGCAGGCACCAAGAGATTTCTTTAGGCAGTCCTTGTACCTTTTCTTTGGTGCACCTCTGTCACGGTGGCCAGTGGAGAGCTCGCCATATAACACGATCTTGGGAAGACTATACAGTCTGTTAATATCCGTGAAGGAAATGTGACATTTAATGGTTTTAAAAGATATGATATAGGAGATATGTTGTTCTGATGTTCTTTGAATGCTAACTGGTTTTGTGCAGTAAACCCAAGACAAATCTTCAGGTTCATAGATACTAATTATCAATTTGCCAAGGCAAGATAATACAACACCTCATATTCTGTCTGGGCACCTTCCAGCCCGATGGTTTCCATTAGTATCCCTTCCCCCAACTACTGCCTCTCACCTCCTGCTATCCCTTTCTTGCAGCTCTGCATTCACAGAGTCATCCCCCACCCTCAATCAATTCTTACCTTTCCTCCTATTCATGTCCATTTATGGCTTTTTGCCTGTTGGCCCCAGCCTTTAAATGCAGGCGCCTGCTTGCTTTTGCCATATACCTTGAAGAAGGGCTCGGGCCCCAAATATTGGTCCTATATCTTTACTTTCTGTGGATGCTGACGTCCTCCAGCATTTTCATGTGTTCACTACGATCACAGCTCCTACAGGCTTTCCTGCTTCACCACACACTTTTTCCAGGCTGAAGCTCATCGTGCATGGATACTCATCTACATCCCTGACGTGGCAATTATTAGTCCTAGTATTGCTTTAAATAAGAGGTGGTCAAACTACAGGTCGTAGGCAAGCAGTGGCCGGTTTCCCATTTTTAAGTGGTCCGTTGGAAAGAAAATCGGCAGCGCTGCCGACCCATGGAGAGCAGGTAGTGGAGTCTCAGTGCTTCCCTGTGGGATCCAACTGCTGTTGGCTCTGTCCAGGCTTTATACTGTAAAAAAGCTGTTTCTAAAGGAGCCAACTGTGGTTGCAAAGTGCCAGGCTTAATCATGTTTGGCCCTGGACTCTATATTTTTCTCTATGTGGCTCACAACCAAAAATGTTTGGCCAAGGCTTCGCTAAAGGCTTCACATTGAATTAATTGTAAGCCACTTTGTAATTAAATGGATTTTCCATGCCATTTCTTTATGAAGAAAGGAAGAAGTTGCACAGATGAATTGGGAAGAGTTTAGCTGGGACTAGAATGGCATCAATCGCAAGCAAAGTGGTTGATCAGTACTGACTTTTTAAAAAAATCACAGTCCTAATTAATGGTAGATTTTCGCTGCTGTCGACAGATTTCAATTAAATAGGCTTAATCTCTTCACAGCCTTCATCATCACTGCTGGGTTTACATTGGAGCAGAAACATTTTAATCCAGTAATATATTTATTGTTGTCATTGATTCAGGTCCGTCTCCTTAAAAAAAAACAAATTGCAACATTGGCCAAAATGAAGCTTGAAAGAATGTTGAGATTTTTTTGAAACCCAGAATACGCGCAGAGGCCTATGACGAGTGGTGTGCCTTGGGGATCTGTGTAGGGATCATTGTTGCTGTCTCTATTAATGACCTGGATGATAATGTGGTAAATTGGATCAGCAAGTTTGATGGTGACACTAAGAGAGGAGGAGTTGTGTGTAACCGATTTGTGTTTATAGTTAGTTAAGCTATATTAATGTTAAACTATATTTCATATATATGTGTGTTAGTAAAATTAGTTATGGTGGACAGGGTCACATCACACGTACAGAGACTCGAAGAGGGAGAATTCATTTCAGAGTCGCCAAGACTGGAAGAACAAGATCATAATGGAACTGATGTGGGTCTTAATTGATTCTAGGACAATGAATGTGCAGTCATTGCATTATGCTGGCAACTGTGCAATTAAAGTTCTTCTAGAGTGAAGTTTGCTCAGACTTTACAGAGTTATAAACCACTTAAGCCTCTTGGACAGAGATGAGGTCAGTTGTTTGGGTGAATGTGGTGATCATAACATAACATAACATAATTTACAGCACGGAAACAGGCCATTAGGCCCTTCTAGTCCGCACCGAACCAAACACCTCTCTCTAGTCCCACCTCCCTGCACAATGCCCATAACCCTCCATCTTCTTCTCATCCATATACCTGTCCAACCTTTTCTTAAATAATACAATTGACTCCGCCACCACTATTTCTCCCGGAAGCTCATTCCACACCGCTACCACTCTCTGAGTAAAGAAGTTCCCCCTCATATTACCTCTAAACCTCTGCCCCTTAATTCTTAACTCATGTCCTCTTGTTTTAATCTTTCCTCCTCTTAACAGAAATAGTCTATCCACATCCACTCTGTCTATCCCTTTCATAATCTTAAATACATCTATCAAATCCCCTCTCAACCTTCTATGCTCCAAAGAATAAAGACCTAATCTGTCCAATCTCTCCCTAGACTCTAGATGCTTAAACCCAGGTAACATTCTGGTAAACCTTCTCTGCACTCTCTCCACTCTGTTTATATCCTTCCTATAATTAGGCGACCAGAACTGCACACTTTGAAGGAATGCAAAAGGTCATCTACCATGACTGTGTTATGACGAAATAGAACTGAAACAGTGGTGATGTGATATCACATGATTTCAGGGAAGCATATAACTGAAGGTAGAGTGACATTTTGAGACCAGCCTGAGGAGACTGATTATCCTGTGAAAGACACAGGGCTGAAATAGTAGTCTCTAGAGAGAGAGAGGGAGATGCTCTTCTGTATTGTATTATCCCTATCACAGGAGATACTCAAAATAAGTGGCATTAAAGTAAGTAAGTTCACTTTGCTCTTGATTAAGAAATCATCATCATGACAATCCTTTTCCTTTTTTTATTAAAATGCCTAAACCCCAGCTAACCCTTCTCTTCCTCCAGCCAAGTCTCTGTAATAGTCACAGCAATCATAGATCCACGTGCTGATCCATTCTCTAAGTTTATCCCCTTTATTCCTAATACTCCTAGCATTGAAATAGACACATTTCAAACCCTAGAACTGACTATATTTATGTTTTGTCCCCTCTCAGACCTTCATCACAAACTCAGAACACATAGCATCTTTCTTTTGAACTTTTTTACACTCAGATTTTGACTCCAACCCTCCCCCCCCCCCCCCCCCCCCATGCCAGACCAGTTTAAATCCTCCCCAACAGCTCTAGCAACCTGCCCACCATTATAATGGACCCTTTCCAGTTCAGGTACACCCATCATTTTTATAGAGTTCAGAAGAGATCCCAATGATCTACAAATCTGAACACCTGCTCCCTACACCAACTCCTCAGCTATGCCTTCATCTACCACAACTCTGGTGCATGGCACAGACAGAAATCTGGATATTACCACCCTTGAGATCCTGTTTTTTTAAAAATTTCCTTCCTAACTCCCTATATTCCCTTTTCAGGAACACATCTCTATTCTTGTGTATGACATTGGTCCACACGTGGTCCATGACATCTAGCTGCTCCCCCTCCCCCTTCAGAATGCTGTAAACTCAATCAGAGATGTACCTGATCCTGGCACCTGGGAGGCAACATACCATCTAGGATCCTTTATCTTGTTCATAGAAGCTTCTATCTATTTGCCCAATCAGTGAGTTCCCAATCACCATAGCTCTCCTCTTCTCCTTCCCTTCAGAATAATTATGATAATTAATTTATTGTCAAATACATTGTGCAATGTACTATGCAACAAAATATTACTTGCTGAAACTGAACAGGTACTTGGTATATAAAAAAAACATCATTTAAAAAAAAACTTCAGTTCAATCCCTAACTCCAAATTGACACAACAAAATTTGTTTTATCATCAAGTAAGTTTATTAAAGTGATTTGCAATGTAATGCAATTATCAGCATGGCATTCCAAAGAATATTAAATGCATTAAAATGAGTCATTAATTTTCCTAACCTCAAATTAATGATGGAAGACAACATGTCTACTTTGAGGGATGGTGGTGAACGTGATATTATAAAACATGTCCATATGAGAAGCATAGCAATGTAGTTTTATTTACCGTCGTGGGAAGTGCAGTCTTAGCTGGTGAGATTAATCATTCAACTTGTATTTTGCCTACACAGCGAGCTAAATGTGGTTCTAACACTGAATGCCTGGATGGCCAACACACGTTGTGACGATTTCCAAGGTGACCCAAACCCAAGCATGGGAATGAGTGAAGTATATATCAGAAATTGAGAAGTTCTGGTCATTTTATTGCAATATTGAGTCCAACCCAGCTAACTTTAGAAGTTTCGTAATAGCTGAAATTTACATGGATGAATGCAGAAACAGTAACTTTAGAAAAGGTCTTTTACCTAACTATTACCTAACTATTGGAGCGGAGACAACGCTGGTGGAAGCGTTCTAGGAGCCGTAGGTGGTGCCGGTTGAGGACCCATGATTCGGAGCCGAACAGGAGTGTGGGTATGACAACGGCTCTGTATACGCTTATCTTTGTGAGGTTTTTCAGTTGGGTGGAGCGCTTACATCCCTAACGTCGAAGTACTCGAGATGGCAGAGGTCGACAGCATCGAGTCCACGCTGCTGAAGATCCAGCTGCGCTGGATGGGTCACGTCTCCAGAATGGAGGACCATCGCCTTCCCAAGATCGTGTTATATGGCGAGCTCTCCACTGGCCACCGTGACAGAGGTGCACCAAAGAAAAGGTACAAGGACTGCCTAAAGAAATCTCTTGGTGCCTGCCACATTGACCACCGCCAGTGGGCTGATATCGCCTCAAACCGTGCATCTTGGCGCCTCACAGTTTGGCGGGCAGCAACCTCCTTTGAAGAAGACCGCAGAGCCTACCTCACTGACAAAAGGCAAAGGAGGAAAAACCCAACACCCAACCCCAACCCACCAATTTTCCCCTGCAACCGCTGCAATCGTGTCTGCCTGTCCCGCATCGGACTTGTCAGCCACAAACGAGCCTGCAGCTGACGTGGACTTTTTACCCCCTCCATAAATCTTCGTCCGCGAAGCCAAGCCAAAGACCTAACTATTACCTATTACATAACTATGACTAAATTTTACCTAACTATTTTCTCTTATCTCTTTGAAATAGAAACTGCTAGAAACAATTATCAAGTCAGGAATCATCTGCGAAAAGAGAAACAACTAATATTTCAGGTCAGGAGCCTTTTGTCAGAAATGTCTTCACAAAGGTTCTTGGACATGAAACATTAACTGTTGGTAAAACACAGGATTCTGTTGACACTGTGGTTAAGTGAAAAAAAACCATAAAATTGCTGGAGAAACTCAGCAGGTCAAACAGGGCCTTCATGTGGCAAAGATGAAGATACATCACCAACGTTTTGGGCTTGAGCCCTTCATCAAGGTGTGGGGGAACATGAGAAATGTCCAGGCAAAAGGGGGAAGGGGGGGTGTGAGGGTGGGAAGGGCGAAGTGGAGGACCGCAGGAAGGGGTCAGGAGTCTAGGCTAGGTGGAAAGAGAAAGGAGGTAGGAACTCGAATAACTGGAGGGAGGGGGGAAAAGCAGTGGAAAGCAGTGAACCCAATGCTCATGCCCTGGGGTTAGATGGTGCCCAGACGAAAAATGATGTGTTGTTCCTCCAATCTGCAGGTGGTCAGGGTGGGGGAGTGTAAAAGGCCATAGATAGACATGTGAGCTTCAGAGTGTGGCTCAGAATTGAAATGGCTGGCTACAGGGAGATCGCTTTTGTTGCTGACTGAGAGGAGGTGCTGGGCGAAGCGACTGGTCTCTCAGATGTAGGGAAGGCCACAGAGGGTGCACCAGATGCAGTAAATGAGTTCTTTAGAGGTACAGGTGAAGTGTTGCTTAACCTGAAAGGTCTGTTTGGGACCTCGGATCATGGTGAGGGAGGAGGTGTGGGTGCAGATATTACACTGCCTACAACCACAATGGAAGGTGCTGGGAGGGAAAAGTCACAAGGGAGTCACGGAGGGACTGGTCCCTACGGAAAGCTGAGAGGGGAGGAGAAGTAAAAATGTGTCTGATGGTGGGGTCCTGTAGTAAGTACTGGAAAATCCAGCAGATGATGTGTTGGATGTGAAGGCTGGTGGGGTTGTAGGTGAAGATGAGGGGGATTTGTGTTTATTGTATCTCAGGGTGGGGGAGCTAAGGCAGATAAGCGTGAATGGAGGAGATGCGGGTGAGGGTTGAGTTAATAGTGGTGGAGGGGAAGCCACGTTTGTGCAAGAAGGCAGACATTTCAGAGGATCTGGACTGGAAGACCTCATCTTGGAAGCAGATGCGGCAGAGACAGAGAAATTGAGAAAAGGGGATGGAGTCCTTGCAGGGGACAGGATGTGAGGAGGTGTAGTCCAGTCATTGTGGGAGTTAAATGGTTTGTAAAAAATGTCAGTGGAGAGTCTGTCTCCTGAGATAGAGACAGAGAGATCCAGAAAAGGGAGAGCGTGATTGGAGATGGACCAGGTGAGTTTAAGGTCCAGGTTGAAATTGGCCATGAAATTGATAAAATTGACGAGTTCATTCCCCTGAATGCTGCCTGACCCATTGAACCTTCATGGAAGTTTCTTCTGCTTTTGTTTCAGAATTCCAGATTTTAAAAATAAATAAATAAATAATTGGATATTATTTTAACTAGTAGAAATTACGAAGCTCCAAGATGCAGAGGGGTCAGAATCTCTGAAAGAAACACAGCAGACTGCAAACTGTCTGCCGTCTGGATGCCAGACTAGAGGAAGGATGTGATGGTGTTAAAGAAGGTCTGGAAAGATTCACCAGGATGTTGACTGAGATGGTCCTGTTCAGTTATGAGGAGAGACTGGAGAAGTTAGATCTGTACTCTCTGTTGGAGGAGGCTAATAGAACATAGAAATCAACAGCACAGTAGAAGCTCTTATGTGCTGTCATAATAACCAGCTTTACCAAGTGCCTAGAATTTCCCTCCATTTTTCTCAGCTCCATGAATCTAATAGACTCTGAAAAGATCCTATTGTTACTGCCTCTGCCACCATTGCCAGCAGCACATTCCAAGCACCCACCACTCTCCGTTTGGAGAACTTGGCTCCCCCACCCCCTCTGTACTTTCTCCCAAGCACTTTAAAGCTACGCCCCCTGGTGTTAGCTACTTCAGCCCCAGAGAAAAGTCTCCAACTGTCCACATGATCATCATCTTGTACTCTTCCATCAGGTCACCCCACATTTTCCATTGCTCCAAGGAGAAAAGATGAAGTTCCCTCAATCTATCCTCATAAAGGCACACTTTCCAATCCAGGCAACATTCTTGTAAATCTCCTCTGCAGCCTTTTTATAGCATTCACATATTTTGTGCAATGAGGTGACCAGAACTGAATACAATATTCCAAGTGGGATCTAACCAAGTCTTATAATGTAGTAACATAAGTTCATGGCTTTTGAACTCGATCCAATGGTTAATGAAGACCAAAACATCATACACCTTATTAACAGTGTGCAACAGCTTTGAGTTTCTAAAGGAGACAAATGCCAAGATCTCTCAGTTCATCCACTCTGATCTGAATCCCCATATTAACATTGAATTCTATCTTCAAATATCGATCTTCCGAAATGAACCACCTCACATTTTCTTGGGTCAAACTTCATTTGATCAGCTCCGCATCCTATCAATGTCCCTTTATAGCCTCTGGCAACCCTTCAGACTATGAAGGAGGGATAGAGGGATTATTAATGGGGGCATGATTAAAGTATATAAAATTATGATAGGTTCAGATAGGGAAGACTGCAGGAAACGTTACCCTGAGAGGTGGCCAAACCAAAAGAACATAGAATGAGGGTAAGGGAGAAGAATTCCAGAGGGATTATGGAGGAAGTCATTTTTACCCTGAGAGTTGTGAGTAGCACTGTCCAGTGACTGATCAAAGATAGGTCACTAACAGCATTTAAGTGGGCTCTAGATGGGTATTAAAACTGTGCCTGCATAAAATGTTAGATGAAGTGTCGGAAGATAGAATTAGTGTGGCAGGGTTGCCAATGGAAGGATGGTGGGCTGAATGGCCGATATCAATGCTATACATCCCTACGCCTCCACAATGCAATAATGACTCAGTGATTTATTTTTATGATCTTATTTCGTGGAACACAGATAGTCGTCTCTCTGGTCAAACCAGAAACCCTCTCTAGTTGGAGGTTGTAGGCTGCAGGTCCCTTGTCAATGAAAAACAGACCCACCCACCATCTTTGGATTGGTCGTACTCCTCACCTGCAGTTGCATGACTCAATACCTAGGACAGGTTCCAGGCCAGGAGTATAAAAACTGAGCACGTGGCCCCAGTTGCTCTCTTTGGCCTTTCTTCTTGAAAATCCTGAGCTCGGTTTTAAGCTGTAGTATTTCTCATTGATGTGATGCTAAAATACCTATTGTAACTGTGCATGTATGGAGTTGGAGCTCCAATTCATGTGAGAACCTGGGTTACTATTGTTGGTTAAAGCTCTTGGTGCCTGCCACACTGACCATCGCCAGTGGGCTGATATCGCCTCAAACCGCGCATCTTGGCGCCTCACAGTTCGGCGGGCAGCAACCACCTTTGAAGAAGACCGCAGAGCCCACCTCACTGTCAAAAGGCAAAGGAGGAAAAACCCAACACCCAACCCCAACAAACCAATTTTCCCTTGCAAACGCTGCAACCGTGTCTGCATGTCCCGCATCGGACTTGTCAGCCACAAACGAGCCTGCAGCTGACGTGGACTTTACCCCCCCATAAATCTTCGTCCGCGAAGACAAGCCAAAGAGAAGAGAGAAAGAGAGTTAAATACTTTCATCCATGTCCAGTGCCATTATATTGGGGGGTGGGTGGAAGGTTTGTTCTAACCCTTAGAACCCTCAGTGAACTAAATACCTCCTCTGGGTATTTATGGTTTAGTTAATTTGCATGCAGGCAAAATTGTTTCATGGGTGGGTGTTCTGCCTCTGGTTTTGTGTTTACCCGCAGTTGTAAACAAAATTTGCTGTTTGATACAAAATCCTTGAAGCCTTCAAATATATTCTCGCAACCCTCACCACCACAGTTGTGAGAGAAATATTCTTTGAAATAGTTTCATGAAATCATGCATTATGAATCCACTGGAAATAAATGGGGATATAGGGGCATTATTTTAGAATTGGCATGAAACACCATCACTCACTTAGCATTGCACTGATTTTGAGAATCACCCAAATTTATGTAAGATCTAGAAAAGAAGGATTTGGTTATTTACCCACCCACATCCCCCCCCCAACCCCACCATTCCATGACTTTTCCACAATTCAAAGGATCAAGACCAATTTTTTACCTCAGCACCACTTTCACCACAATCCCTTAATATCTAACAAAAAAGTCTAATCCAAATCTTGAATATATTTTGCCTCCACACCCTTTGTGGTTAGTGAATTCCAAACCCTTAACACTGCGCCCCACCCCCTCCCTAGGGTGAAAAAATTCTACCTGTGTCAGTTCTGTGTTCCTCTCCAGGGCAACATCAACATCAGCACACTTCTACTCTGCCAAACTTTTCAAAAATTATTAATGTTTCAAAGAAATCACCACTCATTCTTCTGACCTCCAAAGAATACAGGCCTGGTCTTTTTTTGGTCTAGACTTTGCATTCTGGTCTCCAGAGTGGCTGTTGATCCACTGATCGACTGACTCTGAGGCAAGAGTCCGCCCAAATGGGCCAAAATGACACCCAATGCACTTGACAAACATGAGAAACACATCAAACAAAAATGAAGGTGGAACTAAACTCTCTGTTTAAACTAATCTGAATGCCCAAGTGAAACAAGAAATATTGTTACTTAACAATTTGTACCAAAGCCAACAAGAAAGATAATTTGCTTTTCAAATAAAATATTTTCACGAGTCAGTGCAGATGTATCATTGTTCAGAACAGATGTTATTTTTAATTGAAATGCTTCAATATCAATCCTTTACATCAGCTTTGGAGGAAAGTTTTATTATTATTATTACAATGTGCCTTTTCGGGGAACAGATGTGCTGGCAACATCACATAAAATTCAGTAATTGGAAGAAAATCTCATCAGAAAAGCAGAGAAAAATCATACTGTATGCATGTAAAGTTGGCAGACAGTTAAATAGCTAAATACAATTCGATGTTCGTCATCGCTGTCCCATCTGTCTGATGGTATCCAGAAGCTATGCATTAAGAGGACAATTTGTCTAAATTCTCTGCATCTTGTACAATCTGGATGAAAGAAGAAATACTATGTATCAACACAATACATGATCAAGAAGGGATCAGTTTAGAAGTGATAATGTTCTTTTTGAGTCAATTCAGAATATTGATTAAGTATGCACATTTATTATCTGCCTAGTAACTTCAATGAATGAATCAATGATGGCTTGGAACTCACTCTCAAGTTGTAAGTAATCCCTTGACGCAACATCTACTTGTGCAAAAGATTCTCAATTTTTCCTTAATTCTAATCAAATGGATTCCAGACTGCTATGCTTGTTCTTTCTGTAGGTTTAACACTTAACAGACATTATTTCTCTTGCTGACTTCCAGCGAAAAAACCCATGACTCCGATCATATACCACTTCTGGTTTCTGTCCAACCACACACATTGCATGCTGGGAAATGTAGTTCCTATTTACGTTCATAATAACACAACTTCGCCCTTAAAAAAAGACTACAAACACAATACTATGTCTACATAACAAAAGTATCTACGTTCCAAGTCCAGTCTCTTTCCACTCAGCTGCTTTCAATCAGTCTCTGAGATGGTTTAATAGTCCTTTTTTTGTCAACTATGTGTATCCACTGGTGTATTGCTTGGATTTGCTGCGTTAGACTTAGTGTCTTTCTATGGACTCTGAACACATGTTTACTTTCTTTCTGTGCTGGACCCATTTGTGTAATAATAGGTGATGGGTCACAACTTTGGGTTAGAGCTTGTGCTTGTAGATCCATGTGGTTCTTTTTCAGAGATGTCCCTCCCTCTGTCTAGATCTGGTAGGAATGTGGATCTCTTTCCTCTTGCACATATCCTGGCAAGGCCCACATGCCGGAATAATGATCTTTTATTCAAACTGCAACGCCAGGCTTCAGGATTGGTAGGCTTTTCGCAGTCTTGTCATGATACTGTTCCTGTTACATTTTTTTTTCCATTTTGGCCTGTTTGACCTCGTGTGCTCCTTTGGGTGTCAACAAATTTTCATGCATTGGCCCATATGCATTGACCCAGCAGCATCTGGGCTGGAGAAAGGCCACTCTGTAGTGGAACACATCTGTAAATCATTAGATTTCTATGGAAATCCCCTCATCCATCATGTGCTTTCTTCATGAAGCCCTTCATCATCTTCACACAACTCCCTGCTAGTCCATTAGACTTTGGGTGATATGGGTTTGAAGTTACATGCTGAATTGGCAAAATATTGGCAAAGGACTCAAATTCATTGCTCAAAATTGAGGTCCTTTGTCGGATACGACTTTACAGAGAAATCCATGGCACGCAAACACACTCTTCATGAAAGTGACAACTGCTTTGCTAAATGTTGACTGCAGTGTTGTTACCTCTGGACAATTGGAAAAATAGTCTGTCACTACTATATTACTCTTCCCATTACAGTCAAACAAATCTACTCCAACTTTGAAATACGGTCTGTCTGGTGCAGGGTGTGGTGTAAGCACCTGTGGCTCCTCCTCCATTATTCCCCTAATAAAGGCAGCTATGCCATAACCCCTCCCCCAGGAAAAGCTCGGGTCTTGGGTCAGCAACATGAGACATGGTTTCTGTTTACGGTAATAAAAGCCTGTCAGTCTTTGGAGTTATTGATAGTGCACCAATTGTATGAGTCTAATTGTTTTTTTTTGAAATTGACAAGTTACTGAGAACAGGGAGGCTGGAAATCAACTCGCAATTACCATGAAGCATCCGACAAGTTCGAACTGTGGTTATGCTGCTTCAACGTGTTTCTGCAGGCCTCCACCGAGATCATCCACTCTTTCTCAGACAAGCTGCACTTGCTGTTCTCACAGGTCAGGCGCTGTGCTTACTCGATGGTCAGAGACTGCAAGACATTCACCAAAGCAATGGACATTCTGAAGGCCCAGATGAATGAAGTCTATGCCAGACACGGCCTAGACACGCGTAAGGAGCAACCCGGGGAGTTGATCAATGATTATCTTCGTGTCCGATGAGTGATTTCGGACTGAAGAAAATTACATGGAAGAGCTGATTCAAAATGCCTGTGTAGCAGGGCATCAGATCGGATGACATTGGCCAGCGACTGCTAGAGCAGGGTGAGTTGAAGCTGCAGACAGCCATCGAACTAGCTAAAACTTTCAAAGTAGCCCTTCTCAATGTAGACTCTTCCTCGACCGATAATATGGCTGCTCCGTGGGGAATGCGGGCACCACCATCTTGGGATGCAGGATTGCAGGCCGATCCTCGTCCTGACCTGACTATGGCCGCCACCGCTGGTGAGCACCCAAAGTGTTACTTCTGCGGCCAGCAGAAGCTCCCCAGAAAGCGCTGCCCAGCGAAGGACGTGGTCTGCTGCAGCTGCAGTTAAGAAGGGACACTACGTAAATCCAAGCAACCTTCTAACCCAAGCGTCGCCACCATTTCTGATGAACAACAACTGCAGCACATGCACTCCAGGAAAGCTGCTATCTTGGACGACATCACATCCAATGAACACCAACAGCATCGAGTATGTGCCATGCAGGCCACCATCTTGGATTCCGCCATCTTAACAGTCCACAAGCCAGTATAGCGGATCAGACAGCAATGCTACTCTGGCTTCAGTCATGCTTGACCAAAGTTCAGCTCGCCAGGTCAATGATGGACATAGGTAAAAGGGAGCAAGACGAGCTGCCTGTTCAATAGCAGGAGTAGGGAGAGCTTCATCCACTCCTACACAGTGCTGTGTTACACCCTCGAGGTGAGACCAGTGAGTTACAGAGTCTCCATGGCCTCTAAGCCCCACTCAGGAGAGATCCACAGCAGCTGCATAGTGATGCTAACCATGTGAGGTGCAGAGTACAAAATTTTTTAACTCTTTGCGATGTCACAGTTCTGCGCGCCCATACTACTGGGGTTGGACTTTCAGTTTCATCTTAAGAATATCACCATGGAATATTGTGGGGCCCCATTCCCCCTCTCATAGTCTACAACCAACAGCCTTTAAACCGCCCACCCTCCCCTCCAAACACGCAATCGACCCACTGCACATGACTTGTGGGCCCTCCACTCTTCGATTTCCACCCCACCTCTGTTCACCAATCTCACCCCTGACTGTAAGTCCATTGCACCAAAAGCAGGCAATACAGTGCTGGGCAGGGACTTTATCAAATCGGTGGTGCGATGGCTCCTGATGGAGGGGATCATCGATCCCAGTACCAGTCCATGAAGAACTCAGGTAGTGGTGGTTAAGACTAAGGAAAAACACCAAACAGTTTTCAACTACAGTCAGACCATTAACAGGTTTGTACAACTCGACGCATATCCCCCTCCCCTGCATGGTAAACCAAATTGCCCACTATCGGGAATTTTCCATCATTGACAAAGTTAGCACATCACCAGATCCCCATCCGTCTGGAGGACCACCTGTACACTGCGATCGAGGAGGATGACCACCTCTACCACTTTCTGAGGGTCCCCTTTGGGATCATCGATGGAGTTTCCGTCTTCCAGAGGGAGATGGACCAAATGGTGAATGACCAGAGGCTGCTGGCCAGATTTCTCTACCTCAACAATGTCACTATCTGTGGCCACGATCTGCAAGACCATGACGTCAACCTCCAGAAATTCCTCCAGACAGCCAAAGGCCTTAACCTCACCTACAACAAAGATAAATGTGTTTTCTGCACATCATGCCTGGCTATACTTAGCTGCGTCATGGAGAATGGAGTTATGAGCACCGATCCTGACTACGTGTGCCCCCAACAATGAAACCATGACCTTTGGGCTACTAAGGCGATGATGTAGTGATAATACACCCACACTTTGTAGCCAGCCTTCTGATTTCTTGTGTCATGAACTGTGTTCCATTGTCACATATTACTTGCTCAGCTATTCTTGTTCAGCGAAGAGTGCTCTCATTTCTGAGGTGATAGTTGATGCTCTCAGGTCCTTCACCCTTTTAATGAATGGAAACTTAGAGTAGTAACGGGCTACTATTAAATGCCTCTCTTGACTTTCAGTGAACAAATCTGCTCCTACAGTGTGCCAAGACCTTGCAGGTACTTCTGTGGAAATCATTTCCTCTTTTTGTTGTGTAATTCTGTACTTTTAGCACATTGGACACATAGTCACCGTATTTTCGATATACCAGTCTAGTACACAGCTGACTTCACTCTGAGTTTGAATTTTGCCATTCCCATGTGACCTTCATAGATTTTCTGGAGAATCTCTTTCTGCATTGTGTCACATTTGTGGCCCGAAATGTGAAGTTAATAAAACATCAAACGCAAGTTTTATCAGGTAAGCTTCTCAGTGTCTTTATTTTCCAGTTTTCTTTTGTTCTCCTGCTTGTGCTCCTATCTCTCTCTCATACCGCGTGACTTCTGGTACATCTCATACATATTCATTATCATGACATCCCTCCTTTAATCAGAAATAAACTTTACCTTCACTTACCAATATCCCTCGGAAACCTACAAACATTGTAACTAATGGTAATACTATAACTCAACTACATAAAATTTTCTTCCTACAGCACGCATACATGCACTTTATGATATAAGATTAACTACTGTCCCAAAGTTCTTATTAAAACTATGGCACAAAGTCTTCGTATCGTTTGGGCACTTTCCGGTTTCGTTTCGGCCTGCCTGCGATATTGTCGTCGCTTCTCGGTTGTTCAGTCTCAGCGTCGGAAATACTGCTCGCCACGGCTTTGGGTGTTTCTGGCGCTCTAGTCACTTCATCAGGAGTGCTGGTAACTGCCTCTGGAACATCATCAGGTCTCTCAGTTTCAGCATCTCGTATTGGCCTTTCAACCTCTTCGCTCGATGTATCTCTGGACTGGTACCTTTTTACACCTGATACATTTCTCTTATACAGGACTCCAGTCGGAGACTTGACTGTCACCATACTGCCACTTCTGGATACAACAGTATAGGGTTGATGGTAATAAGGTGTGTCTAGCTTACCACCAGTTTCATGCCTCACTAGAACATTATCTCCTGGCATGATGTCTGAGTACTTGGCTCCACATTTCGAATCTGTGTACAGCTTTGCTGCACCTTTCTTTTCAGCATCGTGGTCCCTCATCTCCTGGTTGTCTCGGATTTCCTTTATTTCTGGCATTTTTGTGCGGATTTTTCTCCCAAAAAATGCTTCTGCAGGACTTTTCCCAGTGGTTGCATGAGGCGTTGCTCGATAGACAGCCACATAAGATAGCAATGCTTCTCGCCAATTTTGTCCTTCTGCATGTGCAATCCTCAATCGTTTTTCAATGGACTGATTTTGTCTCTCTACTTCTCCGTTGGCTTGCGGCCATTTCAGAGTTACTTTATGATGGTGGATACCTGTGGTCTTCATGTATTCCGCAAATGTCTCTGAAATGAATTGTGGACCATTGTCAGAGTATAATGTAACAGGTAATCCATATCTTGCGAATATCTCTGTTAATGCTTGTATTGTTTTTTCAGTGGTTGTGGACTTCAACACCACGTACTCATAGTATCTGCTGTAGTAATCTATCACTACCATAATTGATTCACCAGTCAGTAAAGGTCCAAGAAAATCAACAGCTACGTCAATCCATGGTCCTGTCGGGAGTTGCGTACTCCGGATCGGTTCTGGCGGATTACTCCTACTTGTGATTTGACATCCGTGACAAGTTTTAACAAATTTCTCTGCGTCTTTATCACAACCTGGCCACCGTACCTTGGTCCTGAGGTTTTGCTTGGTACCAACAATGCCTAGGTGTCCTTCATGCGCTAAGGATACGATCTTCGGTCTCAATCTTTGCGGTATCACCAATCTGCAACCTCTTAATACACACTGTCCGATGCAACAAAGTTCGTCTCTAATGGGAATGTAAACTTTGTGAGTACACTTGTCCCATTGTCTACTCTGTATGCATTCTCTTACTTCCATGAGTTCTGGATCACGTTCGGATTCTCTCTCGACTTCCTTCGTAGTCACAGCTTTCGGTGTCGCCTGAATAGCTACGAAGCGTACAAAGCTCTCTGTTTCTGTTCCTAATTCTGACTTGGAATGTGGACCACCATCCTTCACCAATCTGGACAGCGGATCTGCAATGTTTGTTTTCCCTGCAATGTGGATTACTTTATATTTGTAGGGTTGTAGTCTGAGTACCCATCTCTCTATTCTGGCACATGGTTTGGATCTAGGTGCATAGATCACCTCTAATGGCTTATGATCTATGATGAGTTCAAATTCAATGCCGTATAAATATGCATGGAACCTCTCACAGGCCCATACAAGTCCGAGTGCTTCTTTCTCTGTCTGAGAGTATCTTCTTTCCACATCTGATAACGATCTGCTGGCATAGGCAATGATTCTTGGTCCTCCATCATGCATCTGGACCAACACGGCTCCTAAACCAACCGGGCTGGCATCCGCTATGACTTTGGTTGATCGTAATATCCAAGAGTTTTTGCATCTGTCAGGCTTTGCTTCAGCGCTGTGAACGCTTTCTTCTGCTCAGATCCAAAATGATATGGTACACCTTTCCTGGTTAGTTTCCTTAGTGGTTCTGCCACTGTAGCGAAATTAGGAATGAACTTTGCACAAAAATTAACCAATCCCAGGAAACTCCTCACCTCCATTGCGTGCCTCTTCAATAGCTTTCACCTTGGCCTCTGCAGGGTTTAGTCCTTCCCGTGTAAGTTTGTGTCCCATGAAGTCCATTTCTGACACACCGAACTGGCACTTGTTTCCATTCACGGTAAGGCCTGCCTCCTGTAGTCTAGATAGTACGCGCCTCAACCGTTTGTCATGCTCTTCCTTCGTTGGTGCATGGACTATGATGTCGTCAGAAATGTTGGCAACTCCAGGAATGCCTTGAATCACTCGATGGATTTCATACTGGTAGATCTCCGAAGCTGCATTAATTCCAAATGATAGTCTCTTGTAACGATACAATCCACAGTGAGTCACAAATGTTGTTACATCTCGGGAACCTGGATCCAGCTCTAATTGATGATAGCCCCATTTCAGATCAATCTTTGAGAATACCTTGCTGGTAGTTAGTTCTTGAAGTATTTCCTCCACTGTTGGTATAGGGTGTCGTTCTCTAATTATAGCTTCATTGGCCATTCTCATGTCAACACATAGTCTTATGTCACCCTTTGGTTTGGGCACAATCACTACGGGACTGACCCATTGTGTCGAATGTTCCACCGGTTCAATAATGTCTTGTTCGATCAATTCTTTAATTTTGGCTTCGACTTTCCCACGAAGTCCAAACGGAGTTCGGCGCATTGGTTGTGCCTTGGGTTTGACCGTTTCATCTACCGCTAGCTTCAATTGTCGACCGTTCAGCTTTCCTACTCCTTGGAAGACTGCGGGGAATTCTTGCTTCATATCCTCGTATGACTGAAATGAATTGACACAAGCTCCAATATGAAGTATTGCCAGGTCTTGCGCTGTGCTTCTACTCAGCAATGGTTCTCCCCTCTCTTCTATGACCATAAACTCTGCTTCGGTGTACTTATCTCCAGCTTCAACAGTTGCAGTAAAACATCCAATGGTCTGCAATGGCTTAGTTGCTGTGTATGGATACAGTTTCTTGGAACACTTCTTTGAGGTACAGATGATCTTTTTCCTTTTCAACTTCTCCCATAAATGTCGATCAATCACATTACTGTCACTGCCTGAGTCTACAATGACCTGCACTGTCACTCCACCAATGATCACTGGGACCTTCTCATGATGTACTTCATTCAACGTAAATTGGTAACAACTCTGTTCCTCCTGGGTATCATCATCGTCACCATCTATCTGGCGAATGGTATCTTTCTTTCAAGGATACTTTCCTTTCCCCCAGGCTTTGCCTTTGGAAGTTGTACTCTTCCTCTTCTGGTCTGCATTGGACTTGCTTTTACACTTCTTCGCAAAGTGGTCCTTACCTCTACACTTTCTGCAAACTTTGCCTTTGGCCAGGCAATATGGGTCTTTTCCAAAGTGACCTCGGTTTCCACATCGATAACACTCCACGTCCTGTGTCGACGTATATCTTGGCTGGTTATGGCGATGTGAGAGCCTCTTAATTTGCTGGCTTGAGTTGTCTTTCAGGGTCATGGTATGAAATTGCCCTTAAACAGCCTCTAATGCAGCAGCAATGGTTAAAGCATCGGTTGAGTTCCAACTCACTCCCTCTTTCCAGTAGACGTCTTCTGAGTTTATCTGATCTGCAGTGCTGAACGACTTGATCCAATAATTGGTTGTCCAAATCAGCTGGCATGTAATTGCATCCAACAGCTAGCTGGCGTAGTCTCGTCACGTACTGAGCAATTGTCTGGCCATCTTCTTGTCTCGTTCTCCGAAACAAATGGCGTTGAAATGTAGCATTCGGTGTCACTACATAGTGTGCATTTAATGCATCTACCGCCTTCCGGTACTCATCCTTTCTTCCAGTGTTGAAAAGTGTCTTAAATGTTTCCCGAACTGCATGTCCAGCAGTGAAAACAAGTAACGCTCTCCTCTGCGCTTTTTGTTCAACTGTATCGGTATCTAGAAATAGGCCACGACTATCGGCGTAGGATACAAATTCTTCCAGCCATGCCTTCCACTTCACACTTACAGTGCTTGCATCACCCATTGGGTCAAAATGAGCAATTCCACTATGTGTTAGAAAGTCACCATTTGCCCCAGCCATGAGGAAATATTCCAGCCCTAAAAGTACTGAGTCAAAGAGAAAATTCTTATCACTTGAAGTTGTCTGTAATCCTCTGTAATCTTCTTTAGTCTTTAATTTTCTTCAAGCTTCTTTCATCCTCGTCGCCAATGTCACATTTGTGGCCCGAAATGTGAAGTTAATAAAACATCGAATGCACGTTTTATCAGGTAAACTTCTCAGTGTCTTTATTTTCCAGTTTTCTTTTATTCTCCTGCTTGTGCTCTTATCTCTCTCTCATACCACGTGACTTCCGGTACATCTCATACATATTCATTATCATGACACATTGTTTCAAGTATAATCAGCCTTGATCCAGTCAACAGAACACCATTATATGTCATCTCTGATAGACCAATATTGAAGTATTGAAGGCTGTATCTTCTTTATCCTCTCTGGCCCTATTGTTTTACTTGTTGAGAAAGCATTTAAAACACATCCTCCTTACTGGTTTCTTCTCTGATCTGGGTTAATTTATTGCTGGTCACACTGACGAGACGATGCATGTCTTCCATTTCGTATTTTTCATTTGGGGAAAGTCATGCCAAGGTATTAGCAGGCACCATCTCTTTGCCTGGTATGTATTTTAAGTTGAAGTTGTAGCATTGTAGGTGTAGAAGTAATCTCTGCAGTCTAGCTGGTACCTTGTTTAAGTTCTTTCTTTGGATGTGTTCCAGGGGGTGATGATCACTTTCCACTTTAACTTTCTTCCACACAGAAAGCTGTGAACCTTCTCACATCCGTTTACGACCGCCAGCTGTCCTCTCTCAATATTGGAACATCTGGACTCTGCTGTTGTTAGTGCTTTTGAGGCAAAAGCTATCGGTTTTCCTTCTTGTACTAAAGCTGCACCAAGACCTCTGTTAGATGCATCTACTTGTAGAGTGAGGAATTTTTTCTCTATCAGAGCATTTCAACTCCACTTCTCTGCATATTAATTATTTGAACTGGTCAAAACTTCTCTGATATGAACTATTTCATAACCACGTAAGAATACACCCTTCTCACTGTAATAACTGTAGTTCAGCACTGTGGGGCATATGTATATGTAATAAGACTGTGTGTGAACAGTTTACAGAGATGGTGGAAGGCATCAGTAAGTAAAATTGCTTCTGTTATTTTAATCTTGAATTTCTAAGTTATTTAAGAAGCCTCCCAAGTAACACAGAGACATAACACATTTCATTAAAGCCTGCAACCTCCTCTATTCAGTTGAGGACATCAGGTCGATGACCAGAAACTGCCAGGTTTGGGCAGAGTGCAAACCACACTTCTACCAGACAGACAGGAGCACCTGATTAAGGCCACCCACCCCTTTGTGTGCCTGAGCATGAATTTCAAGGGACCTTGTCCTCTTTGAACTCCAATGTGTACTTCCTCAACATAATTGATGAGTACTCACATTTCCCCTTTGCCATTCCCTGCCCAGACATCACTACTGACACTGTTATAAAAGCCTTGGACAGACTCTTCACACTATTCAGATACCCCTGCTATATTCTTAGCAACTGGGGGTCCTCCTTAATGACTCCTTAATGAGTGATGAGCTGTGCCAATATCTGCTGGCAAGAGGTATCACCGCAAGCAGGACCACCAGCTGCAACTCCCAATCGAACATCAGGTAGAAAGGGGAGGACGCCACTGTCTGGAAGTCCATCCTTCCTAGCCCTGAGGTCAAAAGGCCTGCCTGTCTCCCACTAACAAGAGGTCCTCCTTGAAATATTCCACACAATCAGATTCCTCCTGTGTAACACCACCAATGCCACTCCACATAAAAGGTTGTTTACCTTCCCCAGGAAGTTTATGTTGGGGACCATGGTGTCATCCTGGTTGACATCCCTGGGGTCAGTCCTGCTCTACAAGTATGTGAGAAGCCATGTCCAAACCACTGGTTGAGAGGGTCCATCTCCTCTATGCCAACCACCAATATGCCTACGTTGTGTGCACAGATGGGCATGAGGACACTGTGTCCATCCGTGACCTGGCGAACACTGGAGATCCCGGGACTCCAGCTGGCAAAACAGTACATCCTCCATTCCATGACATACCATGTCACCCTACCTAGCCCCCACCCCAAATGTCTCAGTTAAGTCACCAGACACCCCACCCACCGACAATGACCAGACCGTCCAGGAGTCAACAGCTTGTGCTATGACAGTCACAACAGCAGACAAGATGACCAGACAGACTGAATTTGTGAACTACATTGAACCCACTTTACCCATCGTATTTCTTTTTAAAGGAGGGGATGAACATGTTGGAACCACTGCTAAAACTGTTTGTACATGTATGGCTGGCCCGCTCCTTGCTAATTGTGCCCATGGCTCCTCCCCCTTGATGCCCCTAATAAAGGTGGCAATGCCATGACCCCTCCCCCAGAACAAGCTCAGCAACGTGAGATGTACCTTCTGTCTATGGTAATAAAAAACCTAACAGTCACGTAACCTAGTCTTTGCAGTTATTGATAGCGCATATTTCACAAGAAGCAGTGGTCTGGCTTATATCTTTGATCTTTCTTGGCCAGTACATTCCCTCCTGAGCTCTCCATTGGCATTTTTCCTCATCAAGCTGTCCTTTGTGTATCTTCTGGAGCATTTCCTTGTGTAGCAACACTGGAATCATAGGCTTTTCTCTTTGAAGACTTTATCTTTCACAAGAGTTCATCTCTATATGCCCAATAATCCCAAATACCCATTGCATAGTCATTCTTAGCTGCCGGCCATTTTTTATGTATTGTTCTTTCTTTGAGCTCTTTCATTGTTTCAATTGTCTCTGTTGCTTTCTTGATCTGCTCTGTTCAATCCTGGGATACTGGAAATGAAGTGATAATCACATCAACATAGGCCTGCATCTCTGCATTAACCTCTTGGTCACTCTTTTCTTTCTTGTCCACTGTTCAAGACCGTGCGTCAGCTGCAAACATGTATTTTCCTGGCATGTAGGTCATTTTCACTTCGTATTTCTGTGACCTTTTCCAGAATCAAATCTCTTTCACACAACGGTCCATTATCTTGGATCCTGCAAACTATTCTGTCTGTGAATCTTTCAAATCTACTGATTCACTCAGTGCGTGAAGCTTGGAAAATTATTGGTTAAAACTCATCCCTTGTTTCTGGTCAGAGGAGAAAAACATGAATCTCTCAAACGTGATGTTTTTACTTGGAATATAATACTACTCAAATTTTGCCATCAGATTGTCCAATGTGAAAGGTGTCTCATCAATTTGAAAACTGTTATAGATGTCCAAGGCATCTTCACCCATCACGCGCAGAAATATAGACTCTTTCCATTTGCCATCAATCTCTCCAATTCCACCAGCTGTTTGAAACATTTCCAATTATCAGCTAGATTGCTGGTAAACTGCATCGATGTTGGAGGGCTTAACTTATCCATGGTTACAACTATTGTCTTCTTTCTCTCTCAGACACTTCTGACACCATGTTATGCTTGTTCTTTCAAGAAGAACAACCTTACATGGGCTTAACACTTAACTGATTTTATTTTATTTGAGCTGCTTCAACTGACTTCCAGCGACAATGCTCGTGACTCCCGTCAGATACCACTTCCGCTTTCTGCCCAACCACACACATCGCATGCTGGGAAATTTAGTTCTTATTTACATGCATAACAACACACAGGCTGGAGCTTGCATGCTGCCAAATAAGGCTCAATAGAGTGAGGAGTAAAACATGAAATTCTGCGGTTACACTAATGGAAGCATAAACACAACACTGGAGAAACTTAGCAGGTCAAACAGTCTACGTTATGTAGCAAAGATAAAGGTACATAACCAACGTATGAGCAGCACCTGTCTACATTTTGCTCATACTTTGAAGGGCTCAAATCCGAAACGTTGGATATGTATCTTTATCTTTGCTATATAAAATACATTGTTTGACCCGCTAAGTTTCTCCAACATTGTGTTTATAACTGAATAGAATGAAGATGAATGGGAGGGAGTATCAAAATGAAACACACCTGCATGAAAATTCTTTTGCACATGTGGCCCAAGGCAATGTTCGTGGCAAAGATTGTCCCTTCTCCAGCTCTGCCATTTTGAAGATCCGACAGGGAGGGTAGAGAGAGGGAAGGTGGATAAGGAGAGCCAAGTCTAAGTTGTATGTGCAGCGGGCACCGTGAGAGAGGGGTTGTGTTGTCATGACCGACCATCTCGGTGTGCATGTGCACTGTGTGCATTTAGGACTTGAAGCCAATTTTCAGTAGTTTGCATTCTGTTGGTGTAAGAATATCTCCATTCAATATTGCTCGCTTGTTTGGTATTATACATATCTTTTGCAAAGTTCCCAGCCTTTAAGATATTGTCCCATCCACTTGTCACCTTCCAATTATTTCCATGATCCTTGGATATATTGCCTTCCAGAAATTGATAGCTCTTTATTAATCTTTTCTTGAATTGCCACACTTCTTGCAGCACAGAAATGTCTCTAAATAAAACATGTTCTCGGTTTGTGCACAGCTTCATATCAGACAGCCTGCAGCATGGTTGGCCATTCCAACCTCCTTGAACGCATTAGCTCAGCTGTCCATCTCAGTGTACTTACTGTTTGCTATTTGCCCATAACCACACACAAACTGGAAAGGCTTCCCTGTTTCACGCTAAAGGGAGCTCTAGTGATTGAATCTGAAAATATGTTTGGGCGAAGTGGTCAAGTCTCTTTCAATCTTTTTATTGAGTTTTATAGCCATCTTGAACAGAGAACACAAGGTTACCAAATATGAAGAAAGTCAGTACATTTCCAAAAACAAATAAATAACCATTTACCTCTTTCCCATACAATATTGTCAGTATGACCAAAAAACTCAAAGACCTCTAACTCCCTACTGCAAAAAGAAAAGACCTAGCATATTCTTTCAGATGGCCTTATTTTTGACATAAAATTAAAGGTAGTATAGTTCTGCCGAATCTATAAAACATCACTAACTGAAAGAAAAACCAGATACATAAATAAATACATGCAATGATCCATCAAAGGACTCCACATTTTATGATAGTTAGTGTTAGCAGACAACAGGGAACACTTGATCTTCCCTAAATTAAAACAAGACGTGACATAACCATTGAGTACTAGTGGGTGGAACAGGATCTAAGTGGATCAGTCTTTGTGCCATAAGAGTTATAGATAGTATGATGACGATCAGATGAAGAAAATAGTTCGTTGATATCATCTAACACTCCAAACAAAGCCGTTAAAGGATTAACACGTAATATTACTATTAACAAAACACAAAAAAAATCTGCCTCCAATAAGGTTCAAGAGCTGTAAAGTCATCTGATTGCACATGTACAACTGGACAAAACAGTGTTCTCTGATCCTCGATGCAAAGTACGCAGACACCCAACCAGACATAACACACATTCAGTCAAACTATATAAATGCAGGACTAGTATTTAGTTTTGTAAATAGGAGACTCTCGGATGGTCAGTGTGAGCAGTTCATTTGGTTGTTCAGCATTCTCACTGCCCGTGGGAAGAAGCTGTTTCTCAGCCTGGTGGCATTGGCTCTGATACTCCTGCATCACTTTTCTGAGGGGAGCAGCTGAAAGATGGGATGAAAGGGGTCTGCAATGATTTTGCACACCCTCTTCAGACAACGATTCCAGTAGATCATTGGAGTCAGAAAAGAAGAGGGTGGATAACTAGAGGAAGAGAGTCCAGGGGATGTGTAAAAGAAAGAGAATGCGGGATGGACTTACTGGAAATTGGAGAAGTCGAAATTGAGGCTGTCAAGACACAATATAGCATGAGGTGTTTTTCCTCCAATTTACCTGAAGCCTTAACTTGAGGCAAAGACAGAGATGTCAGTGTGGGAATAGGTCATGGAATGCAATAGCAAGGACCTCCCAGTGATCCTCTCTACTACATCTCATAGTCCTCTGGATTGACTTCTGATCCATTTCCCTGCAGCAACCATACCATACCGTGATGGACCCAGCCAGGATGCTCTCAGTAGAGCTCCTGTAGAAGATTGAAAGAAAGGGTAGCCTTTCCCACTTCAGCCTTCTAAGGAGGTGCAGTTGCAGTTGCACCTTCATGACATGTGAGGGGATATTGAGTATCCATGTTGGTGCACTCCAAGGAACTTGGGGCTCACCACTCTCTCCACTTCAGAGTTGTTGATATGTAGTTATCAGTATGAAGTAGCTGCCAGGCTTGGATAAGTGATGAAGTAGGGTGAAGTTGGAGTGAAAACTTAAATATTGGGTCTGGCCCCTCTTTAGTTGTTCATTTACCAGATTTGCAGATCTTTACCTAAGGAGATTAATGCTCTGTCATTTGCCTCATCATGTTCATCAAGTCCATCATCAATTGAAGTGGTAGCCACTGGGAGGTCCTTGCTATTGCATTCCATGACCTATTCCCACACTGACATCTCTGTCTTTGCCTCAAGTTAAGGCTTCAGGTAAATTGGAGGAAAAACACCTCATGCTGTATTGTGTCTTGACAGCCTCAATATCGACTTCTCCAATTTCCAGTAAGTCCATCCCGCATTCTCTTTCTTTTACGCATCCCCTGGACTCTCTTCCTCTAGTTATCCACCCTCTTCTTTTCCTTTCTTCTATCCGAGGCTATTTTCCTCAGCATCTTCCTGAAGGTTATAAGACTAAATACTCACATTGTCTCTTCCAGCTGATTAGCAGTTAACTATATTGACTAATATCTCAGAACTCTGGTGGAAGGTTTAATGCCTAACATCTGTCACATTTAAAATTTAATGACTGTTTTCCCCACTCAGCAGCATTACAAACTGATAATGTGATATTGTGAGGTATGGTTTGAACAATGTAATTACATTCCACTGACCAAATCACATTTTGTTTCAGCCAGGTCATTATGACAAGCCTTTCAGTTCACCTCAGTAGACC
The DNA here is from genome assembly GCF_036971445.1 of Narcine bancroftii. NCBI lineage: Eukaryota > Metazoa > Chordata > Chondrichthyes > Torpediniformes > Narcinidae > Narcine > Narcine bancroftii. The sequence continues at coordinate 28,506,638 of NC_091470.1, forward strand.
TTGATTTTTCTTTAGTTGTATTTCAATGTTTTTGTTTATTCTCTGATCTAAGAATGAAATTTGGCCCATCTTCTGCTGGAAATAAAAATGACCCAGACATTATTATGCATTGCAGAGACTGTAAAGATGGGCGGAAATTCGGTTTTGACGACCCAGTATCAAAAGCAATGTGAAAGTTTGCTTGGATGGGTGACAACAACTTGGCACTTAACGTTCAGAAGACCAAGGAGATCATTGCGGGCTTCAGGCATGCTGGAAACCACGCCAACATCCCTATTTACATCAATGGAGTTGTGGTGGAATGTGCAGCAGGCTTTAAATTCCTTGTTGTCTACATTGCTGATGAACTCACCTGGTCCCTGAACTCATCTATTCTGATCGAAAAGGCGCAACAGTGTCTTTATTTGCAGTGGACCATGAAGAAAGTACACCTGTATCCCAGGATGTTGATGTATTTTTACCGTTGTTGAGGGAATTCTTACCTATGGCATCTCAGTGTGGTGTGGCAATTGTGTCCTATCGGACCGTAAAGCACTTCAGCGGGTGGTAAAAATTGCCCAGCAGATTATCAGCATCCAATTGCCCACCATTGAGAACATCTATCAGGAACATTGTCTGGGCAGGGCAAAGATCATCATCAAGGATGAATCACACCCAGACAATGGAGATTTACTCTTCTCCCATCTAGTAGGTACTACAAGAGCCTTCGCTCTCGAACCAGCAGGCTCAAGAAGAGCTTTTCTTTTCTTAGGCCATGATCCTGCTGAACCTTAAATCACAGCCCTGAGTGGTCCTGCACTCACTTTGTACTGTCAGTACTTTTACAATTGTTTGCTTGTTGAATGCACTTGTTTTTATTCACATGTAGTTATTTTACAGACACTATTTTTTAACTTCTGGTTGGATGTTAATTGTATTTCATTGGCGTTGTATTTTACTTGGCACAATGACAATAAAGTTTAATCTAATCTAATCTCCAAAAAGATTTGAGAATCTTGAGTTATCAAGGGCTGAGTCCAATGGAATTGCACCTCATCCAGATTTCTTTTCCCCATTATCAGCATATAATAATTCATGAGCACATAGATCACATCATCCACTGCAGTAACTTGCCAATTCCTTTGTGACCTAAAAACTAGAACCAAAAGACTGTTAATTCAATGGAAATACCTTGATTTTAGTGGGTTGCCATTTATGTTTTGTATCCTTTCATGGCTTCACTAAATGGCCAACACAGTGGCAATATTGTCCATTACCATTAGAATGCAACTAAAACTTGTCCTTCAAGGGCATGAAGATGATTTCAACCAAAGCTGTCCTGTTTCACCAGATCCCAAACACTCAACAAATGAATTCACATGGTTTTATGGGTCTGGATCACTGCCTTAAGCCATGATGGAGTTCTTGCCAAAGGTCAAACGAGCTTGAATTAACCATACTTGACAGACTAAGTGCATGTTTATTCATGCCATTCATTTTTTGTAACTGTATTATTAAACTAATACTGTCTCTAGTAACTGTGAAAGACATCACACTCCAAACAAATATTCTTCTACAGTGTCTCAACAGATTTGTAGCCTGGGGACAACAGATCTGGTAGCAGAACCTCAAACTTGGTTGAGGCAATTCAGCATTGCCCAAAAGTGCTAGACAAACTCAACAAGCCCTGCAGTGCTCTTCAGAGCCCTTGCTTGAGGTATGAGCAAAAAGCAGGCAAATGCCAGAATAAAAAAGGTGGGGGAGGGACAGGACCAACCTGATGGCATTAACATTGTCTTCTCTGGTTTCTGTTAGGTCCCTCCCCTGTTCTCTCCTTTTCCCTATCCTTTTGTCTCCATTCCTGCAGCTCCTCCCTCCCTTCCCTTTCCATACAGAGAGCTATCTTCTTCCCCTATCACTTCTCAACCTTTTTCTTTTTCTCTTCTGCCCTCCCACCCATATCCACATACACACATTTTGCCTGTTGGCCTGTTCTCCTCTCCCTGCCCCACTCCCCGACTTTATATTGCGGCACCTGGCTGCTATTTGCTCATATCTTGATGAAAAAATTCAGGCCCAAAGTATTGGTTATATGTCTTTGCTCCGCTCCATCCTCAACATCCATTGGAGCGCTTTTATCCCTAACGTCGAAGTACTCGAGATGGCAGAGGTCGACAGCATCGAGTCCACGCTGCTGAAGATCCAGCTGCGCTGGATGGGTCACGTCTCCAGAATGGAGGACCATCGCCTTCCCAAGATCGTGTTATATGGCGAGCTCTTCACTGGCCACCGTGACAGAGGTGCACCAAAGAAAAGGTGCAAGGACTGCCTAAAGAAATCTCTTGGTGCCTGCCACATTGACCACCGCCAGTGGGCTGATAATGTCTCAAACCGTGCATCTTGGTGCCTCACAGTTTGGCGGGCAGCAACCTCCTTTGAAGAAGACCGCAGAGCCCACCTCACTGACAAAAGGCAAAGGAGGAAAAACCCAACACCCAACCCCAACCAACCAATTTTCCCCTGCAGCCGCTGCAACCATGTCTGCCTGTCCCGCATCGGACTTGTCAGCCACAAACGAGCCTGCAGCTGACGTGGACTTTTTACCCCCTCCATAAATCTTTGTCCGCAAAGCCAAGCCAAAGAAAGAATACTACTTGACCTGTTGAGTTTCTCCAGTGCATGTGTGTATTAGACTATAATCACAGTGCCTGCAGGCATTTTTGTTTTAGCTGAGGTCATTCAAGGCCAAGGTTTGAAACTGAAGCTCTGAGTGTATGTGGCTCAGTCCCAAATTGGGTGATGTATGTACAGACAAAGTCACTGAAGCACCAGCAAATCTTTTTGGGTTAGAGCCAGGGTTGGCCAGGGTAACATTCAGTCATGAGAAACAAGTCCTGGACATGCAAATTTGCTATACGACCAGGACTAATTGATATCAGTGCCTTGATATCAGTCAATGCATCATATTTCCATGTTCCATATGAAGTCCAATGGCAGAGCTCAATCTTGCTCTGATTTCTACTTCTCCATGCTGGAGAATCTCCACTCAGATCTAATGTGCACTGACCTGGTTTAAGATTGGAGGTACTAACTGTTGTAAAGGGATTCTTGACCTAAAGAATTTGAAAACTCATTTAATGATTTCAGATTATCTTACTGTATTTAATGACCTGTAAGTGATGAATATATTATATAAGCAGTGAGAAACCCATCACAGAGCAAGAGATGATTTCCCCACCAACGTCTCACGAGCAGGACATTCAAGGCCTAATTTCTACTAAGTAAAACTTGATTGAGATGAGAAGATGGAATCTTGCTGTCTGTCTAGATCCATACAGCAAAATTCCTTTTAAAATATTACTGACTGTTGTGGTCGGTCCAGGCAAACCTGGCCCAAGATTTGAAAACGGATGATTTTTATTGGCCATAACTCAAATGCAAAACTAAGAACCAGAATTATAAAGCCTAACTGTGGGATGTTTTGTTCTATGAATGCTCCTGTCTTGAACATTCAAGAATTTTCTACTGTTTCTTATGAGCTTTGCACATAACTAGACACAAAATGCTCCTCATGCTTTCATATTTTCCAATTTCTCAACTCCAACAATCAAGAGTGTTTGTGTGTTTAAATGAGATGATATTTTAAGCGACTATTAGGTGCTATCTAAAACAATGAGGTCTATTTGACTCAGTAGTAAGAGCTAATTAATCCTTTAAGACTTTAATTAACTTCTCTATTTCATATCTGCAAAGAATTCTTTTGAAAACATTTTGAAATGTAAAACACCAGGATAAAGTTATCATTCATTTTCACAATTACGGCAACAAAAGTTTCACAGGAAGGCAATTTTGCCTCGTTAATCTGTTGCACCTCTCAATGAGACCCTGACATCTGTCATCTTACCTTTTCCCACACATCCCCTGATTTCAAAAACCTCAGAGACAGATTTTAAATTGGCAATTTATCAAACATCATTCCTGATTTGCAGAACAGTCTTCAAATTTCGACACCTGCTGTATGTTGAAGTGTTCCCTAACTTCGTTGGAAATGAGGACCTCTGCTTGCTTAATGCTTGCCTAATTTTTGCATGGAAGCATTCTGCCACTTTACAGCTTTTAGGGTGAGTAAACTGAAGTCCCAACAGGAACTTAAATCCTTTTCTGAATCTTAACCTGATTCATAAACGCTCCACAATCTGCTTCTGAGTCTCATATCCTCTCAAACTGTTGAATTAATTTCATCATTGAGCATTTGGCTAGTGACCCCTCCACAATGTCTCTGATCTTTCCTGTAGACAACCAAAATGTATGGGAAATAAATCCTTGCCTCCTTAACTTCCATATTAACTCAAAATGCATAAAGCTTCTGTAATGGTTTAGAACTAACAAACTCAATATATTCTTTCAGATGGCCTTATTTAGTTCGATTCGCCACTATATTTTGTTATGAAAATTACCTTCTTTGATATGGTTAACAATTGTTGGCATATAGCGGTGTTTTAATTTTTTCTGATTTGAACGTTTTGAATGTTACTTGATGATGGAGAGCTATAGAGTTATAAAACATGGAAGCAGATTATTTGGTTCAGCGCCGTCAGAAATGACTCACCTGCCTGTGTTTGGGCCCTATCCCTCTAACCCTGGCCTATCCAATGTTTCCTTCAACGTTACCATTGTACCTGCCTCTTCTGGTAGCTCACTCCATATGCTCGGCACCCTCTGGGTGTAAACTAATGTTATCCCTCTGGTTTCTGTCAAATCTCTCCCCCTCACCTTAAACCTAGGTGCTCTGATTGTCAATTCTCCTGCTCTGGGCAAAAAAACTCTGCGTTCACCCAGTCTATTCCTCTCTTGATTTTTTTTTTGTTGTTTTGTTTGAGATCACCCCTCATGCTCCTTCATTTCTTCTGAAAAATGTTCACTGGAAATTATAATTCAGTTTTTAAAAAAAAAAGCAATTGATTAATTGAAGTAACAAGGGCTAACATTGATACAGATTTGAATTTTCCATTCTTACTTAATCGGTACACTTTGTACAATTCAAGGTCATTCATTTATTACCCATGGATAGAAAAAGAAGAAAAATCGTTACCAAAATGAATAGTCTCACACAAAGGAATTCACATTTGTCTTTTTTTAAAATTTGAATACGAGAGTGAGTGATCCTTAGAGACAAGCGCTCAGATTAGAGTTTTTCATATACTCAGTATTTTGGGGAATGAGTGTTTTGGGGAGCTAGCATTTATTGTCCATTCCTAATTTCCTTGAGAAAGTGATCCAGATCAGGGATGCAGTGGAAAATTTTTAGGTGCCGGTGCTCCCCAAAATGGCAACAATGAGGTTTTGCAAGGCCTGGCCATGGGTGGCCGCCGTGTTGTATTTGGCACTGTATAATTGAAAATGATCTGTGGGACTATGAAGTAGGATGACCTGTTGTGGAAAAAACAGGCATGTACAGAATAGAGAATAGCATTCAGAAGGGGCGGGTTGGTGGTGGGAGGAGTGCTGCACAGCGGCCTGGTAAGGAGCCAGAGCATCCCTCCAGTGAGTTCCAGAAACACTGCACCCCTGGCCCTCAGCTATCTTCTTGAACCGCTGCAGTAAATCCCCTGGAATCTGGCCCCAGTGGGGATTGGTAGATGTATTTTCTGGTTGCTTGGCTCTCTCTCCTACAATGCCTAACTAATACACCTGCATTAAGAATAAGCATTCAAAAGACAAAAATACTACACTGTACTTACAATGAATAAACTTCACTTGCATGAATATATAAACCTTAAAGAATTTTACTTTATGTTCAGTCACATTCTTTGAAAACATTTAACCATCGCTGCATCTGCACGTTCCATCCACTCCTCCACAGAACTGCCCAGAAGGCAAATAATAACATGTTTACAGATAAAGCTTCTGACTGGGTGACTCTTACTGAGCAGAAATAAGAGAATCACTCCAATGGCGAGTGGCATCAACCAGCTCTTCATCCTGGGCAACCCCATTGCTCTTTCACACAACTTTATTCAAACAGCTGCTACAACCAAGGCCTTCTGCTGGTTGAATATTTGCTTCGATCTTCACCAAAGATTTATATGTTACTTCAGAGAATATTTACTTTTACAATCTTAAAATTATTTATGTTGTAATGTGCTATTTTATTCTTATTTATTTTAATTTTTAAAAAAAACTTTTTTTGGCAGTTGCTTGAGGCTGCCGGTTGCTTGAATTCCAGATACCAGGGGTTTTACTATATCTTTTGATGGTATAGCTGGGTAGAGTTTTACAGAATTTAGAATCAGTAGCAACAAATTTTTCAAATTTGGATGGTGGACAACTAGGAAGGGAATCTGCAGGTAATGGTTTTCCTATTCACAGACTCTTAATGAGAGTTGAGAGGCGCTGTTGCAATAGACTAGTGGTCAACTGCAGTGTATTACATAAGTGGCAGACACTGCAGATCCCGGTGTAACTGGAGGTTGAGGGAATGAATCTTTAGGGCAGTAGATGGAATAAAACCTAGTGGACATCTTTTTCTCTATGATGTTGAACTTTTTGAATGTTGTTGGGGATGCGCTCTTCCAATCAAGTGGAGACCATCCCAAAGGCCTTATCATTTGCGGATGGTGGAGACCTTTGTGCTGGAGGTGAATCACTTGCCACTGACCTTCAGAGGTTATATGGATGTTTCTGTTCAGTTTGTGGTCAGGTCAGTAGTGACCCCTGAGATATTAATAGCGGGTGATTTTTGTGATGCCAGTGGCATTGAATGTGTGGATAGAGGCTTTCAGATTACAGGCAAAACCCTTCCCACTATTGAGTACATCTACAGGGAGCACTGTCTTTGAGTGGGCAGTGGCAATCATCAAAGACCCGCACTACCCAGCACATGCTCTGTTCTCCCTGATGACAAAATCAGTCAGAGACTCATTTAAGGACTCTTACTTCAGCACTTTATTGAGTTTTATTTGCTCTCTCTTTATTACACAGTCAGTTGCTTACATTTGTTACCTGTTAACAGTTCCTTTGATTGTTTACACTGGGTACAGTTTATTTTTTTGGACTACCAATTGGTGATAATTCTGCAGCACCTGCAGGAAAAAGGAGTCTCCGGGATGTATGTGATGTTATATTTGATGTTATGTTTGTCCTCTGACAATAAATCTTAAATCTGAGATGATCTGTTGCATATTTATGTTGTACCGTGCAAGGCTGGTATTTAAATTCAGTGCCAATACTTATAAACAATGGATAGTGGAAACTTGAAATAAGAAACAGATATTTGAAAAATTCAGCAGGTCTGGTACCAGTTGTAGAGCGAAAAACAGATTTTATATATTTTTTATTTATCACTGCATACCTTATAAGATTACGGGGCCTAAGAATAGTAAAGAAGCAACAAACAAGGCAGCACAGTGAGCGTAATGCTATTACAGTGCCAGCGAGCCCCTGGTTCAAATCTGACTCTTGTCTGTAAGGAATTTGTACGATCTCCACATGTCTATGTGAATTTCCTTCCACCCTTCAAAAAAAAATGTAGGTCAGTTGGTGTATTTGGACGCATGGGCCAGAATGGCTGTTACTGTGTTGCATGTCCAAATTTAAAGAAAAAAAATTAAAAATTTTAAAGTTCTAGGATTCTACTTCAGAGCAGAAAATATTTCTTGAAACACTCACATTCAAACACATATATTCATAGCTTGATGGCTTTCTGGATCAGACATTGTCAATTCAATATCTTTAAAAAAAATCAAACTGCTGGAGGAATTCAAAGGATTCAATATCATTCAGTGGTGGTTGGGGGGGGGGGGGTTTGGTCATGGGTTGGGGAAGAGACAGTCAATTTTCAAATTCAGGCCCTGCATCAGGACTGAGAGTATAATGGGGAGATAGCCAGTGTAAAGATGTGAGGGGAGGATGAGGCAGGAACTGGCAAATGATGGGTGAATCCAGGTGAGGAGAGACTAATTGGGAGATGGAGCCAGTTGGGGAAAGGCAGGGTGGAGATTTGTATCATCCCATTGCCAAAGAATGACCAGAACGCTACATTGACAGTTTATTGTAATAGATAATTCAACACACAAAATGGAACATGAAGCAATGCTGTCAGGGGAATCCCAAACTAGTTTTCTAATACAGTAGTCCAGATCTTAATCTCGCAGACCAATTCATAAATATGCACAAAACATTTTGTTCTATAGATACAATTCACTTGCATCAGACACAGAAATGTTGCATTGAGGGATGAAATATATTGGCCTGTATTTAACTTTTTAAAAAAAAAACCTCGTGGTAGAAGATAATTTTGGCTATTGAAATCAATGCCATCCAATTAACCCACAACCCCACATGTTTCTTTTTATGGAGGCCGGGAGGAAACCAGAGCACCTGGGGGAGAAACCATACAGGTAACAGGGAGAATGTATGAACTTCTTATGAACAGCAGCAGATTTGAACCTGGGTACTGGTATCGTGCTGTTTCATTTCATTTTTACTGAAGCATAATGACTTGATCCATGAAGTATAAAGACCATTTTAAATTTAAAAAAAAAATCAGTCTTGTAACAATATAGACATCATTTTTATCGTCATTACCAGTTGTGTTCTTGTTAGTTCAAAACATAATTTGCTGAAGGAACTCAGCAGAGTCAAGCAGAATCTGTGGAAGAAAAAAGTGTTGTCAGCGTTTTGGGCTGAAACCCCTTCATGATGAAGAGTTATGGCCTGAAGGACTGATAATTATGTTTATCCCGTTGATGCTACTTGAACCGTTGAGTTCCTCCAGCAGATTGTGTTTTGTTCCAGATTCTTGCATCTGCAGTCTCTTGTGTGGTGACCGAGTGTTTGTTAGGGCTTTTGGGCAGATTGCTTGTCAAACTTTGAGAAGAAGCACAATCCCAAAGATGCTAACAGACTTTAACATCGCAAGCACAAAAAAAGCTGAAGTGAATAATATGAAGCTGTCTATATCAATGAAAGATGATTTGTATTAAAATTTGTACACACTCATTTTAAATGTCCTCTACTTAGCTTCAGCTTCTGTTAGTCCTGTATGTCTCTTCAGAATCAGAATTTATTGTTGTGAACAAGTCATGAAATTCAGTGTTTTGTGGCAGCGTCACAGTGCAAGCATTGATATTATAACCATCTTACGACATTACTATATAGAAAAATAGCGCATGAAAAGTAAGGCGGTGCCTTTGGTTCATTTAATTATTCAGGAATCTGATGGCAATGCGGAAGAAGCTGTCCTTGTGCTGTTGAGCATTCATCTTTGGGCTCCTGTATCTTTTCCCCCCAGTGGTAGCAGAATGAAGAGGGCAAGGCCTGTGTGATGGAGGTCTTTGAGGAGAGAGGCTGCTTTTTCAAGACACCGTCTCTTGTAGATGTCCTCAAATGAGTGAAGTCTGGGGCTGGTGATGTCACAGGCCAAGTTAACAACCACCTGGAGTTTATTCTTGCCCTGAGAGCTGGTGCCTCCAGACCAGGAGGTGATGCAACCAGCCAGAATGCTCTCTATGGTTCCATGTTTCCCTTTAAAACTTACTCATGGAATATATTGCAAACATGAGAATTTAATCAGTTGCAATGTAGAATTATGATTATTTTAAATAATGATTAAATCTTGTTCACTTTTTTTTCAGGACTTTAATCAGTTTTGCATTCAAAGTGGTTGGAGATCATATTCTTGAAATCCTCAGCTTTATCATATGAGGAGAGGTGGAGTCTTGTACAGGTATTATACCAATATAAAGAGTTTTTAAATGACATATTAAACCATGAATGGATGGGATGTAGAATAGTCAAGTCATGAGTGAATTAGTTAGAGGGATACAGACATCTTCAGAAAGTAACCATTGAAATTCTGCCCTTTCACATGAAGCAGCGGAAGGTAAGCTTGAACCTCTCCCATAATGATGCTCTGTAACCGGATGTAATAGGGGACTGGTAGGGAATTAAATTGGAAGGAGAGGCGTGCATGAGAAGGCTTTGGGAAACGAGAAGGAGAGTGAAAGGAACAGAGGGGTTGGGTTTTCTAAAATAGTTGAATTGGAGTTGAGTTCAGGCAGTTGGGTCTTTGAGTATCAAGGGGGAATATGAAGAGCTGTTCCTTTGACCTCCATCTGACAGTAGAAAAGGTGAGGTCACACAGATTGGTGTGGGAGAGGGGAGTTAAAATGTCTGGCAACCAAGAGCTCAGATAGCCATGGAAGAACAGAAGAGTCGCTTGGTGTTGGCAATGTCGCATTGTCAATGTCAAAACCAAGGAGGTGAGTATGGATTTCAGGGGAACATGACATAGTCCTCATCGAAGGCTCAGTAGTGGAGAGGGTCAAGAACTTCAAATTCCAAGGATCTGTCCTGGAGCCTCCATGTTGATGCAATCATGAAGAAAACCTGCCAGCAGATAGATTTTGTGAGGTGTTTGAGGAGACTCACAAGAACTTCTAAAGATGTCCCATGGAGAATATTCTGGCTGGTTGCATCACTGTCTAGTATGGAGGTTCTAAATCTCAGGACAAGAATAAACTCCAGAGGGTTGTTAACTTGGCCTGTGACATCACAGGAACCAGACTTCATGCCATTGAGGGCATCTGCATGAGGCAGTTCCTTATAAAAGCAGCCTCTACCCTCAAAGACCCCCACCACCCCAGGCCATGCCCTCTTCACTCTGTTACCATTGGAGTAAAGAGGAGCACTTAGTGGGACAAGTGCAGCTTCTTTCCCGCTGCCGTCAGATTACTGAATAATCCATGAACCAAAGACACGGCTTTATTTTTTGTACACTATATTAAAAACACCAAATTTTGTGGCTTGTTCCTGACAAAATATTTTGATTCTGATTCTCAAAGCATTTTGAATCCTTGATTTCCCCATGTACTTAATCAATGTGTATCTATTGATTTGAATTGGATTGGCTCTGCAGTCCTTGCAGAAAGCATGTTGCTTGCTCTTCAGGTTCTCTAAGCAACTTGTGCACATTTTAAAATCTTACAATTCTGTGTCCCAAGTTTACATATCCATTCTTGAATGCCAACTTGTATAATTGTTTATGGTGTCATTTCATGTTTTCTGACCGTGTGAATCCAGCAATTTAAAATCTTTTCTTTCAAAGCTATAATATTTTGATCATCTCTGGTATTTGATGTGGGTAGATTAGCACCACATATTTTAATTTCCACATGGTAATCTTGACAAAACATCCTCAATAGCATTTAATTTCAAAGATTTATATTCATCTGAATAACCATATTGAATTAAGAGGAAGGGCCCATAATCACATTTTCATGCAAGGGTTAATTGCATTATTGCTTTGGGAGCAAGAGTTGTTTATAGAGGCTCCTACTTTGTGAGTGAACTGAAAAGTCTCCTTAAGGGGAAATGATGAAATCTATTTTTCTCCAGACACATTTCTCCATGTCCTTTCTCAACATGAGCACTGTTTGACAACGTCTGTCTTTCCAATTTTAGATTTCTTGTCAGAGTACAGAAATGACTCAGGGGGGTATTGGTGTCCCGACAACAGACTGTGATGCAGCCGGTCAGCACACTTTCCACCTTACAAATGTAAAGCTTGCTAGGGTTTCTGGTGTCGTGTCAAATCTCTACAAATTCTTGAGAAAACAGAGGCACTGACATAGCATTTTTATGGTGATACAAGAGCATTTCGGATGCCCCCCACAGTTCCTCAACATGGTTATCCAACTGCACGAAAACCAAAAAGGTCGGGTCAGATACAGCAATGAGCTCTCTGAACCCTTCTCCATTAACAATGGCGTGAAGCAAGGCTGCGTTCTCGCACCAACCCTCTTTTCAATCTTCTTCAGCATGATGCTGAAACAAGCCATGAAAGACCTCAACAATGAAGACGCTGTTTACATCCGGTACCGCATGGATGGCAGTCTCTTCAATCTGAGGCGCCTGCAAGCTCACACCAAGACACAAGAGAACTTGCCCGTAAACTACTTTTTGCAGACTATGCCGCTTTAGTTGCCCATTCAGAGCCAGCTCTTCAGCGCTTGACGTCCTATTTTGCAGAAACTGCCAAAATGTTTGGCCTGGAAGTCAGCCTGAAGAAAACTGAGGTACTCCATCAGCCAGCTCCCCACCATGACGACCAGCCCCCCCACATCTCCATCGGGCACACAAAACTCAAAACAGTCAACCAATTTACCTATCTCGGCTGCACCATTTCATCGGATGCAAGGATCGACAACGAGATAGACAACAGACTCGCCAAGGCAAATAGTGCCTTTGGAAGTCTACACAAAAGAGTCTGGAAAAACCTCAGAAAGATTAACATATACAGAGCCGTTGTCATACCCACACTCCTGTTTGGCTCAGAATCATGTGTCCTTTACCGGCATCACCTACGGCTCCTAGAACGCTTCCACCAGTGTTGTCTCCGCTCCATCCTCAACATTCATTGGAGCGGCTTCATCTCCAACATCGAAGTACTCGAGATGGCAGAGGCCGACAGCATCGAATCCACGCTGTTGAAGATCCAACTGCGCTGGGTAGGTCACGTCTCCAGAATGGAGGACCATCGCCTTCCCAAGATCGTGTAATATGGCGAGCTCTCCACTGGCCACCGAGACAGAGGTGCACCAAAGAAGAGGTACAAGGACTGCCTAAAGAAAGCTCTTGGTGCCTGCCACATTGACCATTGGCAGTGGGCTGATATCGCCTCAAACCGTGCATCTTGGTGCCTCACAGTTCGGCGGGCAGCAACCTCCCTTGACGAAGACCGCAGAACCCACCTCACTGACAAAAGACAAAGGAGGAAAAACCCAACACCCAACCTCAACCAACCAATTTTCCCTTGCAACCGCTGCAACCATGTCTGCCTGTCCCGCGTCGGACTTGTCAGCCACAAACGAGCCTGCAGCTGACGTGGACATTACCCCTCTCCACCTCTGATCAGTGGATCGTATACCTCTGGTTTTCTATTCCTGAAGTCAACAATCAGCTCCTTGGTTTTGGTGACATTGAGTGCAAGGTTGTTGATGATCTCCCTCCTGTAGACTGACTCATACCATGGTATCATCCGAATATTTGTAGATGGTGTTATTGTCGTAGGAGCCACCTGTTTCCTCAACAGCATCCATTACAAGACCACCACTCCGAACTTGTATTTTGAAACGTCAGGTGTAAATTTCAATATCCATATTTCATGGCAAGCAAATAGAGAAGCACACCCATAGAAAATTTTAGCATAGGATGTTTGCTATACCATGATCAAGATCTGGTAATACTTAGACATACAGCAGAATAACAGGCTATTTCGGCCCAGGAGTCTTTGCCGCCCAATTTACAACCAATTAACCTGCACCCCTGGTATGTTTCAAATGGTGAGATGAAACAGGAACCCCCGGGGAAGGCCCACACAGACACGGGGAGAATGTACAAACTCCTTACACACAGTGCAGGATTTGAACCGTGGGTCTGATTGCTGGCGCTGTAAAAACATTGCGCTAATCCACTATGCTGACTATGCCGGCCTACTTTCCTGCCTCGGAATGACCATGTTCAGACATCTTTGCCTTTCCAAGTGCTTAATTTTCATTAATTGGTTACAATCCATTTGCATCTGTTCATAACCCAGGATGAAGTATTCTTCCTACACTTATATTATAAGCCCCTCGTCAGGATAATGAGTAAAAGGCGGGCAGTCATCTGAATAAAAGGTTGGGGTGGGGTTGTTACAAGAGGAGGGAGGGAGGGAGGGAGGAAGGGGCAGGGGGAGGAGCACAGGTTAATAGGCAAGAGGTCATAGCTGGATACCGGTGGGAGGGCAGAAGAGAAAAAGTTTGAGAAGTGATGAGTGTGACCTGCGGAGTTTCTCCAGCATACAGTATTTGTGTATATTGCAAACATCTCCAGCATCTTCTGGTTTAACTCAGTGAGCTTTACGTTGTGATTCTGCAGCTGTCTCAGGAGTGCAGTGAAAAACATTTTCCCTTAGTAACATTCAAGCTTCTTTACATTACAACTCCCATTCACTGCTAGCGTAGCAATTAGTACGGCACTATTATAGCGCCAGAGACCCAGCTTGGCACTCTCTGCAAGGATTTTATATGTTCTCCCGGTGTCTGCATGGTTCTCCCTCAGGATCTCCAGTTTCCTTCCCCCCCCCCCCCCCACCTCCAAAACGTTTGGTATAATTTGGGTGCAATTGGGCAGCGCAGGTTTTAATAACAGGAATCGGTTACTACCGTGGTGTAATTTATTTTTTAAATTTGCATGCCTCTGATTCAATTTTGGAAGCAGAAGTCTTTGCTATTGCTCCATGACTGTAAATTGCGGTGATAATTGCAAGGTGTAGTTTTTTTAAATCATTCAATGCCATTTTCACACATATTGAAACTTTGTTAACAAGATCATACTAGAGCTTCTGTCTGTCCAATAATTTTTGACAGAATTCATTCATCAGGTTAACAAGTATCTGCGTTGTCACACACCACTTAATCTTAAAATGGGTTGAAGTCATAGGCATTTCAATGAAGCAATATACTCTCTGACCTTCTCTCTAATTCCAAATTGACAGTCCCCCCACCCCCACCACCCCCAATTCTAATAGCTTAGATTTTAAATGATCCAGTAACTTTTGAAGAGATTCACAAAACACCTTGATATCAAATCACTTGTGAACATACTGTACATTACTGAATTCTTAAGAGTTTTCTTGCACTTCCATATAGCATGGTTTTATGTAGCCGCTCTCTCACCTTCATTTACATTTCAACTATGTAATTTATTATTAATTACACTTTAGAGCATGCAGTGTAAAAATTGCATGGATTATATACCCGAATAGTGTCGGACTCTGGCTTTAACTTACTCTTAATTTAGTCTATGTGTAGTCTGAGTCCAGCGCGTTCTTTGAATGAAGTGGTAGGAGAAGGTATTCGGTTCAACAGTCAATTTATTACACAGCACAAGAATAAAACTTAACAGAGCTCTGGGTCACTCATTAGTTCATAGGTCACTTGCACAGTGAGCTACTCCCCAAGACTGACCCCTATTGTCCAGTTGGCTCAGTTTATATAGATCAACCTTATCATACAGAACAAAAGTTATCTTCCTTTGCTAGATCTTTTTGCATAAGGGTTATCACAAGTCATCTCCTGTTTTGCAGATATCTGGGGTGTAGCGCTCCCATCTTAATCCTCCAAGCCAGACTATCCTGTTGATTGGATCAGAAATTAATTCATCCCCAGATATTTCTAATCACCATTCTGTTCTTGTCTGGCCAATTTCTGCTGTTCTCTTTAACACCTCCTCCTGCCTTAATCTTCCTCCTAGACTGGTTTTCCATTCCCTTTGTTTCTTGCAGGCCATTCTTTGTTCTGGTCTGGCCTGTGTCTCCTGTGCTACTCACCACCTCCTTCAGTTTGAGCATTCCTCCTAAATCGTTTTATGCATTTCCTCTCCCTGTATTTTGGGAGTAGACAATTTTGCTCAGCCAACTTTGCTCCATGCTGTGATTGCCACTTAATCACATTCCTCTTTTTTCCTGAACCATGCAGTACATATAAACTTATTAATTAATCATTTCTTTCATAATGTTTTAACCCCTAGATTCCAACTGTACATTTCATCCCCATCCCTATCGTAAAAGAGGGTCATATGGGGAGGGTCCGAGGGAGGGGTATACGGGTGTAACGTCTGGATCCACGGCTTCCATTGATTATAAAGTTTTAGCAGCCCTCCCTTCTGAGGGTCCTCTGGTTGCAACAACCCCCAGTAAATGTCAGCCCATTGTCCCTCAGACACGGATCCTCCAGCTGCCGCCAACAACATCTGAGAACTGGAATGCAGTGTAGTTAATGAACAGTTCATAGAATATCCATTTGGAAAGGTGACCTCTATTCCGCTGGGTCCACAAAGGATCGATGCTCCGCACTTGACCAACAGGTCTCTGCCCAAGAGATTGGTAGGGCACCTGGCTGACAAAATGTATTGATGTGTAAAAGTCTGTCCCGCCACAGAAGTGACTAGTGGTGTAGAAAACGGCAGATTTTCTGGTGTACCCGAGAACCCTATCAGCTGGACGCTAGAGGATGATGTTTTATCTTGAAATTCAGTGCCAGTGAGTGTTGAAAATCTGGCTCCCGTATCCACTAAAAAGGATACTTCCATGTCCATTACTTTAATCTGCAGGAAAGGGTCTGCCAACCTAGCCTGCTCGTGGGTGCTCGGGCTCCGTCACTGTGGGCAATATTGCTCCTCCTCTGTCAGCAAAGGGAATTGTCTCTTTGGAGCTAAAGCCGCATGGGGTGCCTGATGTACCGGGGGTGGCACTGACGATCTCTGGGACTGGACCCAATGCTCATTTTGTGGTGGTCCATATCCCCTTCCCCCAGTGTCCCGAGGATCCCAAGCCAGGGGGCAGTCTCTCTTCCAGTGTCCTGGCTGACCGCATACAAAACATACGGCTGGTTGCATTCGTGGAGCACCCCGACCTCTCCCTCTTACTCGGAATCCCCCCATTGGACCTCCCATTCTGGCCACATAGGTGGGACCTGGTGCCCAATATGGGGCCGGGTGCCAACTCATATTATTCCCTTGTGGTGGCTGCGTTGGCTGCTGAATCATCTGGTTCGCACCCTTTGAGGAAATCTTTTTTGCCTCGTTTGCCTTTTTCCTAGCCTCTTCCAATTGAAGCTTAAGGAGTTGCACTTGTGCCGACTCCATAGTATGTTTGTCCTCCTTTTGCTTAGCCCTGTAACGTTTCATGTGATGGGTCAAATGTTTTTCCCATTGCTCACTCGAGCAGCCAGGAATATCAGGGTTATTCTCTAATGCCTCCCTATCTACAGCTGGCAGTCCACTCGTTACTGCAGCCCTAAAGAGTGTAGTCTGCAAGGGATCTGTGGCTGGGTGTACTCCTGCTTTATCCGTCCAACTCTCCCTACACTGACTCAAAAGAGTCGAGATCTCCTCATCCTCTGACTCCTTTTGTCTATTGTGAGGAGTGGGGGTGGAGTGATCCTCTGACATTCCTACCGAGAAGGCATTCTCAAGTGTCTGTTCTTGCTCTCTCTCATTTGTTTTTTCCAGTCGCATACTAGTTTCCCTCACTTTACATACACCATTCTGTATTTCCTTTGTTAACTCATTCATTTCCTCCACCCTTTCCTGCATAATTCTCTTAAGTCTCTCCTTCGCCTCCTGGAGTTCGTGACCTGCTAATTCAGTGACATTCACTATTCCCTCATTTATCTGCATCACTGACATTTGGGGAATAGGATAAGGTGGTGGCAATGTCTCCGGTAACTCTGGATATAACGGGGCTGACGGCTTCACCTCCCCCGTATTCTCCTTAGTGTTATGGGATCCCTGTTTAATATCATGTTGAAGGTTCGCTTCCACAGCCATGCAAGCCAATGTCATAATGTGTAAATCTGCCCTTCTCTGTTCCTTCACTTCTCTCTGTTGTTTAAACCTTCTTCTATTCCATATAGATCCTTGTCCTTTTGCCTCATGTTCCTGTACCTCCTTGGCTGCTTCCCTCTCTGCTTCTCCTAAGTACAGTACCAGCCGGATTTTTTCAAACCCTCGTGGTACCTTCCCCTGATTCTGCAGCTCTCTCCATATCTGTTCGTACCGTGCCATAGCCTGTACCTCCTCTCCCTTCGGTAATCCTCCCAGTAATTGATTCCTTGTTTTCTCCCACTGTCGGTTTACAGATGGGGGAACCCCTCTGTCTCCCCCGAGCTCTTGCCCTACATCCCTATTTACTCCTTCCATCTCCGTTCTGATCTTTAACCCTTTAGACTTCGTACTTCACTGGGTCTCTCCCCTGGTAGGATTTTGACACCCTGCAATCTACTTCGTCCCTTCCCACGTTATTATAAACACCAGCAGCACACTACACACGATCCTTAAACAAATACTTATTATAAAATATTATGATACACTAGACGATTCCTAAACAGATACTTAACCACTATAGACGCAAATAACTATAAAACAATACACCTTATACAGATACTGATTATACACTACTATGGTATACGATCCTTAATCAAATACTTATTACACACTATAAAAACAAATAACCATCACAATGCACCTTATACAGATACTTATACACTACTATGGTATACGATCCTTAATCAAATACTTATCACACACTATAGAAACAAATAACTATCACAATGCACCTTATACAGATACTTATACACTACTATGGTACACGATCCTTAATCAAATACTTATTACACACTATAGAAGCAAATAACCATCACCATACACCTTATTCTAATTGGCCAAGTGTCTAAAGCTATCTCTCGAGATCGCTACGAGGGGACTCCAACCCCGTTCTACTAGGAGGACTCCAACCCCCTTTCTACTAGGAGGACTCCAACCCCCTTTCTACTAGGAGGACTCCAACCCCCTTTTTACTACAGGGGACTCCAACCCTGTTCTACTAGGAGGACTCCAACCCCCTTCTACTACAGGGGACTCCAACCCTGTTCTACTAGGAGGACTCCAACCCCCTTCTACTACAGGGGACTCCAACCCCGTTCTACTAGGGGGACTCCAACCCCCTTTTGTTTTATTCTTTGGCTTTAATGAGGGCTTTTGCAGAGTAGTGACAACACACAATTTATCTTTGCCAATAGCAGAACTTCGTTTAAACAGGCGTCTGCTTACCTCCCTTTGTAGAATGGTCACTTGTTATCACCACACCACAATCGACCGGTGTTTCGTATCTTTTTCTTCCGTCACTTCTCCATCTTCATCACGTCGGGGTCACCAAATTGTCGGACTCTGGCTTTAACTTACTCTTAATTTAGTCTATGTGTAGTCTGAGTCCAGCGCGTTCTTTGAATGAAGTGATAGGAGAAGGTATTCGGTTCAACAGTCAATTTATTACACAGCACAAGAATAAAACTTAACAGAGCTCTGGGTCACTCATTAGTTCATAGGTCACTTGCACAGTGAGCTACTCCCCAAGACTGACCCCTATTGTCCAGTTGGCTCAGTTTATATAGATCAACCTTATCATACAGAACAAAAGTTATCTTCCTTTGCTAGATCTTTTTGCATAAGGGTTATCACAAGTCATCTCCTGTTTTGCAGATATCTGGGGTGTAGCGCTCCCATCTTAATCCTCCAAGCCAGACTATCCTGTTGATTGGATCAGAAATTAATTCATCCCCAGATATTTCTAATCACCATTCTGTTCTTGTCTGGCCAATTTCTGCTGTTCTCTTTAACACCTCCTCCTGCCTTAATCTTCCTCCTAGACTGGTTTTCCATTCCCTTTGTTTCTTGCAGGCCATTCTTTGTTCTGGTCTGGCCTGTGTCTCCTGTGCTACTCACCACCTCCTTCAGTTTGAGCATTCCTCCTAAATCGTTTTATGCATTTCCTCTCCCTGTATTTTGGGAGTAGACAATTTTGCTCAGCCAACTTTGCTCCATGCTGTGATTGCCACTTAATCACATTCCTCTTTTTCCCTGAACCATGCAGTACATATAAACTTATTAATTAATCATTTCTTTCATAATGTTTTAACCCCTAGATTCCAACAATAGAAAAGATTCTGAGGTAACCATTTTGAGTGTGATCATACAGACAGTTTTCTCTTGCCAAGTATGGATAGGGCTTGAGGGGTGTGGAGTACTTTCTGCTGCTAAGTGCTGAGTCATCAGTCCAAACAGAGCACACAGGTAGCAACATTGAGGCCCATTGTGGCATGTTGAACTCAAGTGAGTGCTGCCATGAAGATTGCTGTCACAATCTGCCTGGCCAAACTATTTCACATATATGAGACCTCCACACTGATGAGCAAGCTTCCTAACATGGAAAATGGACGGAGGAGTGGGGAGGGGGGGAGAAGGAAAGTGTGTGCAGGGATCAACAACCATAATTGAAACAATGTAGCATCCAGAGCATGCAAGCAACAGGATGTCATAGAGACCGAATGCTCCGGACTAAATGCATGATCTTAGATTGTTCATTTCCTATTGCTGAGTATTGATCTCTGCAGCCATGTTAAGTTGTTCAGACTTTGACAGCCAGCTTCAAAAATGTATCCTCATCTCAACTCATGAAGATGAATATTTTAGCCTAAACCATTAAACCTGTATGGGCTTTGCCCTGTAATATAAATGGGAGTGCCTCCACTCAAGTGCTTGTACTGTTAACCTTTTTCAGTAGCATTGAATTTCAAAGTACTGGCTCTCTGATGAGTGTTTACATCAAGCAACCAGAGCATAGAAATAAATACATACTAAAAGATCTAGCCCATACTCCAAAAAAATTGCAGAATAAAAATTGAAAATAAACACAGTTTATGCTTTGATTAAATGGAAAAATACTGTGGATATTTTCTCGGCGCTGAATGTTATTGGCAGCATCTCAAGAGACTATAAATATCTTCCCGTGTGCTAACTTTTTTCGCTTACCAGCACTGTCCTGTTAAATTAGCATACATATTGAGGTAATAAAGAATTCATGAGAATATAATTATGATTTGATATTCCTGAAGGTTAGTTCAATGAGCCAAATGTGCCTTATTGCGAGGGCTGAAGGCAGCATTGCAGAAGTTTGGTCGGTGACAAAATTAGTCTGCAAGTAATTCTCGAAAATAAGATCCACAACCATAGCTTGTTATCTGAAAATGTTCATGTGCTTCGTGCTTCCCATTACCTGAATCCTTGTTCACAGTGAGCCTCAGCTGGATTTGGTGTCTTGTTATCAGATTCCTGACCGATTTATTATTCAGCGTGTCATTTATCAGTTATTCCATTAATAGCTCCTGTTATAAACACCGTGATGGTGACGGAAATGTGCAGATGGTGCTTGTGATACTTCTTACAGCTGTCACTGTTAAGCCATTGAGTGTTAATAATGATCGACATCTTGTGTGGTAATCAAGATAGGACCAGTGGAAGAAGAGAGATGAACGCAAAATAAAATTAGTGAAGAAGGGAAAAAAAAATACTTTGAAAGCATGTACTGCTGCAGAACCATAATAAAGCATTTACTATGTAAAGAAAATTATTTAACCTTGACTGATATCTGGGTCTTTATTATTACTGAAAAGTTTCTGTAAAATAACTAGCATAGAGCCAGACTAACTAATTTATTTGAACTGGTCAATCGAGGAGCAAAATATCCAAATACTGTAACATTATATAAGAACATAAGAAATAGGAGCAGGAGTCGGCCATCCAGCCCGTCGAGCCTGCTCCACCATTCAATAAGATCATGGCTGATCTGATCATTGACTCAACTCCACCGTCCTGCCGTTTCCCCATATTCCTTAATTCCTTTTTTTATGTGAAAATCTAGCTAACAGAACCTTAAATATGTAGAGAATTCCACAGATCCACTACTCTCTGGGAAAAAGTTTTTTTTCCCCCTCATCTCTGTCTTAAATCTACTCCCCTAAACCTTGAGGCTGTCTCCCCTAGTTCTGGTCTTACCTACCAGTGAAAACAATTTTCCTGCCACTATCTATCTCATAATTTTATATGTTTCTATAAGATCTCCTGAATTCAAGTGAGTAAAATCCCAGATGGTTTATTTCTCCTCGTAGGTCAACCCCCATAGAATGCCCTTTGAATGTTATATTAACCTACTTAAAATGAGTTAGTATCCTTGTGAAAGAAATATTAAGATAGGCATGCATTGACATTTCTGCTGTAACATTGATCACAGGATTATATTCAATAATAATTAAACAATCTCAGTGACGAGAGCTGGCTAACAGTCTCATTCAGAAACTTTCCTCAACTCTTTAAAAATCTCTAAAAACCTGATTCAATCCATTTTCTAACAATCTACTCAGCAACACAAGATCAGAAATGAACCACTTTATTTCTTTGGGTGGTTGTAGCTGAGCAGAGGTTGCTTCTAAACTTGGTTTCTGAGGTTTTTTTCAGAAATAAATCAAAACTTTTGAGAAATTTTTGTGTTCTGATTTATATCACCATTTTCAGAAGCCATTTAAGACGCAACTAATTGCTTGAGGACAAAGATAACTTGTATATTGCAGATAAATGCTAAAGGGTAACCTGTTACATGTTGGTTGGAAGAATGGGGGGGGAGACAATACAAACAAAATGGGAAAGAGTGGGGGGGGTTGGAGGTGGGAAGATAGACCTGGGCTGTATGTGTAGATCATTTTTCATCTGAAAATTTCTGGAACGAAGATAATTCCGGCAATGGAAGTGTTATCACATGAGGAATGTTTGATGGACCTTGGCCTGTACTTGTTGGAATTTAGAAGAATGAGAGGGGGATCTCGTTGAAACATATCGAATGTTGAAAGGCAAGGGTAGAGTAGATGTTCAAAGGTTGTTTCCCTTGGTGGGAGAGTCTCAGGCAAAAGGACACAACCTCTGGATTGGAGAGCGTACACTAAGAAAAGAGATCCAGAGGAATTTCTTTAGCCAGAAGGCAGTGAATCAATGGAATGTGTGGCCACAGGCGGCTTTGGATGCCAAGACATTGGATATATTGATGCATTCTTGATTAGCCCGGGCATCAAAGTTATGGGGAAAAGGCCGGGCAGTGGGGATGAGTGGGTAAATGGACCCGCTCATGATTGAACGGCAGGCAGACTCAATGGGTTGAATGTTTTTTTTTCTGAACCTATGTCCTCTGTTTTTATGATAAAGCCAAGTTTCCGTTGACAGAGCAATGCCTTTACGTCAGCAGATTGAAAACACAAATTGAGTAATGCTCCCATTTACGTCTTTGCCAGAAGAATGTAATGTTAAATCCTGATACTTCTATTATTGATTGTCACTAAAATATACATTTGACTCATCAACCAAATGGGGCAGGCTGTGTTGAAGTGAAGAGAATCATGAGCCGACATCCTTGGTAAACTTTGCCACACTGCTAATATGCGCTCCCCATCGTGGCGGAGAGGTTGGGTGCTGTGGTCATCACCTAGCCAGACCATATGGCAATGGGGCACATCATATAAAGGAACAGGTAGGATTTATAAATAGGATGAGGTAGAAATGTGATGGAAAAGAATCAAAAGTAAAATACAAAGGAAGGGCTTTGACATTTGTGTGCAGGGGTGGGTTATGCCTCACGCACATGGAAAAATGCCATCAAGGTAAATTCCAAATAAACTTCCTAGTACAGTGTATATCTTCCCTTGACTTCATGTTGCTCTTTCTCATGACTTTATTCCATTTGAATCAGATAGCTGAGGATTATATCTCCATTGCAGGCTAGACAAAATTCCTTTTGCTCAATAGCTTCAGAAATGATGATTTCTGGGCGGAAATGAAATGGACCTGATCAGAAAACGCAGGGAGAGGTAAACTGAAGAACAGGTATTCTATGGTTTCACCTTTACACATTCTCCCAATTTTTTGAATACAAATTCAATCTCCTCAACTCAAAAATCTGCCATCATTTAATAGATGGGGTTAGATTGCTAACAAGATGTCAAGCCCACCTGCTTATCTGGGAAAGTTATGCTTTAAAGACTTAAAGCAGTGGTTCTGAACCCATTCCTTTCCAGGTGTAACAATATTACTATTTGGAGAGAATTTATGAGATTTAGAGAAGCTCACATACATACATCACATTTTAAAACAGACCTTATTTGAAAGACCGAAGAATTCACATTGCAGGGTCTCTTGGAGAATGTAAGCACACAAATACGTGTTAATTGAACTGACATCATAAAATGCTTGACCATTGTCTTGTTGAAGTCATGCTTATCAGTATCCTTTCTGCAAAATGCTCATAGAAAGGTCACTCCTGGATTTTGTTTATCTAACAACAGAAGAAGAAAGAACTCCTGTTGTTTTGCTCAGGAAGGTGGGGGTTTTGCAAGACATGAGTTACATGCTCTCTTTGGAGTTGCAGTTGGAAAAGAGAGAGAGTTGAGTTAACGGCTCTATCAGTCAGTGTGTGGGACACTGACAAGTAACTGAAAAGTGCAATCCAGGGAAAACTGTTTGAAACTGATGAAAGCAAGTTCCAGAGCAGTAGATGGCTGGAAGTGCTATCTGTCTGATGTTTCTCTTGAAATAGAGGAAGAAAGTGTTTGCCATCTAGAAGATCCTGATGGGGCAAGTTTCATCAGCGAGACCCTGAGGTGACTAGTGGTAGTACCTCAGTTGTGGAAATCCTGGAGCAACAAATATCTTTCTGTGCAAACCCAACAGGAACCTTCCTGAGTGGTAAACATCTACATTTCAAACATCAAGCCTGGTGAACTTTAAAGATGTTAAATTCTGTGCACAGTATGGTGATTTGCCTGCAACCAGCGAACTTGGAAG
The DNA here is from genome assembly GCF_036971445.1 of Narcine bancroftii. NCBI lineage: Eukaryota > Metazoa > Chordata > Chondrichthyes > Torpediniformes > Narcinidae > Narcine > Narcine bancroftii. The sequence continues at coordinate 28,530,881 of NC_091470.1, forward strand.
AAGGAGAAGTGAGATTGAACTGTGAACCAAAGAACTTTTCTTGAATTTACACACACATTGCATACACGTGCGCTTAGAAGGGGGTTAATTAACAAAATCCAGGAGTGACCTTTCTATGAGCATTTTTCAGAAAGGGTACTGATAGACTCGCCGAGGCAAATAGCACCTTTGGAAGACTACACAAAAGAGTCTGGAAAAACAACCATCTGAAGAAACACACAAAGATCAGCGTGTACAGAGCCGTTGTCATACCGATGCTCCTGTTCAGCTCCAAATCATGGGTCCTCTACCGGCATCACCTACGGCTCCTAGAACGCTTCCATCAGCGTTGTCTCCGCTCCATCCTCAACATTCATTGGAATGACTTCATCACCAACATCGAAGTACTTGAGCTGGCAGAGTCCGCAAGCATCGAATCCATGCTGCTGAAGACCCAACTGCGCTGGGTGGGTCATGTCTCCAGAATGGAGGACCATCGCCTTCCCAAGATCGTGTTATATGGCGAGCTCTCCACTGGCCACCGAGACAGATGGTGCAGCAAAGAAGAGGTACAAGGACTGCTTAAAGAAATCTCTTGGTGCCTGCCACATTGACCACCACCAATGGGCTGATATCGCCTCCAACTGTGCATCTTGGCGCCTCACAGTTCGGTGGGCAGCAACCTCCCTTGAAGAAGACTGCAGAGCCCACCTCACTGACAAAAGACAAAGGAGGAAAATCCAACACCCAACCCCAACCAACCAATTTTCCCTTGCAACCGCTGCAACTGTGCCTGCCTGTCCCACATCGGACTTGTCAGTCACCAACGAGCCTGCAGCAGACGTGGACATACCCCTCCATAAATCTTCGTCCGCGAATCCAAGCCAAAGAAAGAAAGAAAGAAAAGAATTTGGGTTAGTTAAGTTAATGTTTGATTCTATTTTCATGTTTGAAATTGATTAAAAATAACTTTTGTTTTGAAAGCCACTTGTCTTGTTAAATGTTATTGCTGCTGGGTTTTGTGGTCCTTTGGGGTCGTTACACCAGTCACGTACCACTTTAAGTATTCCCTATGCCATAGGTGCTCTGGAAGGGATTGCTTAAGGTGGTAAGTGGGTGAAAAGAAAAAGTTTGAAAACAACTGTTTTAATCGTACCTAATTGAGTCATTATGTGTACAGTTTCATAACTCCAAAGGAAATGGGCCAATTACATTTTTTCTCAAGCAAAATATTTCAGTAAAGCAGTGATTCTCAGCCTTCCCTTCCCACTCATATATCACCTTAAGCAATCCCTTACTAATCACAAAGCACTGATGGCATTGGGATTACTTAAAGTGGTATGTGAATGGAAAGAAAAAGATTGAGAACCACTGACTTAAGGAATAATTTTAATCTCCCGCCATCAAAAAGAAGTCTGGAAGATCAGATGAAGGACAAACTTTTGTTTTATCAACAACAATGTCTTTCCCTTCAAAGGATGTAAAAGGAATTTAGGATGTCAAGCCAAGGTTACCCTTGAGCCCATCAGATCCCCAAAGGCTGAGTTTGGTTCAACTTATCCATAGGAAAGAAAGATGGCTCAAGCCCATGGGCAGCAGAATGTGGCATCTCCTTTTGATGGAAGTAAGGCTGAGACTTCAGCACATAAGAATGTCATACCTACTGAGTAATTCTTGATGAGATTCCAAGCCTGAGGAAGAGAGAGAATTTAGAACTCGTGAAGGATATGGAACTCGTGAAGGATATGGAACTTGTGAAGGATATGGAACTCGATTGTTACAATGTAAGTTACAAAAAATCCAAAAGAAAAAATGTTCATTTATTTGAATACTTTTGTTTTGGTCAAATCTTTCAAATCAAGGGTGTTTCTAGCTTATTATGATTAATTAGAAGAGCAATTAGTCTTTGCAAAGCAAAATCTTTTTCTCAAGAAAGCTTTCAGATGTGTTTCAGGATACATCTTTCCACGTGAACCCTTGGAATTATGACAGTTACCTCCATGTGTGGAGTTAAAACAAATAAAGGGGAATTAAAGCTACTCAACAAGTCAGGCAGCATCCATGGAGGGAAGTGGGCATTTTGAGTCAGGATCATTTTTGCAAATCTGCGATCCCAAAGGGAGATATTAAACATGAAACGAGGCAGAGAGAAGGGCCGAGAGTACCAGATGTAATCGTTTTTATTTTCTGATTTCAGGTTTATTGTTAGACCACATACATTATATGACATTGCATGCAACTCTGAGATTATTTTTCCTCAGATTGTGCTAAAAAAAATTGTGCGTTGTACACATGTAAACAAATAAAGATATATTAACAAATTGTACAATTCAGAGAGGAAAAAAAACGAGTGTAAAAGAGTCCTTAAATGAGTCCCTGATCGAGTTTGTCATTGAGGAGACTGATGGTGGAGGGGTAGCAGCTGTTCCTGAACCTAGTCGTGGAAGTCTTGCAGCACCTACACCTCTTTCCTGATGGTAGCAGCGAGAACAGAGCGTGTGCTGGGTGGTGTGGATCCCTGATGATTGCTGCTGTTTTCCAATGGCAGCGTCCCCTGGAGATGTTCTCAATAGTGGGGAAAGTTTTGCCTGTGATGTCCTGGGCTGTGTCCACTACATTTTGCATGGCTTTACGCTTGGGCACAGACCGTGATGCAGATGGTCAGCACACTTTGCACCACACATCCATAGATACTGTATAAATGAATTTGTCGTAGCCTGAAATACACACTGCAGGGAGGCTGCCTGACCTGCAAATCCCTCCACCTCCTCATTATTTGCTCACTATTCCAGCATCTTCCGATCTCATGTCGCTGGTGTTTGGAATAGTTTTTAACAACAAAATATACCCTCTCTCTTCTCATGAGTTAAAATTCTGGTGTGGAGCGACTGTGGAAATATCTGTGGCCTTTGAGCTTATGGCAGCAAAATGTAACTCAATGGAATGTAACAGATGTTGAAAATATCAATTGTTGCCCCAATATTATGGGTTCATTTCCATGTGTGCTCTCATTGGTTTCAAAACACAGAAATGCCAGATGAACTCAGCAGTCTCAGGGGGTGTGGCAAGAAGGCGTAGAAAAAAGATGTGTATTCCACCTTTCCCCAGCTGGATGACTAAATACCCGGTTTTTAAAAAGCATAAAAGTGGTTAAAAATAATATTTACAGTTGTTTAAATAGCAGTGATTTATGATGGCATCTAATGTGAAAATATTTAAACCTCAACTTCAGAAAAAAATACCATACAAAAGTGCGGAAGAATTGAGGCCTACCTACATAGCTGAATCCATGGAATCGTCATTGGGAGTCTCCAAGCCTCAGAGGACTCCAGCCCGTTCAAGGTTGACCTCGGCACTGATCCTGCCTCCGCAAGAAGGTGCTGACACCTTGGTGAGCTCAGCCGTTGCCGACCTGCATTCACATGAAGCCGTGTGTACAGGCGGCATGGCCGACAAGGGGACCCGTGAACCCGCGACCTCACTGGGTGGCTTGGGGGTGCGCAGTGTAGCGTCGGAGGACGCTCCTGCATGTCCTGCAGCTTTGCCTGGCTTGTGTGGGGCATCCTGGGTCCAAGAATTGTTGAACAAAGTATGGGCTGTGGGGGAGCCCGAACGCCAACGTCCTCAAGTGGGTGGGATGCCGACATCAGGTGTCCAGACCCGCAGTCGTTCAGCTAAAGGATCTATGATGACTGAAGAAAAAGAGGAACTAACCTCAATGGAATTTGACCAGGAGGAGGAGCCTGTAGTTATAGAGGTAGACCTCAAAAAGTGGAGGTGGAATCTGGAATGGATTCAGTGTTTATTGTTTTGGAAGGGATTGCTTGTCAAATGCACAATATGTCAAAACAAATATCAACTCAGATGAATTAAGGATTTATGGAAATGAAAATAAAATTGAATACCCTGTGTAATGAAATGTCAACTGTGAAACAGGAAATTACTGTAGTTAAGAGTGATATTAATAGATGTATAAAATCAGTTGATACTGTGCAAGATAATTTTAAGAAAATTGAAACAGACTTTTCTGCGTGTTAAAATCAGGTGGAACGTAATAGAGAAAAAATGGAAAAAGTGGAAGGTTCTTTTGTAGATTGGGAATTCAAAAAAGAGATTTATCGAATAAGTTAATTTGTTGGAAAGTCAAAGCCAAAGAAATAATGTGAAAATAGTTGGTCTTTCAGAGGACATTGAAGGATTTATTAAGGATGTAATAGCGGAGCATATGACTAGCAGAGAAGGGATCGGATGGAGTCAACATGGATTTACAAAAGGTAAATCGTGTTGGACAAATCTATTGGAATTCTTTGAGATGATGACAGGTAAAATAGATGGGGGAGAGCCAGTGGATGTGGTGTACCTGGACTTCCAAAAGACCTTCAATAAGGTCCCGCATAAATGACTGGCTTACAAAATCAAGGCTCATGGGATTGAGGGCAAAGTATTGATGTGAATTGAGAACTGGCTGGCAGGTAGAAGACAGAGAGTTGGGATAAATGGCTCATTTTCTGAGTGCAGGCGGTGACCAGTGGGGTGCCACAGGGATCTGTACTGGGACCCCAGCTGTTCACAATTTACATTAATGATCTGGATGAGGGGATTGGATGTAATATCTCCAAATTTGCAGATGACACTAAGCTAGGAGGGGTTGTGTGCATGGAAGAGGGGGTCAGGAAGCTCCAGTGCGATTTGGATAAATTGAGGGACTAGGCAGATACATGGCAAATGCACTACAATGTGGATAAATGTGAGGTTATCTACTTTGGTAATACAAACCGGAGGGCAGATTACTATTTGAATGGCAATAGATTAAGAGATGGGGAAGTGCAGAGAGACCTAGGGGTACTTGTACATCAGTCTCTGAAGGCGAGCATGCAGGTACAGCAGGTGGTTAAAAAGGCAAATGATATGTTGGCCTTCATATCAAGAGGGTTTGAGTATAGGAACAAGGATACCTTACTGCAGCTGTACAGGGCCTTGGTGAGACCCCACCTGGAGTATTGTGGGCAGTTTTGGTCACCTTATCTAAGGAAGGATGTTCTTGCAATGGAGGGAGTGCACCAGACTGATACCAGGAATGGCAGGAATGACTTATGAGGAAAGATTGCGCAAATTGGGATTGTACTTGCTGGAATTTTTGAAGATTGAGAAGGGATCTCATAGAGACATATAAAATTCCAGCAGGACTGGACAGAATGGATGCAGATGGGATGTTTCCAAGGATGGGAAAATCCAGAACCCGGGGCGATGGTTTGAGGATAATAGGCAAACCATTTAGGACCGAGATGAGGAGGAATTTCTTGACCCAGAGGGTGGTGAATCTGTGGAATTCATTGCCACAGAGGGCAGTAGAGGCAGGTTCTTTAAATATATTTAAGAGGGAATTAGATCTATTTCTTCAGTATAAGGGTATTAAAGGTTACGGAGAGAAGGCGAGGACAGGGTACTGAACTTTAAGATCAGCCATGATCTCGTTGAATGGCGGAGCAGGCTCGAAGGGTCGAATGACCTACTCCTGCTCCTATCTTCTATGTTTCTATGTTTCTATGTTCTGATCCTATAAAAAAAATTAAGCTTTGGATCCCAGAGGTTCTGGGTAAAGAGCTTTTTCCTGAAGGCTTGGAATTGGATTGGGTTAATAGAGCTCTGAGAAGAAAACCACTTCCAGGACAAACACCGAGAGCAGTCTTGGTTCATTGTTTAAAATACCAAGATAGAGAAATGATTCTATGTATGGTGGTATAGAAAGCATGGCAGAGTCAGTCTCCATTAATGGTTCAAAATAACAGAGTGCTCTTTTATGCCGATTTGAGCCAAGAGGTTATTAGAAGACGATGAGAATTTAATACGGCCAAAGATATTTTGTGGTGAAAAGGCTACAAGGTTGCTTTTTGTTATCCTGAAATTTTGAAGGTTTTTAATGAAAATTTTCAATCTAAGTTGTTTGAGAATGATCATGATGCTTTGGTTTTTGCTATTTTTTTGCCGGAATTGCGAAGAAATGGGCATTCTCCTCTGTTGTCTTCTAAGAGGAGGGTAAATGGAAATGGAAATGGACACGGGTATGGAAAGAATAGAAAGTATGGAAAGAATGGAAAGAAAGAAGAGTTGACACAAAGTCTTCTTCATGTTGAAGAACTGGAGCAGTCGTTGGGCTTGGAATCATTGGGCTGAATGTATGAACTGTATTTTATTGTGTTTAATTAAATAATACATATGTATTATATATGTATACATATGAGAGCCCACCTCACTGACATAAGGCAAAGGAGGAAAAACCCAACACCCAACTCCAACCAACCAATTTTCCCTTGCAACCGCTGCAATCGTGTCTGCCTGTCCCGCATCGGACTTGTCAGCCACAAACGAGCCTGCAGCTGACGTGGACTTTTTACCCCCTCCATAAATCTTCGTCCGCGAAGCCAAGCCAAAGAAAGAAAACATATGTATCTGGCTGGGGGAGTGGATGACACTGAAAATGTTGATAGTCACCTGCCGATAGTGGGTTTACCACACCCAAATTTTTAGGGTATTACTACCTTTGGGTGTTTTTTTTGTGTTTTTCTGTTATTTTTTTTAAAAAGTTGAGGGGTTTTTTTTGAGGAATTATAGAGGGGAGCATAATTTTATAATGTGTAAATATATTAGTAGTTAAAAAGGATATCTAAACTGAATTTTGCAACTTTTAATGTTCAGGGATTAAATAATCCAATTAAGAGAAAGAGAATATTGGCTTATATTAAAAAAAATGAAGATTGATATTTCCTTTTTACAAGAAACACATTTGACGAAAAAGAACAGTTGAAATTGAAAGGAGATGAGGTTGGTCATGTTTTTTCTTCTTCTTTTAATTCTAAGGCAAGACAATCAGTGATTTTGATTCATAAAAATTTACCATTTGAATTGGAATCTTCAGAGGGGTACACTGGCGGAGTATTAAGAGTGAACTGTAACATTTTTGCTGAATCTTGGAATTTGCTGAATCTTTATGCCCCTAATATAGATGATGAGTGGTTTATTTCAGAAGCTTTTATACTGTTAACTCAAGCTAATGAAAATGTCTTAGTAGGTGGTGATTTTAATTGTGTTTTGGACCCTTTATTGGACAGAAATCCAAAAAATATAAGGAAATCAAAGATGGCAACACAAATGAATGCGTTAATGAAAGATTTAAATTTGGTGGATATTTGGAGAAAAGTTAATCCTACAGAGAGAGATTTTTCTTTTTATTCTTCACAACATGATTCATTTTTCTAGAATTGATTTATTTTGTAAGGTAGAGTATTAAGAGCTGAATATAAAAGTAGTTATATCAGATCATTCATTATTACTTTTTTCTTGTGAAAGTTCGGAGCTTGTATGTCCATCATTTAGATGGAGGTTTAATGCAATGTTATTGAAAAAAAAACAGAGTTTGTTACTTTTGTTAAAGAGCATATCTCTTTATTTTTGACCGAGAATGTTAATTCTGTGGATAGTCATTTTGTAATATGGGATGCTTTAAAAGCTTATTTGAGGGGGAAGATTATTAGTTATTCTACAAAAGTTAAGAAACAATATATGGCAGAAAGTTTAGAGTTAGAAAATAAGATTGATGAGTTAGAGAAAGATTTTCAGAAAGGTGTAACAGAAGATAAAAAAAATCGCATTAGCAAGGTTGAAATGACATTATAATACTTTACAAACTTATTAGTTTGAGCGCTTAATTAATTGATCTAAACAGTGTTATTATGAGTTGGGGGAAAGAGCTCATAAGGTACTTGCTTGGCAATTGAAAGCTGAACAGACATCTCAGACTATCAATGCTGTTAAGAAGAATTCAAAAGTTATTTATAAACCTCAGGAAATTAATGACCAGTTTTATTCATTTTATCTAAAATTATATACCTCTGAGGGGGAAACAGGATAATGGTTCTATTGACTCTTACTTATCTAAATTAAAGTTACCAGTATTGGATAGAAATTATGTTCAGGAATTGGAAGCTCCATTTACGGATTTTGAAATTAAGGAAGCTGTTCAGGAAATGCCTAATGGAAAGTCCCCAGGGGTTGATAGATTCCCTGTGGAATTTTATAAACTTTTTTTATGATGATTTCTCTAATGTATTTGGAGAAGTGCTAAATCAAGTTACTGAAGATCAAAAGTTACCAGAATCATGTTCAAGTGCTTAAATAACTGTCATTCCAAAAAAAGAGAGATCCATTAAAAGTGTCTTCATATAGACCGATTTCTTTATTAAATGTAGATTATAAAATTATAGTCAAAGTATTAGCTAATAGACTTGCTAAATATTTACCCAAATTGGTACATATTGATCAAACAGGTTTTATTAAGAATAGAAATGCATCAGACAATATACTTCAATAAATTACTTTGGTCAACACATATCGAAAGCAACCTAACTACCCCTATGATGGTTGCATTAGATGCAGAAAAAGCTTTTGATAGGGTTGAGTGGGATTTTTTTATTTAAAGTGTGAGAGAAATTTAAATTTGGCCTTTTTTTATTGGTTGGGTTAAGGCTTTATATATGAATCCGATTGCTGGGGTGGTGACAAATGGACAGATTTCTTTACCATTTAAATTGACTCGTTCAACTCAATAGGGCTGCCCATTGTCACCAGCCTTATTTGCATTGGTTATTGAACTGTTAGCTCAGGCTATTAGACAAAATGAAGAAATTAGAGGGATGAGGGTTAAGAATTAAGAATATAAAATTAACTTATTTGAGGATGATGTGTTGGTATACTTGATGGAACCAGAATGGTCATTGAAACAATTGCAAGAGTGTTTGCTGAAATTTGGAGAATTATTGGGATATAAAGTTAATTGAGATGAAAGTAAAATTTTACCAGTTGGAGTGGGAGATTATTCTGAATTTAAAACTATTACAAATTTAAGGTGGACAAGTAAAATTAAATATTTAGGTGTGTTTATGGATACTAATTATCAATCATTATATCAATTAAATTACATACCTATATTAAGATGGATTAAAGCAGATTTGATTAAGTGGAAAGATCTTCCATTAACTTTGATTGGTTGGGTTAATTGTATTAAAATGAATATTTTTGCTTGAATTCAATATTTATTTCAGTCAATACCTTGTTTACTTTCTAAGGACTTTTTTCAAGATTTGAATAAAGCAGTGCGAGAGTTTTTGTGGGCAAAGGAGTTAAGGGTTATGGGGATAAGGCTGGAAAGGGGTACTGATGGTAGTGATCAGCCATGATCTGTAAAATGGCGGTGCTGGCTCGATGGGCCAAAGGGCCTACTCCAGCTCCTATTGTCTATTGTCTATTATAGAAAGGTAAATTAGCTCGAGTGGCGTTGCAGAGACTTACTTGGAAGTATGCATTGGGTGGAATACAATTACCACATTTTCAAAATTATTATGAAGTGGCCCAGTTGAAGTTTGTTAGTAGATTGATGGATTTAGACTAGCCTCCCAGCTGAGCTAAACTGGAGATGGCATGCATTTCTAGGGTTGAGATAAATGAATTTATATTTCGTTGGAATTTGATTTTGTTACAGCAATATGATATGCCGATATTGAAACATTTGTTAAGGATTTGGATTTTAAAAAAATACAGGGTGTTAGGGTTGAAAGATAAATTATCAATTTTAACTCCATTGTATAATAATCAGCTTATTCCTTTTTCAATGTTAAATAATCATTTAAAGATTTGGGATTCTAAAGGTATATGGATTGTTTTGTCGAGGGGAAATTTCTTTCTTTTAATCAATTGAGAGAAAGATTTGATATACCTGTAGATTTTTTGTTTGCGTATTATCAACTTAGAGCTTTGATAAAAGATAATTATGGTATAAAGATGATTTCACCTACTTTGTCGAGATTTGAATCTTTGATTTCCTCGATACCGAAAAAAGGTTATATTTCAGTTATGTATAATTTGTTACAAGATAGTATGGATAAATTAGATTGGGAGAAATCTAAACTTAAATGGGAGACTGATTTAGTATTTATTTTTCCCGAAGATGATTGGGCAAATATGTGTCAGGACAATGTAATTAAATTTACTAATCTAAGATATGGAATGGTTAATTATAATTTTTTACATCAATTATATTTGACCCTGGAAAAGCTAAAAAAAATATGGGTTTAGTAATTCGGATTCTTGTTTTAGATTCTTGTTTTAGATGTGGCTTATGTATTGGAACTTTTCTACATGCCGTTTGGACTTTTGTTAAAGTTCAATCAATTTGGCAAGGAATTAAAGTAGTTTTGGAAAAATTATATAATTTTATATTACCGTTAGATCCAATGAATTTTTTTGTTGGGAAATTTGTATTCATTAAGGGGAATGTGATTGGACAAAATTCAAATTGCTTTTGTACATTTGGTGTTATCAGTAGCACATAAATGTGTTGCTAGTACTTGGAAAGATGATACTGAGATTAATATATGACATTGGCATAATGAATTGAAAGTATGTATAGTCATGGAAAAAATTACTTATAATTTACATGATAATTATTCTTCTTTTGTTAGTAAGTGGTCTCCATATTTGAAATATATGCATTTAGGTATACTTTGAAATGTTATTAACATTTATAATATTTTCTTTTTATATATATAATCTATATATTTTCTTGCTCCCCTTAAGGGAGTTGGCTGTAGTGGTGGGAGGGTGGGATGGGTGTTAATGTAAAATCTTCTTCTTGATTATTTCTATACTGTGTAATGTTTTTTTTTACTATCTTTTAAATAAACTTTGAAAAAAAACTCAACAGTCTCCCAGCGTCCATAGGAGGTAAAGGTATATTACTGACATATTGGGCCTGAGCCCTTGCTCAAGTTATGAGTGAAGAAATACAGTGAGACCTGCTGAGTTCCTCCAGGATCTCTGTGTTTTAACTGTAATCGCAGCGTCTGCAGACCTTCGTGCTTTGCTCTCGTTGGCTTGTTTATTTCTCTTACGACTGTGGAAACATGCTACAGTCAAATTAATACAATGAATACCAACAAAGTAAAGCTAATTTTAAAGTATTTTATTGCTTTGTATAACACCCCTTGCTTAACCTCCAACTATATTTAGAGTAATCAGAGTTAATTTGAATTGATTTGTTTTTTTTTGGAATTGTCTCTGATAATAACTAATTTATGGAAAAAATTCCTTGTCAAAACCTTGTAAAATTCATACATCAAGCCCAAGCTGCATGTTTAATTTGAAATTCGTGAGGGAACAATCTGCCCTTAATTAAAATTTCATATCACTCAAACATGCTGCCTAACTGGAAGTACAGTCATATACTGACATATTGTGAGCATGAATTTTTCATAGCCAAGGCTGAACTTTTAGGTCTAATTGAGGAATCTACATAATAATCATTAAAATCTTGAATGAATGTTTATATTATTAATTATGCATGCTTAAATGTTTGTGTGTGTGTGTGTGCGTGTGTGTGTGCGTGTGTGTGTGTGTGCGTGTGTGTGTGCGTGTGTGTGTGTGTGTGTGTGTGTGTGTGTGTGTGTGTGTGTGTGTGTGTGTGTGTGTGACATCACCTCTACCACACCTTGACTCAATAAATCTCAGTGCTTTTTTCATTCTCAACTGCCACTAATCTTGATTTTACTCACAATCCCATTGCTATTTTAGATATGGGAGTCCTACTCAATTTCACTTTTACCCACTTACCACATGCCTTGATTTTTTGACACTTTTGCTGAACCTTTATAATCTGCCCTTAAATTCCCTAATGTTTTGAACTTCATTCTAAGAATGTCCTGTGTAGCCAATCAGATTGTTAAAAGAAAAGACTGCATAAATATGCTTTGTCGTGGAGATATTACCTGACAGAATAAGAGGCTTTTTTACACATTTATTGTGGCAGACAAACAGTAAAAAGTGAACATGTAAAAGAGATAAACTTTGAAACTGGTTGACTTCACTCAGAAACCGCAACATTTGTTTCCCCTGGCCTATGAGGGACTGTTCCTCTTAAGAGGACTGAGCAAACTTCCATTATGCTAATGTTTCAAAGCAGGGATGATAAATTGAACCATTAGTGGAATATGAGAACTAAAGCATTGCAGCACTAATTTAAATGCCACTGTGTATGTTGGGCCATCAACCAACATTCTGTTGACTCAAGCCTGTTAGGACTCAAATTGACTAAAAGCCAACCCGTTTTCTTACAAAACAAATAAGATCTCTATTTTGGGATATTTTGATGCACACCAAAATTCCTCAGTGAATATCCCACAAAGAACAGCAACAATATGAGACTCCCCCCGTTGAAAGTTCTGTTCATCTTGAATTACAGATATGGTCTTATTAATGAAAAATGTATATACTCTAAAACATGGAAATTCTGAATGGATAGATATGTCATATATTTGACAGCGGGTAATGTAATGAACTGTTCTTATAATTGTAAATCACCCTTTCAGCCACTTACTGACTAAATCTGATGCTTATTCAATTATGTTATTTAGGGCCTGTATCAAGTGTTCACCTCATGCTGAGTGGAGGCAAGTATTCACCACAGGGTGAAGTGAACCCATGTGCATTAGCTTTCAAACCAGATTTGCAAATACATTGCACTCTCCCTCCCCATCTCCCTACCCTTTTAATCAGGCGCATGTCTGCATTTTGCTCACACCTTGATGAAGAGTTCAGGACCGAAACATGGGTTACACTGTTTATCTTTGACATAAAGAACACTTTGTGACTTGTTGAGTTTATCCAGCATTTTTGTTGTATTAAATTTGCAAATATATTTTGAAGAACTTTAACACTGGACAATGAAGATTTTGCTTCTTGAATATTTTGGGTATATTTTATGGATTTTTGGGCTGCTGTTTATGAAAATCACCTTAAAAATTTCTTATCTCATCCGTTTATTAGATATAACCTATTTTTGTGATTTCCTGCCATATTTTAAGTCAAATCCGTGAAATCCAACATGTCACTGAAAATTCATTTTTTGCATTCGTACTTGGACTTCTTCCCTACTGATCTTAGTGCAGCCAGTGAATATCCCGGTGAACGGTTTCATCAAGACATTCCAACCATGGGAAAGTGGTATCAGCCCAGCTGGACGCCATTAAAGCTAGTCGATAGTTGTTAGTCACTGACACAGGAGACATCTAATGCTAAAGACAAATGAAAATTGGCGGCAAAACATGTTTAGATCAATTGAACAAACCATATAACCATATAACCACTTACAGCACAGAACAGGCCAGTTCTGCCCTACTAGTCCATGCCGTAACAAATCCCCACCCTCCTAGTCCCACTGACCAGCACCCGGTCCATACCCCTCCAGTCCTCTCCTATCCATGTAACTATCCAGTCTTTCCTTAAATGTAACCAATGATCCCGCCTCGACCACGTCTGCCGGAAGCTCATTCCACATCCCCACCACCCTTTGCGTAAAGAAATTTCCCCTTATGTTCCCCTTATAATTTTCCCTCTTCAATCTTAAACCATGCCCTCTAGTTTGAATCTCCCCCACTCTTAATTGAAAAAGCCCATTCACATTTACTCTGTTTGTCCCTTTTAAAATCTTAAACACCTCTATCAAGTCCCCCCTCAATCTTCTACGCTCCAGAGAAAAAAGCCCTAGTCTGCACAACCTTTCCCTGTAACTCAAACCTTGAAATCCTGTCAACATTCTCGTGAACCTTCTCTGCACTCTCTCTATTTTGTTTATATCTTTCCTATAATTTGGTGACCAAAACTGTACACAGTACTCCAAATTTGGCCTCACCAATGCCTTGTACAATTTCATCATAACCTCCCTACTCTTGAATTCAATACTCCGATTTATGAAGGCCAACATTCCAAATGCCTTCTTCACCACACCATCTACCTGAGTATCAGCCTTGAGGGTACTATTTATCATCACTCCTAAATCCCTTTGTTGCTCTGCACATCTCAATAGTCTACCATTTAATGCATATGACCTATTTAGATTTGCCTTCCTAAAATGTAACACCTCACACTTATCTGTATTAAATGTCATCAGCCATTTCTCAGCCCACACCTCCAGCCTTCCTAAATCAACTTTTAATCTTCCTCACTGTCCACAACACCACCAATCTTTGTATTATCCGCAAACTTGCTTATCCAATTCTCCACCCCTATATCCAGATCATTAATATATATAACAAACAATAGTGGACCCAGGACCGATCCCTGTGGAACTCCACTAGTCACCGGCCTCCAATTGGACAAACAATTTTCTACCACTACTTTCTGCCACCTCCCATCCAACCATTGCTGAATCCATTTCACTACCTCCTTATTTATACCTAATGCCTCCACCTTTTTTCCTAACCTCCTGTGGGGAACTTTGTCAAAAGCTTTACTAAAGTCTAAATAGACAACATCCACAGCTTTCCCTTCATCAACCTTTTTTGTAACCCCCTCGAAAAACTCTATAAAGTTTGTCAAGCATGATCTACCCCTGACAAAACCATGCTGATTACTCCCTATCAATCCCTGTACCTCCAAATATTTGTAAATACCATCCCTCAGAACACTTTCCATCAACGTACCCACCACAGACGTCAGACTCACGGGCCTATAATTCCCAGATTTACATTTGACCCTTTCTTAAACAGCGGAACCACACGCGCCACCCTCCAAACATTTGGCACTATCCCCGTGACCAGTGACATCCTAAATATCTCTGTTAATGGCCCCACTATCTGTCCGTAAGCCTCCCTGAGTGTCCTTGGGAATATTTTGTCTGGTCCCGGATATTTATCCACCTTTATTTTTTTCAACACAGCCATCACTACCTCCTCGGTTATCCTTATATCCTTCATGACCTCCCCACTATTTTTCTTTACTTCAACTGGTTCAACATTTTTTTCCCTAATGAATACCGAGGCAAAGAAATCATTCAAAATTTGCCCCATTTCCTCTGACTTCTCACTCAGCCTACCCTCGCTATCTACAAGGGGTCCAATTTTATCCCTCACTAATCTTTTACTTTTAATGTACTTATAGAAAACCTTTGGATTTATTTTTACTCTGTCTGCCAAAGCCTCTTCATGCCTTTTTTTGGCCTTTCTAATTTCTTTCTAAAGATTCCTTCTACACTCCTTGTAGTCCTCCTTCAAACTCTCAGCTCCCTGCTCTTTATATTTCTTGTACACCTCCCTTTTTCTCCTAACCAAATTTCCAATATTCCTAGAAAACCAAGCCTCCCTATGAATTCCAGCCTTTCCTTTGATCCTCACTGGGACATATCTACTATGTACCCGCAAAATTTCTTTTTTGAATATTCTCCATTTTTCATTTACATCCTTACCTGAAAATATCCTGTCCCACACAATATTCCCCAAATCTCTTCTTATTCCTTTGAAATTTGCTCTTCTCCAATCCAGAACCTCAACTTTAGGCCCCACCTTGCTCTTCCCTAAAACTAACAGAGTTATGATCACTAGACCCAATTTGTTCTCCAACATTAATGTCCGATACCTGACCTAGCTCATTCCCGAACAGGAGATCTAGTATTACACTGTCCTGAGTTGGTTCTTCTATCAATGTGAGGGAAGTTAAAATCTCCCATGATCACTACCTTATGATTCTCACACATATACGTTATCTCCCTACAAATTTGTTCCTCTAATTTTCTTGGCCCATTTGGTGGTCTGTAATACACCCCTATTAGCACCCTCATGCCTCCTTCAACCCCTCAATTCCACCCAAACAGCCTCACTGGATGATCCCTCCAGACCATCCTGCCACCTCATGGCAGTAATGTCCTCCTTAACAAGCAGAGCAACTCCTCCCCCTTTTTTACCCCTTGCTCTATCACATCTAAAACAAATGTATCCTGGAATATTAAGTTGCCAGTCCTGCCCCTCCTGTAGCCAGGTCTCACTAATTGCCACAATATCATGACCCCAAGTATCTGTCCATGCTCTAAGCTCATCTACCTTGTTCACTCTGCTTCTTGCATTAAAATATATGCATTTCAGAGAATGACCCTCACCTATATTCTCTTTTCTACCTTTTACCCTAATCTTCATCCTACCTTTGTTATCATTATTATTCCTATCTAGGTGGCCATGCTCCCTTGACACTGCACTCACACTCTGTTCCCCACCCCCCTGCCAACTAGTTTAAACCTTCCCCCACAGCTTTAGCAAATCTGCTTGCCAGCACATTGGTCCCCCTCCAGTTCAAGTGGAGTTCGTCCCTTTTGTACAGGTCCAACCTTCCTCAGAAGAGATCCCAATGATCCAGAAATCTTATCCCTTGCCCCCTGCACCATCTCTTTAGCCACGCATTCATTCTCCACATCCTCCTATTTCTACCCTCACTAACGCTGGCACCGGCAGCAATCCAGAGATTACTACCTTGGAGGTCCTATTTTTTAACTTCCTACCTAATTCCACATAATCCTGTTTCAGGACCTCATCCCCACTTCTAACTAAGTCATTGGTCCCCACATGGACCTCGACTTCTGGCTGTTCTCCTTCCCTTTGCAGAATGCTATGAACTCGATTAGAGATATCCCTGACCCTGGCACCAGGGAGGCAACAGACCAACCTGGATCCCTGATCTCATCCCACCAACCTTCTATCTGTCCCTCTGACTAATGAGTCCCCAACTACAAGGATCCTGTTCTTATCCCTCCTTCCCTTCTGAACCTCAGGGCCACCCCCTATGCCAGTGACCTGACCCCCACGACTTGTCTCTGGTAGGCTGTTGCCCCCAGCAGTATCCAATGCCGAATAGATGTTTCTGAGTGTTCACATGCTAAATTCAACCAGAGTTAATTTAATGCTTCTCCAACTTTCTAGTGATGCAGCAGATCTGAACTTGTCTTTGAGCTCATCTTGAAGCTGTCTATCACAATCCCCATTTTTTTTTTCTGGAAGCAAATTCTTTGAAAAAGTGTGTTTTCCGCTGTAATTCAAAAGTGATACTGCTCAATGTAGGTAACTGAAATGTTACACAATAAAAATGATTTCATACCAACTTTCGTAGTGGTGTAGTTGTTGCGCATCAAATATGTCCCCAACTATTGCATTTAACTAAACATTCGACAGATGAGGAGTGTCTTTTTTTTACTTAATGAGTAAAGGAGGTGATCCTGAAAATGATGATGTAATGAATAAATGAATTGATGGTTTATTATCATGGAAAGATCCAATAAAATTATTCCTTCCTGCAGCTTTCCAGGTGCATAAATCACACAAATACAATTTAAGTCTAATTAACACATTAGGATGCCATGAAAAGGAAATAAAGATAGTAAATAAAATAGGAAGAGGAAATAAATCAATATTTATAGTTGGCCAGCAGCGCTCAAACTGTGCTGAATCAGAGGTGCAGTGGAGTTTATATGGAAAAAATGCTAAATATTGCACTGTTTTCAAGCAAAATGTTATCAGGAAATTTGAAAACTTTTTTTTGCCTTTAGAATGATCAGGTAGCTCCACTGCTGGCCATTAACCCTTCCAGGATGTGAAAATGACTGGTAAGGCTGGCATTTATTGACCATCCTAAATGTCCCCTGAACTGAAGATACAGGTACTCTTACTTGTGGGTCTGAGGTCACATTGGGAAGTTTCCTACCCATAATTTAACAGTTACCTCTATTGAAACTAGTTTACTTAAATAGATTTTGCATTGCTGTGTAACCTTAAATTCTCAGTTTCCAGTTGTGGAGTTTGAGATCAAGTCTTTGAATCTGTTGTTCAGGACTGTGGCTATTTATTGTTCCAGAGATCAGGTTGGAGAGTGCCAAAATGGAAAATTAAATGTTCGTTATGTCTGAGTGTGTGTTTTGTACTGTTCTGCACTGTGGACCAAAGAGCAGTGTTTTGTTGACACAATCGGATGACAAATAAACTTGAACATGAATTTAAGGTGGAGATTGTGTGACTTCTTTTCCATCTCTGGGGCCCGAGTCATTGGACTTCTTCAAAAGGCAATGAAAACAGAGTCTGAATATTTTAAATCAGAGTTAGATAGATTCTTACAGAAAGGTTCCTGTTGATTAGTATGTTTAGGGGAGTGGATCAGCCGCAATTTTCATGAATTGCCAAGCATGCTAGAAGGAGTAAATTGCCTATGGTCATTTGTAATTTATGTGTCTGTACACTCTCAATGCTATCTGTCTCATTCAATTTCTCTGGAACATAAGGCATCAATGAGTACAGGAGAGGGCAGTTGTTAAGTGCTAAAATTACTGGGTTCAGCATCATAAAGCTGAACTTGGGTGTTTCAGCAGGAGATGAATTGAGGCAGGATCCAAATTATATAACGGTGGCAAAATTGGGAGTTAAGGTGATGCTGGAGTCCATATTGTTGCAGAGAAAGCCATGAACACTTCCATTCAACTGTCTTGGAGGGGGAGATGGAAGATATGTTATTGACCAATTAAAAACACCATCTAAACAGAGTGGCTATGATGTGGGGAGAATGGTTTCAGAAATAATAGCTGAGTGGTTACTGACTTAGAGGATATATGTTCAAGGAAGGAGATGGTGGATCTCATGGATAACTCTCTAGGTCCTGATAAAATATCCAGACCTGAAATATTGATTGACCAATTCTACCCGTGGATACTGTGTGACCTGCTGAACACCTCCAGCAATTCCTTGTTTTGTCAAGACCCCAACTGGATTTCTCCAGTTTGAACTTCAGGTTCTCCAAATGAGTTCGGATGGAACACAAGTGATTAATAAGATCAAGGACCATGAGCAGGTTGTTCTACAAATGAAACTTTATTTGTTAACATCTCAGAAGCCCAATGTCATTCAGTCAAGATGAATGAGTCCAGTCAGTGATCATTGGGAGATCAGAGGTGGAGAGGGTGAGCTAATTTAAATTCTTTGTTGCAATTATCTCGGAGGATATTTCCTGGAGTAATGACATTGTGTAAAAAAAAATACATCAGTGCCTCTACTTCCTCAGGAGTTTGTGGAGGTTTGGTATGGCAACATAAACCCTGGAAAATATCAACAGATGTGTGGTGGAAAGTGTGCTGACCAGCTGCATCACAGTCTGGTAGGGAGGACACCAATACCCCTGAGTGTAAAGCCCTGCAAAAAGTAGTGGACTCAGCCCAGGACATCACAGGCAAAACCATCTATAAAGAACGCTGTTGTCAGTGTACTGACAATAACCACGACAGCTATAAGACAGCTTTAATAAACTAATATGTCCACTAAGAGGTCTTGTCTCTCTGGAAGACCTCTTAGTGGACATATTAGTTTATTAAATTGTACTGACAAAAACCACACCAGCAGTGCGAGTATAAGACAGCTTTAATAAACTAATATGTCCACTAAGAGGTCTTGTCTCTCTGCAAGACGAACCTGGAAGGCTAGACTGTAGCTCTGGACTGCTTTATAGACAAGGTCATTGGGGTGACCCCTGGTGACCTAGTGGTGTCATTACATATCACCACAGTCAGAAACCAGCAGCAATCAAGCATGCAGATCACCCCAGTGCACTCTCTGTTCCCACTGTTACATCAGGAAAGAGGTATAGGTGCCACCAGGTTTAGGAACAGCTCCTACCCCTCCACCATCAGACTCACGAAACAACAAAGTCAATCAGGGACTCTCTTAAGGACTCTTACATTTGCACTATATTGACTTTTTTTTCGGTATTGCGCAGTCAGCCTGTATACATTTATTTATTTGTGTACATTGTGTACATTTTTTTTGTATTACAAATAAGTGGTAATTCTGCCTCATCCGCAGGAAAAAGAATTTCAGGGCTGTATGTGATGTCCTGTACGTATTCTGACAATAAATCTGAAATGTAAGTCAAACCTGTTAACGCTGCAGTGATAAAACAAGTGTACAAATTCTCAGGCCATCGATTAACTAAATAAAACTGTTAATGCCATGGGTACCTTGGAAACACTATCCTAAATGTATCTCAATATATTCCATCAGTTTCAGATGTGAATCTTGATGGTAAAATTACGTCAACAACTGGTTTTACTGACTTTAATAGTATGTTCTTTTAGCCTCTGTTATTTATTTTTCCAATTAACCTTCTCCACTAATGATGTGTATGTTCAGTGTAGAAATTCAGTCACCACTAACTATGATATTATGGTGTTGATTTACTATTTTTTCTGCCAACCTTTGATAATTGGTAAGAACAGGTCTTTTGTTTGCTGAGTGTTTTGCGCAGACCATGGTGAGATGCTGTTCGTGCAAATGTTCACAAAATCTACACAGATAATGTGACACATTTCAGTAAGATACATTGGGGCATCATTATTTTCCAGGTACAGCGAGGAAATACATTTCAGATGGTCTCTTGCTGGTAGATTAAAGTGAATGAATTAAATGTATGATTGTCAGCCACGGCGTCAACTGTGAATATACCCCCATGCTATTACATTTTTCGTGGCTTTAAGTCACCGAGAACTAAAAGCTGAAATGTTTATTATATCTTCTCTTTCCATGCAATAAAATAGACTACATCCAGCTTTACTGGAGATTATAGTTACTTGGGTGGCACGGTTAGTGTAGTGGTTAGCGCAATGCTGTTAGAGCGCCAGTTTGAATCCGGTGCTGTCTGCAAGGAGTTTGTACGTTCTTCCCGTGTCTGCATGTGTTTCCTCCACCTGCTCCAGTTTCCTCCTACCCTTCGAAACATATCAGGTTGTAGGCCAGTTGGGTGACATGGCCATGTGGGCCAAAAAAAGACTTGTTACCATGCTATGTGTGTAAAAAAAATTGTTCAATGAATACCTGATAATTTTCAGTGTGGCATTAACACCTTAATTTGATGGAATAGTAATTGTAACCATTATGACTACATTGTTGTAAGGGTAATGTGCCATAAATAGACCAATTTCCATCTATATATTTTTATATTCATTAAACTTTGTGAATGGAAAATTAATGCATAAAATACTGGAATTGATGGTCCATTGAGAATGCCCACCAATGTTATTTAAGTTTTCACCTTCATTTGGCATCAAGAGTACTGGCAATAATATCATCCAACAATCACAGAATTCTTAGGATACTGAAGGAGGCTCATTAAGTTTATGCCAGTTTACCATAGGATAATAACATCCGTTTTATTCGCTGTTCTTTCTCTTCGTTCACGGCAAACAATTTTCTCCATCCAATTCCATTCTGAAGCATCATTAATTCTATCTACAGTACCCTGACAAACGGTGTATTTTAGATCCCGATCTAAAATGTTGACTGGAAGATCATTTCGCTGAGCACCTTTGCTCTGTCCACATCAGTGACAGGGAACGTCGAGTGGACGACCATTTCAATTCTGTGTCCCACTGGGGTTCGAATCCAGTGCTGTCAGTAAGAAGTTTGTACCTTCTCCTCCCCATGTCTGCTCCACTTTCCTCCCATCCTTCAAAGCTTACAGGGGTTATCAGTCAATTTGGAGTGACTGGGTGGTATGGGCTCATGGGCTGAAAAGGCCTGTAACTGTGCTGTATTTCCTTATTTAAATTGTTCACTAATGGGAGAGTCATGAATGAGGGGATATATTTTCAGGAAAGATTTGAAAACTGAAGGAAGGAAAATTTCTTCTCACAGAGGGCATTGACTCTGCAATTCTCTGCCCAGAGAGTTATGGATGTGAGATTATTAGAAGGATTTAAAGTGAAGGTAGACAAATATTTGAAAGATTGGGGTACTGAAAGCTGTGGGGATCTGAGACAGAGGAACCCTTGCCGGGGAATTGCACAGCCATGACTATAGTGAATGGTGGGACAGGCTTGATGAGCTGAAAGTTCCATTCAACCTCCTACATATTTATGATCTTGCGTAGCACCTTTTTCACAAAATTTTAAATGTGTCTCTCTGGACCTTTGAATGGAACAGCTTTGCTCTATTCACACCAGTCATGACCTTGAACATATTTACTGATCCTTCTCTCATCTTTCTTCAGTAAAAACAGCCCCAATGTCTCCAGTCTGAGCTTGGAGCTGAAATCTCTCATTCGAAAAACCAGTCCAGTAAATCTTACTCTCTGTCCTTCATTATTCCTTCTGAAAGTTACAATACTGAAACTGAACGCAGTATTGCAGTTGTACTCTATTAGTGTTCTATGAAGTATGAACATAGCATACAGCATCAGCTCTATTTATAAATCCTTGGATCCATATACTTAACTAACCACTTTCTCAGCAACCCTTTTTTACTCTCAAATGTTTATGCACATATGCACATGGGGTACTCTTTCCCTGAATATACTTTGTTCAAGTTTAGAAAATAGGACATTACAGCACAGTAAAGGCCCTTCAGCCCTTGATGTTGCACTGACCTGTATATTTCTACCAAAAAAGCCCCAAAATATTAAACCCTTTCTACCGTGTAACCCTCTATTTTCTTTCATCCATGTGTCTGAGTCCCTTAAGTGTCTTTAATGTTTCAGCCTCCAACTCCGTCCCTGGCAAACCATTCCAGGTACCCATTCCTCTGTGTGTGTAAAAAAAAAATTACCCCTGATGTCTCCCCTAAACATTTCTTCCTTCATTTTGTTGAGCTGTCCCCTGGTGTTTGCTGTTCCCGCCCTCCGTAAAAGGCACTGGCCATTCACAAAATCTTGTAGTCAAGTCACATTTATTGGTTGTTTATATCATAAACCTTGCAATGTACAGTGAAAACGAGATAGCGTTTCTCCAGATCGTGGAGCTGGTTATTTACATGGATAAATTACTTGAGTAACATTTTTATAAATAACATAACACTTATTAAATATCATTATACATATGCTAGCTCTGTGTCCCTGGAGTTCAGAAGCCTCAGGGCTTGGGGGACAAAGCTGCTTCGTAATCTGCTTGTGAGGGTCCGAATGCTTTGGTACCTCTTCACAGATGGCAGGAGGGAGAACAGATTGCGCAGGGTTGTGTGGAGTCCTTCACAATGTTTATGGATTTCTGCAAACAATGGTCATTATAAATGTCCATCATGGAAGGGAGAGAGGCCCCAATAATCCCCTCAGCTATCTTTACTATTCGCTGCAGTGACTTGTGTTCTGAGATGGTGCAGTTCCTGAACCAGGCAGTGATGCAGTTTCATAGGATGCTCTCAATGCATCCCCTGTTGAATGTAGTAAGGGTGGAAGGTGGAAGCTGAACTTTCCTCAACCTCCGCAGGAAGTAAAGTCTTTGCTGGGCCTTCTTGGCAATGGATCTGGTGTTGGGGGACCAGGAGAGATTCTCCGCCAAATGCATGACAAGGAATTTGGTGCACATGACTACCTTGATGGTGGAGCCATTGATGGTCAATGGAGAGTGGTCCCCCCCGGGCTCTCCTGAAGTCGACTACCACCTCCTTTGTTTTGTTGATGTTCAGGTGTAGGTTGCAGTCTCTACACCAGTCCATTAGTGGTTGCACCTTCTTTCTATAAGCTGACTCATCGTTCTTGCTGATGAACCCTACCAAGATCGTGTCATCAGTGAACTTGGTGATGTGATTAGAACTGTATCTCACTGCACAGTCATGGGTCAGCAAGGTAAACAGCAGTGGGGGGGGGGAGGGTGGGGGTGGGGAGGGCTGTGCTCAGTGTGATGGTGTTGGACATGCTGTTTCTGATCCAGACTGATCGAGGTCTTCCAGTCAGGTAGTCGAGGATCCAGTTACAGAGAAAGGTGTTTAGGCCCAACAGGTTCAGCTTCCTAATCAGCTGTTGATCACAAGTTCAAGTTTGTTATCATCTGACTGTACATATACAATGTGATGAAATAGCATTTCTCCCAACCATGGTCCATACACATAACATATACAGTACATAATAATCACTGATGCATATAAAATCTAATAAAATTAATATTTTTCTAAATGTGTCAATATAAAATAAAAATGGATTATATCATTTGATCTATATTGTTCCACTATTTTTTCTGCCCATCTTTCACTTCATACTTCTCTATAATTCTGTCCATTCAGTCAATCTTGGTCTTTATACAATCAATTATTATCCTCTGTAATGTTTGTTACACATTCAAACTTTGTGTTACCTGCAAATTTGTGAAGTTTTCCCGCATACCATGTCTAACTCGTATATTTTAAAAATATATTGGTCCCTTGGAAACAGCATTACCTGGTTCCTCCATTCGGAAAATCAACTATTTACTGGTTTCTGGCTTTAAACTAATTTTGTAACACTCTGCTGCTACACCAGCAATCTAATTCCATGGGGTTTAAAATTGTGATGGAGCTCCGTCATTCTGAAAATCCTTGTCAACATCATCTGTTAGATTCCCTTCAACAACTCTTCCTGTCATCTCATTAAGAAATTCAATCAAGTTAATAAAACATGATTTGTGTGTAACAAATTCATGCTGGCTCTCTTTTTATAAACTTATCATTCTCTAGCTACCTATTGGTGATTCCCATGGGTAATTTTTCTTGAGGTTTTCACAGAACTGAGATTAAACAGAATTGCATGTAATTTCCTGAAACCTTTTGCCATTTCCTTTCTACAAGAGCATCACCTTTGCTATTTTCTAAACCTCTGGAATTTACCCTGTGTGATGGAATGGACCTAGCCATCTGCAAAGCTCACCTCACCCCCCTCAATATCCCACTTGAATCATGTGATTGGTTTAATTGCAGCATGCATTTCTGCTACCCTTCTTTTACCAACATTTGCTAGTACCTTCTCTTCCAATAAGTTTTTGCCGATATCAATTTCATTAGTAAAGATTAATAGTCTTGTTGCCTTAAGTTCCAGCAGCTCATTCTGCTTCTATACATTGATCTTTGCCTCTTTTCATGGAGTATTACAGCCCAGAAAGAGGCTCTTTGGCCCAATGTACCATGTCCATGTTACACTTCATTAGGTTTGTAGTCTTCTATGCCTTGGCAATTTAAATACTTGTCTTTCAAATTTACAACTTTGTTAAAGAGATTCAGATTCCCTTTTACTGATTTGCCATTTTCTTATTCTCTCTTTGCTGCCTTATTTTCCTTTTCACTTCCTGTCTCTGCTTGATGTCTTGCCCATGAGGAGCCTTACATAAATGTTAAAATTTAGACATACAGCACGGTAACAGGCCCTTCCGGCCCACAAATCTGTGCCGCCCAATTTGCACGCCATTAACCTACACCCCCTGTCTACACTGTTGAATGGTGGGTGGAAACTGGAGCCCCCTGGAGAAAACCCCATGCAGGCACCGGGAGAACGTACAAACTCCTTACAGAATTGCGCTAACCACTACACCAACCGTGCTGCCCTTGAAGTATAATATTCCAAGAATTATGTTTCTGAAGTGTACTTCAGAATTAATTACACATTTAGCATTTATGAGCTCCCAGTTTTTTTTTAATCAAACATTTAAATTCCTTCATCTTCATTCAGAGTTTCAGACACTAAGTGCAAGCTAATCTGGCAGTCTGTGACACAAATACCTTATGTGTGGCATATAATGAAGCATTGAAAGATAAATTATAATGTCAAACATTTTAGCTCTGCAGATATTTGTTTATCGTGGTGAAAAGCTTATATGGAAATAAAATGGAATTGAATACAGACATCATTAAATGTCGTGTGGTAACAGACATATTTAATAAAAATTGTGCTGTCAAATTTCTGGTGTAGACTTCTGCTGAGCAATAACAGATAAAGCATGAATTATAATATTAATTTCTAATTTGTTGAAATATGTGTATTAAATTGATAGCATTTTATACAGAGCTGAACTCTAAATGAGTGGCCTTCCTGTCTTTCCTCTTAAGTAGCTCTTCCTACTTGCGTGACTTAGATAGTTTTTTTTTTAATTATACAGAATTTATTTATGGGTTGCAGTTATTGCTGGCAAGTTCAACATTGGCTGCACATTCCTGAATGCCCTGATAAAGAGGCAGTCTTCCATTTCTTGAACTGCTTTGACCATTGATGTGGTATTAGAGGAGAGTTTCTGCCTTTGGAGACAAGAGTGATGAGGTAAATGGCAATGGTATGGAGCAAAAGTTGGAGAGAGCAATGTCCCTCATATCTGCTACTCTTGTTCTTCTGGACGACCATTCTCATAAGTGGGGCATGCTACCTACATCTATAGAGCCGTCGGAGAGCAACAGCAATCATCAAGGATCCACATTACCGAGCATATGCTCTGAACTCGCTGCTACCTTCAGGAAAGAGGGAGAGGTGCCATAAGACTTGTACCACCAGGTCCAGGAACAGCTGCTATCCCTTCACCATCAGGTTCTTCAACAACAAACTCAATCAGAAACTAATTTCAGGACCTTTACTTTTGCACTTTTATGATTTTTTTCTCCCTATTTTGCACAGTCAGTTGTTTACATTTCTTTATTTGTTTAGTGTGCACGTTAAGTACAGTTTTTTGCATTACCAATGGATGGTAATTCTGCCATGCACACAGGAAAAAAGAATCTCAAGGTTACATGTGATTTTATGAATGAACTGTGCCAATAAATCTAAATTCTGAAATATGAATCTGAATCTATCGAAGAAGCCTGGCAATTTGGTGTAGCTGATAAACAATACAACCAGAGAACTGTGTACCAGTAAAGCAGACGCCTTTCCTGGGTATTAAAATTCTTCTTTCATATTATTGACATTGAAAATATCTTCTCATATAGTCAATGTTACACTTTACGACTGGTTTGTTTGGTCCAGATGATGCCATGATTTTTTGTGAATTACTCATTGGAAATTATCTAATCACTGTCTTGCTTCTGAGCTAGGTTTTGGTCACAGATACGCTCATAACATTGATGGGATGGATTTTGGTAATGATGAATATCAAGAGGAAGTATCTGGAAATCCAGTTGGAGAGAGAAGGTGGTATTGTCACCTATTATCTCAAACCTGGATGTGGCTCATCACTAATTTAATAAAACAAAATTAGAGACTTAGTAAGTCTCTCAGTCATTTTAAGGCTTTAATCATTTTAACTATTTGCCCTCCTTAACTTACCATGTAAATATCATTTTTTTTATCATAACTGATGTGACGTATTCTGCGGACTGCTTTCTATTGGTTATGACTGTAGATTGTCTCTACCCTACTGGTATAACAGATGGTGCAACTTATCCCACTGGTCAATAGAGGCGGCTTCTGTTAATAAAAGCCTATAGTATGATACAAGTCTGGTCCTTGCTTATAGTGTATCATAAGGTATTTTCCCACCACTTCCTAATATAGACTGGTGATTTTGTGAAAAATCCTGAGGAATGACATACCAGTGTGTTTGAAGATTGGTTCCTTTTAATCAAGAGAACATGTTACGATATTATCAAATATATCCATCCCCTGCTTTCTTCTTATTATTCCCACAAGGACTTGTATGTCTTGCTTCCTCTCCAGTTCTGTGGGTGTGACGTCCTTTGCATGATCCATAAACCTGAGCACAGGTGGAGGTAGACTATTGTCTGGGGAACGGTTCGCTATGACAGAGGAACTAATGCTGAACCCTGCTGCATGTCACTGGCTTTTAATCTGAAAAGGAACCTTCACTACCACTCTCTGCTTCCTAATACCATCTAATTTTGTATCCATTTGGGTAACTCACCCTGGATTCTCATAAGCGTCATCCTTCTAGACCAGACAGCGTAAAACCTCATTAAAAGCCTTCCTAATATCCATTCGGATAATATCTATTACCCAGCCATTGTCAACCTTCATTGCTACCTCTTTAAACAACTCAATTAAATTTTTGAGACGTAACTTCCAACTCACAAAGCCATTCTGATTATCCCAAATCATTCCTTGCCTTTCCCCTTTACTAATGCTGATCTAGTTAGTGTCACGTAAACCATAAACGACTGTAAAATTGCTTAGAGACACATGAGATTGAAGATGCTGTAATCTGGAGCAAAGAAAACTCATTAAACTGCTAGAGGAACTCAACAGGTTAAGCAACATCCTGGAAGCAAAGGGATTGTCCACATTTTGGATTGAAATCATGCTTCAGGAGTGCAGAGAGAAGATAGAAAATATGCAGGAGTGAGTGAGAGAGAGTGGTGGGTCATAGTTGGAAGCAGATGAAGGGGAGATGATGGGCAGATGGAGCCATGTTATGGAGTGGGAGGGATGAGTGTTGAGACTTAGACTGGTAGATGACAGGTAGAACCTGATAAGGGAGGGACATAGAGCCAGGTGAGGGAGGGTTATGAGTCTTGGTTACAAGCAGTTGGAGGAAGATGATGGAAAGGTGAATAAAGACGGGCAATTCCTGAATGGACTGGTGGAAGTGGAAAAAGAACACATGCAGAATGGGTGTATTGAAACTGGATAATTCAAGGTTCATGCCATTGAGCTGTGGATTACCCAGGAGAAATATGAGGTGCTGTACTACCCAGTTAGCAGAACAAAACCTAGGCTGGTAATTCATAGAGGGTCATGGAGTCGTACAGTGTAGAATCAGTCCCAACTTGCCAGACCAATCAGCATGTCCCACCCACACTAGTAAAAAGAATAATATTGGAGAAACTCAGCAGGTCACCCAGCATGCTTTATATAGCAAAGATAAAGATACGTTTCAGGCCTGAGCCCTTCATCAAAGTATGCTCAATTACCTCTTGCCTGTGGACCTATGCTCCTCCCCCTTGTCCCTCCCACCCCCCACCCCCCCCAGAATTTTATTCAGATGCCTGTCTACATTTTGCTCATACTTTGATGAAGGGGTCAGGGCCAGAATGTTGGTTATGTATCATTATCTTTGCTCTGTGACGTGCTGAATTTCTCCAGAATTATGTTACTACAGTCTGCAGATTTTCATGTTTCACTCCATCACACTAATTCCACGCGCTGGCATTTGGCCTATATTCCTCTAATCCCATCCTATTCGTGTATTTTTTTCTTAAACATTGCAGTGATTAGTTTCATTGGTAACTGTGGGGATGATGGTGGTCAAGCAATACCTGTCCAAAAGCAATGTTTGGAGGAAATAAGTATGACGATTATGGCTTTCCGGAAGGAATTACTTCCAAGCTAAATTTTTGACAATAGGGAGGTTTGAAATAATTCTGAGGAACATAAATATATATTCCACAATTTAACCGCTCTTAAAATGTCAGCAAGGGAGAGAACTAAGGAAAACATAATTAATATTAGCAATATAAAAATGCAAATATTTTACCCCGTCAGTGATAATTTTACACATACACATTAACAATGAACCTGAATTCATATTTTATGTGTTATTCAATATTTTATTTTCCATCTTTATTATGCAAATTTTAATTCCCCTTCATTTGAATGCTAACATCACATGCAAACACGAGAGAATTATGCAGCTTGAATACCACTGTTACATTGATGTGATATAAAAAGGATGATTTGCCCCAATCTGTGAAAAACTTGCAACTAATTTAGTGGAGTTTCTGATAATGTACTCACAGTCCTCCTATAATTATTCACAGCAGTCTAGAAACGGTGGGTTTGTTTGATGAAGAGGTAAAATTCTTGGTGAAAGGAAATGAGAAATAAATAGAAAGAAATTAATTGCAAGACAATCAGTACGATTCCTGAAAATTGTTTCTTGTATATTGCAATTGTCAAACTGACGGAATGAACTATTAAACTCAATAGCAAAAATTAAGAAGCATCACTGACCTTTAAGTTACACACACTTTCTTAAATCTTCGCTCTTGATAATCTGCAGTGAACCTGTTCGTTATAGGACAACAGACTTTAAACTGGCCTGACAGCAGCTTTCAAAATTGTTCGCAATAATAAATTTACCAAGCCTGCACTCAATTCTGATGGTGCCAAAAGTGCATCAGCTTACAGCCAAAGCTTTCGAAGTGAAGCAAGTCAATGCACAATAAATCAGAAGCCATCTCTTATAAACAGGGGAAAAAAAAGTATTAATGCAAAGTGCTGTCCGTAAATTAAATTCAGATGTTTTTTTTTGCAATAACACTCTGTGTAGCCGAATTAGTTGAATGCCATATTAAAAGCCACATCTGCCAGTCTTCACTAATGACAGAAAATCTGCAAACACCGTGGCTGGCTACCATTAGTGATAGTTACTATTTTAGACTTTCAAACACTTTTATGACTTTTAAAAAATCGTGGCAGAAGGATATTATACAGACAAAAACGTGCTCTAGTGTCAGCCCAGCAAGCCATCCACTAACATTAGCAAATGGAGTGTTTGTTAAATGGAATGATGAGCCATTTAAACCTCAGAAAGAGAATGGTAAAAGCAAAACTAACTCCAATCAAATGTATGATCCTGAGGGATTCAGCCAACTACACATGGAAGAAAAGACCATCCCTTTGATTTCTGATAAAAAAAAGGTTATTATACTAAATTGTTGACCTAATCATTTTTTTTTTGTCCCTCCAACTTTCTGGCAGCCATTGGGGTAGTTTTGATAGTCAAATTCTTTTGCTCGCGCCAAGGACATAGGATTAAGGTAAGAGGAAGGATTTTTAATGGGGATCTGAGGGAAAACTCTTTTACCCAGAGTGGCTGATATTGGTAATGGGCCATTAAGATTGAGATTAGTGTCGAAATTGTCTAAATCTCACCGCGAAACTCACCTCGGGAATTTGATGTCCAGCTAATGACTCAGGCCATGCGACTCCTTGTAAAAGCACTGGGACTAACGAGCACAGGAACTTCAGGCGTGCAGTGTAAACGACCACAAAGTGAGTTGTAATTACGTTAACTTATGTTAACATTTTCACAGATATTTCCAACATTACTGTCTAAAAACACATGTCTACAATGCACAGCTGGTGGTGGAGGAGACACAGGATTATAACCATTGAATAACTCAGCATGAAAAAATGACCCTTCAGGCCAGCCTGCCCATGCTAACCTTCCTGCATTTAACCCATATCCCTCCAAACCCATCCCATCCATGAATCCATCCATTTTTTTATACATTGTGGTAGTACCTATCTCAGCCACCTATTCCAGCAACCCATTGTTAAATAGACACACCTCAGGTTCCTGTTAAACCTTTCAGTATCCATATTTTAAAGCAGATACCTTTTAATGCAGGGAAGGTGAAAACTCAACCTCTCCAAAGTTTATGGGGCATCACACATTCAAATATGTCCTTCTCTGGCCATCGGGTGAATCTGGGAGGCTGACACTTGTTATCAGACTTCACTTAACCAATGCATGAAATCATAACCTTAACAAAAATACTAGCGGGTTAGGCCATATAGTTCCTCTTTAAAATGTTACTATCTTTCAGTCTAATCCTATACTTCATATCAGCTCTTCCATGGAATAGCCATATTCCTCGATTCTTTTGTATCCTAAAATTCATTATTTCCTGCCTCAAACTGCTGGTTGATTTCTCTGAAGTGGAGGTTGTCAAGGGTTGTAACCTTTGTGCAAAGAAATTTCACCTCATCTCAATCGTAAAAGGGTGTCCTCTTATTCTGCCACTATGTCCACTTGTACTGGATTCTCCATCCAGAAGACACAGCCTCCCGTAATCTTCTCTGTTAATCACTCTCATATATTTCTCTGTTTCAATTATTCAAATTCAGTCATCTAATTTAAGAAAAAAAAAGGGAATGATTAAGTTCCTTGCCATTTTTCTCTTCCCTTACACTTACATCATCCTGGCACAATATACTTCTGGGCAATATCTCAGGGATATGCAAGTTATTAGATTTACAGGATTTCTTCCTGTTCCCCCCCCCCCCCCCCAAACCTCTTGTAGAAGCAATAATCTTTCTGCATTTGCTCTGTTTCTCATAAGATGCAACGTCTCCCTACTGTTCTTTCATCAGTTTATCACAGTAATTTTCAATGGTAATAAATGTTGAGTTCCATTAGCATCTGTGTGTGAAATATAACATTAACAGCCTCTGTGGAGATAAGGTTTATATCTGCTGGCTTGTGCATCATCTGGGCCACAAGGCTCAATGAAATAATCCACAAATCATTTTTCACAAACTGTAGTATTTTCTATCGATCCTTGATAGTTCAGAGTCATTCGGTGCCATAACTATCTTCACGATCCTAATTATAAGGGTCATCATATTAACAGTTCAAGATTTAGTCATGCACTGACAAAGCCTTGGAAGTATGGAGTATTTT
Source organism: Narcine bancroftii (assembly GCF_036971445.1). Classification (NCBI taxonomy): domain Eukaryota; kingdom Metazoa; phylum Chordata; class Chondrichthyes; order Torpediniformes; family Narcinidae; genus Narcine; species Narcine bancroftii. The sequence continues at coordinate 28,562,844 of NC_091470.1, forward strand.
GACAATAATCAGTTGAAGTCTGTGGGTTCTTAATTGCAGCTTATCTCATTCTTCACCAGGGGCAGGTATGCAAAAGAAGTTAATTCATATGATTTCTGACTTATTTATATTAATCGTTGTTTTAGAAATAAAGGACAAGGAAGATAACTAGTGGAAAGTTAAACAATTGAGAATTTAAGAGATTTCACCATTCATTGTTTAGTCGCATTCACTTAGACAATAAGTAATTTTAATGGGTTGTATAACACAAAAGGCTCAGTATAATCAAGAAGCATATCTAACAGGGAAAAAAAATCATACATTAGTAGAATCAAATAGGACTGGTTTGCTCAGTGACCCACAGAGAAACAAAAAAAAAATGCTTTCTCCTTTTATGTTTCCCGATGAGTCTTTTCTCCTTGAATGCAAACTAGTCATTAGAAAATTCAATGTTATTTTGGTCTTCAGAAATTGGAAGGAGATTTCATCTCCCCTTACCAAACAACAGCTGATGACATCGAATGTACTTTGTTTTAAGAAAGAACAAAAAATCCAACATCCCCTGCTTAAAAAATATATATTTTCAGTACACAGAAATTACCATTGTTATATTGCATGATTGCATGTTCTACCAATGGCAGCACAGATCATAAACTGGTTACTAAAACAAAACCTCATAAACACCCATTATTTAGTGGGTGGATCTGATGAAGTGAAAATTTGGCAGAAAAATCAATGCTCTTGATACACTCATTAGGAGGAAGGCCAACGAGGAGGATGAGGTTGCTCAATATAATTGCATGACAGATTTGGCACAAGGTGCACAGGCAGTTAGCAATGTTAAGAGGACCATTAAAGAAATGACTACATTCATCTAATAAGCCAAAACACTCCAGTGAAGACTAATTTTTACAGGGGAAGAATTCTGAAAACCCTCAGGATCCAAACCTTAAACAATGTAAATTTCTGGCATGCGACGTAATGCCACACAACAATAACAAGTACAAGCAACTCATGGACACTGAACTACTTGCCTGGCTTCAATCCCTAAAATTAGGTCTAATACCTCATCTTCTCTGCTATGATTATAATGGCTAGAAAAGCTCTTCTCAAAGCACACTAAAATTCCAGCTGCTCTTGGACTTTCACACTGTGGAGATATTGGCTAATACTAATAACCCTAATGCTATTGCACCCCTCTTTAAATTATCTGTGAATGTGCTTCTCTATTTCCTTCTCATGCTTGAGAGGCTTGTATTATTACTGCCCACTAAGTGATCACCCTTTTTTTATTTCTAATGTTGACCTGTATGAACTCATTTTAAGAAACTTTTTGGACCCCCTGTAGTGGCCTGCGAACCGAGTCGCTACTCCGGCTCACAAATGGCCGGAAAACGTGGCAATCGTGAGGCCCCTGCAGAGACCAATACCCGTCATCCTACGTGACCTCTCAGCACAGAGGGAAACAATGGGCAATGGCAGGAACGCCACCCAGTCAGAGACCGGTGCTGAGATGACGTCACTCCTGTCGTCAGAGACAGGGAGTGAACATAAACAGAGCTGGCAGTCCAATAAATTAGTCTTCGACCTTGAATGTTGAATGTGTGTGTGTGTGTGTGTGTGTGTGTGTGTGTTTCTTTCTCCACACTTCGTGTAGCACGCACACTACATTGGTGTCCCTGACAGGTCCAAGCGACAATTGGACATGAAGATGATGGACCAAGCAGCTCTCCCTGGGGGGTCTCACTAAAGCTGCCAAGGTTCTGGGCGTCGCAGCCACATATGTGGTTCAAACAGGCCAAGGCCCAATTCCACTTTCGACAGATCACCGCTGTTGACACCCGCTACCTCTAGGTAGTGAGCTTGCTTGAGCAGGACACAGCAGCGAGGGTAATAGATTTCCTATGGCAGCCTCCATAAAAAGGCAAATACAGTGCCCTCAAAAAGCTATGAACCCGCACTTCCAAGCTATAATGGCACGACTGTGCCACCTGTTTGCTGCACATGGATGGTCTGGGGGATAGGGCCCTATCCACCCTCATGAAAAGATGCTCGCACTCGCCAAGGGGCACAGGCCTTGCTTGATTTTAGAGCAGATTTTTCTGCAGCAGGAGCCAAGGATATCAGACTCAAGCTCGCTGACAAGGACTTCAGTGACCCAAGGAAAGTCGCAGCCCGGGCGGATGTGCTCTGGAGAGCGAAGAAAGAAAACAGTGCCTCGGTGGAACAGATCTCCAACCCCCGACCCCACCCGGTAACAAGGTCACAACAGATGGAGTGGCAATTGAACCCACCCCTCCCACCTAATCATATTGCTATTATCATCAACGATGGGGGGGGGGGAACGGACTGTCTATGCCACCCACTATGCTCATTTCCAGGAAACACCATGGCTAACTGTCGTTAATGGCCATGGCAGTTGGCCAACATGATGGCCTCCTCTATGTGTGGGACTCGCTGTCAGGAAGGTGGTTCCTCGTGGACACCAGTACCGAAATAAGTGTCCTTCCCTCCATGGCCTACAATATCTGGAACGCCAAGCAGGACCAGCACTGAGGGCAGCAAACAGCAACACTATATGCTCTTATGGCACCCGCACAATGCCCTTACAATTTGCTGGCCACCGATTTAAGTGAACTTTTACTGTCGTGGCAATGGCGTAACTGATCTTGGGAGACAATTTCATGCACACCCACTGCCTGCTGGTAGACTTAAAAGGACACACCAAAACTTTTCAGATGATGCCCCTGGAGGAAGTCAAACTACCAGCTCCCCACCTCAACTCCATCATGCAGTCTGACAATGCCTGATGGGAACCCAACTCCAGTATGACACAACATATCACCCACAGGCCAATAGGTTGGTGGAGAGGTTCCACAGACACTTAAAAGCAGCCCTGATGGCTCGGCTCAAGGGGCCCAACTGGGCGGATGAACTGCCTTGGGTCCGGGAAACACCATCGTTTGGGTCCTTCTGGGTCCTTTGGTAGTCCCACGTGAGTTCTTGGCTGCTGCCAAGGATCTAGTAACCCTCCCCCCCCCCCCCCCCCAAACAGTTGCACTGAGGAAAAGATTGGGTACCTTTGCTGCACCGCCAACCCAAATCTTTCATCCCTAGTGTGTATGTTTGGTGTGAAGAGGAGCACACCGGGCACCACTCCACGTACAATGGGTTGACGTGTGTATTGGACATTGCCTGCAAAGAGGAAACTTTCACCCTTGACCACCTGAAAACGAATCATGTACATGTAGACAATAGCCAGCCAGTCGAGACTCAGCCCCGTGATGCAAAGGTAGGCCACCCAAAGTGGCATCTGACACTATGATCACTGGTTTGGGAGGGAGAGTTATGTTGCAGCCCGCGAATCAAGTAGAGACCTGGCTCACAAAATGGCTGGTGTACACGGCGATCATGAGGCCCCCTCAGGGACCAACGGCCATTTTCCTGCGTGACCTCCTGCATGGCAGGAAACAGCGGGCAACTGCAGAAACGCCAGCCAGTCGGAGGCCGGTGCTGCAATGACGTCTCTCCTGTCATCAGAGGAAGGGACTGAATATAAACAGAGCTGGCCGCGCCATAAATCAACACAAACGGAGCTGGCTGCGCCATAAATCAACACAAACGGAGCTGGCCGCGCCATAAATCAATACAAACGGAGCTGGAGGCGCCATAAATCAACACAATCCGAGCTGGCCGCGCCATAAATCAACACAAACGGAGCTGGCCGCGCCATAAATCAACACAAACCGAGCTGGCCGCGCCATAAATCAACACAAACCGAGCTGGCCGCGCCATAAATCAACACAAACCGAGCTGGCCGCGCCATAAAACAACACAAACCGAGCTGGCCGCGCCATAAATCAACACAAACCGAGCTGGCCGCGCCATAAATCAACACAAACGGAGCTGGCCGCGCCATAAATCAGCACAAACCGAGCTGGCCGCGCCGTAAATCAACACAAACCGAGCTGGCCGCGCCGTAAATCAGCACAAACCGAGCTGGCCGCGCCGTAAATCAACACAAACCGAGCTGGCCGCGCCGTAAATCAGCACAAACCGAGCTGGCCGCGCCATAAATCAACACAAACTGAGCTGGCCGCGCCATAAAACAACACAAACCGAGCTGGCCGCGCCATAAATCAACACAAACGGAGCTGGCCGCGCCGTAAATCAGCACAAACCGAGCTGGCCGCGCCGTAAATCAACACAAACCGAGCTGGCCGCGCCATAAATCTACATAAACGGAGCTGGCCGTGCCATAAATCGATATAAACGGAGATGGCCGTGCCATAAATGAATATAAACGGAGCTGGCCGTGCAATAAATCAATCTTCGACTTCAACTCGACTGTGTGTGCCATTCTCACACCACAGTTCACATAGAGTGCATGCTACAATCCCTTCTCAGGGCAGAACAGTTAGCGTACCGGTTAGTGCAACGCTGTTACGTTGGCAGTGATTGGGGCTGGGGTTCGAATTCCATGGTGTCTGTAAAGAGTTTGTACATTTTCTCTGTGAATACATGGGTTGGTTTCCCCTGAGGTCTCTGGTTTCTCCCACCATTCAAAATGTACCCGGGATTGTAGGTTGATTGGATGTGTTATATAGTTAAGCTAATGTGAAATATTTTGTAACCGCATAGGAATACACCCTTCTCACTATTGTAACTGTAGTGCACCAATGTAATATATATGTGTGTGTGTGTGTGTGTGTGTGTGTGTGTGAACAGCTTCCTGAGATGGTGGAAGGCATCAGTTAGTGAAATCTCTTTTGTTATTTGAATCTTACATCTCTAAGTTATTTAAGAAACCTCCTGAGTAACTCAGAGACATAACATGGTATAACAGGCCGAATTTTTTTTCAAGTTGCCTCTTAATATCACAATGGCCCCTCCTCTCTTCAACCATCACACCTAAACCTTCTATATCCTGGGGCAAAGAGTTGCCAATCCTGCTCCTCTTTCAACCACACCACCCCCCCCACCCCCCCGTGATTGCATGAATATCATGTTCCCATGTTCTGATCTGGAACATACTTGCCTGAGATAGTGGGAGAGGCAGCTCCAATCGCAGTATTTAAAAATATCTCAATGATTAGCTAAATCACTTAGATAGGATTCACATAGATAGCATGACGGTGGTGAGTTAAAGGGCCTGTTTTCGTTGGGATCAACAATATGAATCCAAAACTCCATGAACTCTTTAAAGGAAATTGGAAATATAAATATGTATAATTTCAATGATTGCCATATCCATGCTTCCCATCTGTATAAAGAGGTTCTGGACTACCCAATGGATTGTTTTATTCATGCATTGGAATTCAATCAAATGCAGTTCAGATCATAGCTCACCAAAGTGTTCAAAAAGATTTTAACTCCAAAATATGCATTAACACAGGAAGTGCATTTCAATGTGCATCAAATACTTTCAGTATTCTATATATTTCGCTCTAGCGCATGTTCATCCATCTCCAATCCATGACCGTAAGAATTACCACACAAACCAATTACATTTTGTGCAATTTCTACCCTTAGTTGTAATCTCATCCCCAATGCTGTAAATATTAAATTAGAACAAATAAGGATTGATAAAGCTTTATTGGAAAGTAAAAAGGATGGCAATAAAAAAATATTTCTCGTAGTAAAAATATATTTTTGGAGCAATAGTTTTGGTGAAAGTTTCTGACAATGGGACCGTTGTGTTTCTTCCATTTTCTGTGGGTCAAGGTTAATTTTAGCAACGAGTGCTGAGTATTTGTAAGGGTCCTAATCTGGTTTTCTTACCCACATCCTTATCATTCCGCAGCAGTAAATATAACGATTGATGTTCTCATATCAAATCTTAACACAGTCACACTGAAGTCCTTTTTATTAATGATCAGATATGGTATATAGTTATTTTTACCTGAACATCAACAGAAACTGTCACAAAAAGGTGAACATCAGTATTCTGAATTGCTAAGAAGAACTTCCAATTAATACATGTTTCTTATGTTTGGAATAGTCTCTTTATCGCAGGACCCCAATATAATTAAGCTTACTCTTTCAAGTCTATCAGTTAATCAGTTCACAGTAGAACAAGTGTTTAAGGTAATATTAACATCTCATCGCCTTCCCAAGATCGTATTATATGGCGAGCTCTCCACTGGCCACCGTGACAGAGGTGCACCAAAGAAAAGGTACAAGGACTGCCTAAAGAAATCTCTTGGTGCCTGCCACATTGACCACCGCCAGTGGGCTGATAACTCCTCAAACCGTGCATCTTGGCGCCTCACAGTTTGGCGGGCAGCAGCCTCCTTTGAAGAAGACCGCAGAGCCCACCTCACTGACAAAAGGCAAAGGAGGAAAAACCCAACACCCAACCCCAACCAACCAATTTTCCCTTGCAACCGCTGCAATCGTGTCTGCCTGTCCCGCATCGGACTGGTCAGCCACAAACGAGCCTGCAGCTGACGTGGACTTTTTACCCCCTCCATAAATCTTCGTCCGCGAAGCCAAGCCAAAGAAAAAGAAGAACATCTCATATAATAAGGGAAATTCTGCAAACCTCTATGACTATATTTTAGCATCAGTACGATCCAAATGAATGCACCACGGGCAGAGGTTAAACAGGGATTTTGAACATTTTGTATCATCTTCTTCCATTTAGAATTTAAATTCTTTTCTTTTTAAATTTAGACATACATCATGGTAACAGACCTTCCCAGCCTATGAACCCATGTTTCATTTAATACACCAATTGACCTTGGAAACCCCTATCCCCTGTAGTTGGATGAACTATGTTCAAACACATTGAATACTAATTAAGTACTTTTCAATGGTAGAGTGAAAACTGGTTTAAGTATCTTTGGACACAATGGGTACGAGTTTGTTTAAATGCTTAATTGAGGAAATTAGTGAAATGGAAATATTTTGCTGCTGAGAGCGTGAATAAATAAGTTACGAGGTAACATCTCATGTCAGCTATCATTTTATAATTTATTGCAATACTTGAATAAGAACATTCAACATTTCTTTCCTTTTGAGTATTAGTATTGCTCAATATCAAATACTGTGTCAACTAAATATTTTTCTAGATATAATTTGATGATTTTTATGTTTGCATTGCAATGCCATTCTTGACTGCAAGTACATGAGCATCGGTTATGAATTGTTACAACATGTAATTTCTATTTAAAAGCAGCAATAGCTACAGAAATGTTACACTAACTTCAGAATAATAAATCTTAGCAAATGTCCAACAATTAACCCCAATTTTGAGATGAGATGTAAACTAAGACAACTGAACTTTATTGTCTTGCCAAAACTTATGGGATGCACTGCATTGTTGTCAAAATTCCATCTAAAAGAAGTCTTTCAATTTGATTCGGGGCATAGATTTCAAAACCAATTACGTTTTCTGAGCACTTGTACAAATTATTTGTGAGATCATAGATAGAATCCTGTGTATTCATCAAATTAAAATACTGATGTGAATTTAGAAGAATCAGGGAATGTTCACTGAGATGTATACATTTCTGACAAGGCGAGAGGGGTTAAATGCAGGAAGAATGTTTCCAATGTTGTCAGGAAGTTCAACATAAGTGGCCCTAATCTAAGAATCGGAGGTAAACCATTTTAAATAAGAACATAAGAAATAGATGCAGGAGTCGGCCATCCGGCCGTCGAGCCTGCTCCGCCATTCAATAAGATAATGGCTGATCTGATCATTGACTCAACTCCACCGTCCTGCCTTTTTACCATATCCTCCAATTTGTTTCTTATGTAAAAATCTATCTAGCTGAACCTTAAATATGCATAATGAAGTAGCCTCAACCACTTCCTTGGGCAGAGAATTCCACAGGTTCACTACTCTCTGGGAAAAAAAAAACAGTTTTTCCTCATCTCCGTCCTAAATCTACTTCTCTGAATCTTGGTGTATCCCCTAGTTCTGGACTCACCTACCAGTGAAAACAATTTTGCTGCCTTAATCTTATCTTCCCCTTTCATAATTTTATATGTTTCTATAAGATCTCTCATTCTTCTGAATCCGTGAGTGTAAACCAAGGCAATTCTCGTAGGTCAAGCCCCTCATCTCTGGGATCAACCTGGTGAACCTCCCCTGGACTGCCTCCAAGGCCAGTAGATCCTTCCTCAAGTATGGGGACCATAAATGCACACGGTACTCCAGATGCGGCCTCACCAGTACCTTGTACAGTTGCAGCATGACCTTCCTATTCTTGAATTCAATTCCTCTAGCGATGAAGGCCAACATTCCATTTGCCTTCTTAATAACCTTCTGTACCTGCAACCTAACTTTATTCGATTCATGCACAAATCCTTTTGCACAACAGCATGCCGCAGTCTTTCACCACTTAAATAATAATCCACTTCTATTTTTCCTACTAAGGTGGATGACCTCACATGTACAAATGTTGTACTCCATTTGCCAGACCTTTTCCCACTCACCTAACTTAACTATATCCTTCTGCAGCCTCTCCACATTCTCTGTTCAATTTATTTTTCCACTCTATTTAGTATCATCCGGAAACTTGGCTACACTACACTCTGTCCCCTCTTCCAAATCATTGATGTAAATGGTGGGCCCAGGACCGACCTCTGTGGTTCCCCACTTAACACTTGCATTGAGAGGGGAAGAAAGTTTTTCACCCAGAAGTTCCCACTACTCAAAGTTGTTGAGGTCCATTCATTTGCTATATTAAAAAAGAGAGTTGGATGTGGCCCTTTTGGCTAAAGGGTTCAAGGGGAATGGAGAGAAATAGGGTACTGAAAGCAGATGATTAGGCATGATCATCACAGAGGGTGGAGGTTCAAAGGGTTTAATGGCTTACTCCCTTGCTTATTTTCCATGACATCTATGAGTATTGAATTCAAGAGTAGGGAGGTTATGATGAAATTGTACAAGGCATTGGTGAGGTCAAATTTGGAGTACTGTGTACAGTTTTGGTCACCAAATTATAGGAAAGATATAATCAAAATAGAGAGAGTGCAGAGAAGGTTCACGAGAATGTTGACAGGATTTCAGGGTCTGAGTTACAGGGAAAGGTTGTGCAGACTGGGGCTTTTTTCTCTGGAGCGTAGAAGATTGAGAGGGGACTTGATAGAGGTGTTTAAGATTTTAAAAGGGACAGACAGAGTAAACGTGGATAGGCTTTTTCAATTAAGAAAGGGGGAGATTCAAACTAGAAGACATGGTTTAAGATTGAAGGGGGGAAATTATAAGGGGAACATGAGGGGAAATTTCTTTACACAGAGGGTGGTGGGGATGTGGAATGAGCTTCCGGCAGACGTGGTCGAGGCGGGATCATTGGTTACATTTAAGGAAAGACTGGATCATTACATGGATAGGAGGGGACTAGAGGGGTATGGACTGCGTGCTGGTCAGTGGGACTAGGAGGGTGGGGATTTGTTATGGCATGGACTAGTAGGGCCGAAATGGCCTGTTCTGTGCTGTAAGTGGTTATATGGTTATATGGTTATAAGCTTGGATATAATGGGAGCAGAAGGGAAATATCCAAGACTCTGTGGTGCAGATGCTGAAAATCAGAAACAATAATTGAAAACACTGAGAAGTAATTGGCAATTTAGAAAACATCCATGGAGAGAGAAATGAAAATGATTCATCATTCTCCTTCCAGGTGAATCTGATTTGTATGCACAGACATTGTCTGACACGTTGAGTGATTCTAACACTTCCTGTATTTGTGACATTTATAGTCAATGAAGAGAGCCTGAATGGATCAAGGCACAAAAGTACTTGAGAATCTCGACAGATCATGCAGGACCTATTCTATACACTAGTTTGTTGTCTTTGGTTTAAAGGAGAAAAAAAGAGGTGAAATGTATGAGAGAACGAGACTGAATGAACAGGACATGTCTATTTTGTGACTGGCTAACGTAGACTAAGTTTTAATGGTAGAATGAGAGGGGAGAGGAGGAAATGTATTTTCACCTAATATGTTTGGTGCTTAGAGCTTCTGCTTGCAAGAGGAATGGAACCAGATTGAGTACTCAAATGGTTACAACCAGCAAGGCTTTGGCGAGAGAGCTGAGAAGTAACCTGATGACTGAGCTCCACTTTTGCTTTGAATAGATGTGCTCAGCCACTTATTCACCACCTGCACAATAAATTTCTCCTTCCATGATTTTGTTTATTGTATTTCATGTCGGAGAGCAGTCAGTATTGAGGGAATCATCTGCATGCCCCTCCAGCGAGCTTACCTACAGCATTATAAATCATTTTGTGGTGCAGCATCTTTCTTCTTTGCACTTGCTATCAGACACAATACCTTTGAGAAGTAAAATTTCTAACATAAGAGTGATTTTGTTACTTGGCAACCAGGCTTTGTATGAATTACATGCGGACAGTGGTATAGCATAGGTATCAATTTATGATACAGTTCAGCTACTGATTTACGTGTCAGTTTAGAAAGTTGCCTCAAAGACAATTTCAAAGGGAGTTAGAAGTCAGGAGGGAGATGGACAATAACTAATAATAAATAGAATTGAGGATTTTAAGAGTGTTTCCCTAAGTGAGGGTATAGCTTCTCACATCCCTTGGGTTTCATGTCTTCAGCGGGTGATTAACTTTATCGCCTGCACAGTCAACAAGAATTCTAAGTGATGATGTAAAGTTGGGTCAAAATCGCAACAAAAAAAATAACTAAAAGCAGAATATTCTGGAACCGCACACAGTACAAAAACAGAAATGGCAAACTAACTTGGATGAACTGATGGAAAGAAATTGTATAAACTCACTACATTTATTCAAGGGGTGTGCAGAGAGCACAGAAATGAAGTATTGACACAAAAGGTAACTATGCTGAATGGTAACCATAGGATCAAACGATTGAATGACTAACCTGCTCCTATTTTCTATGCTTGTACATACTCTAGACTAGACAGAAAGTGTTCAAAATGTTGATCTATATTTCTCGAGCCCTTGTGAAGGTTATTCTAATAAAAATCTTCCAAAAGAAGAGGTGAATTCAATCTCCTGTATGCATTGATAGTGCTTAGGAGAAGACTGTAGCCAGCTTTAAGTTCCCCGGAGTAAATATCTCCAGCAATCTGTCTTCGTACACCCATGTCAATGCCATGAAATGAATGATAGTTGCTATGATAGGTGGCGGTCAGAGCTCACACTCAAAACTCGCCTAACCATCGAGAACATTGACAGGGAAAGCTGCCTTTGGAGGGCAGCGGCAATCATCAAGGATCCACACCACCCATCACGTGCTCTGTTCTCGCTGCTGCCATCAGGAAAAAGGTCGAGGTGCCACAAGACTCACACCCCCAGTTTCAGGAACAGTTGCTACCCCTCCACCAACAGACTCCTCAACAGTAAACTCAATCAGGGACACATTCAAGGACTTTACTTTTGCACTTTATTGATTTTGTTCCTCTCTAATGCAGAGTTTATTTACATTATTTTTAAAAATTGTTTACTTGTGCACAGTTTCTTTTGCACTACCAAATGAGTGGTAATTCTGCCTTGCCAGAGGAAAAAGAATCTCAGGGTTGTATGGGATTTATTCTGTCAATAAATCTGCATCTGAAATCTTACTTCTGTCACAGAATATATTTCTGCCCTTGCCTTCCCCCTCCTCTGCCACATAGATTTTTTTTCTCTTCTCAAGAATTCTGAGGAAGAATCTTTGACCTGAAATGTTAAACTGTTTCTATGGATCCTGCCTGACCTGCTGAAATTTTTTGCAGCATTTCTTGCTTTTGCTCATTCAATCGTACGTTATTTTCCCTGCTCCCATCAAGCTGAAGAAATGTGAGTTTCCAAGCACTTTCTTTCTCACTAATATTAGACAATCAAATTGACTTTGTTTTAGACACACAGCATAGTACCAAACCATTCCAGACCACAAGCCCATGCCATCCAAATAGCCCACTTAACCTACGACCCTGGTATGTTTTAAAGGGTGGGAGGACATCGAAGCACCCAATAATCAATAGACAATAGGCAATGGGTGCTGGAGAAGGCCATTTAGCCCATTGAGCCCGCACCCACCATTCATTTAAATCATGGCACCCAGAGGAAACTCTCACAGACAGAGGGAGAATGTACAAACACCTTCGAGACAGCACCGAATTCAAACCCTGGTCACTAATGCTGTAATAATGTTGTGCTAAACGTTACTCTAATCGGACCCCCCACTGTTCTTACCAGCAAAATAATAATGGCCTTGCACAGTTTTAACTGAATGTTTCATGTGACAAAAAACAACTCAAATCAATTTGTATTCCCTATTTAATTGTAGCATTCAAAAGTGAACTGAAAAAAATAATTTGCAAGCTCTCAGTAGAATGCAGAGGAGTGGGACTATTTAGAATGTTCTTCGAGAATATCAATAGCTGCCTTGTGTACTGTAAACCATCCATGAAAATATGTGACTGATGAGATTTCTTTCAAGGCAACAGACAGGAGAAACAAAATTGAATGAATTCAACCCAAAGCATTCCTTGTTTTAAAATGTATGCCTAATTTAATGTATTACAACAGAATTATGTTTACCTCCCACCCAGTATTACAAAGGTGACTACTTCAGCCCAGGCCAGATATTCTGACTCTATATATAGAATCTTAGTTCACATTTACATCATCAAATAATTTGCCAATGCAAATTACACTTCTGTCAATTTAAATCCATTATTGATATTTCTGACTTGTCCTGCAATTACTTCCCAGCGAAAAAAAAATACATTTAAATAGCCGTCTGACCTAAAATCTTACAATAAAACAGGCTTTGCTGTTCAATCTTTGGACAAAAACAAATTATATAATGAAGATAAAACTGAGTTCATTGACTCCTTTTGCAATAAAGCAACAAAGATTTTGTTTGGGGGGAAAAAATGCCAGAATACAGTACATAAAGCATCTTTTCAAGGAGGAGTTAGTCATAGAGTTGAATTGCCATTATCATTGCAAGACAACTGATATTAACAAAGAGCCATAGTATTTGCAAATGTCCGGGGCTATTAAATGGATATCTATTCTATCACAGTTTCACCACTTAGAGACAGTCATTTAGAATAGGAAGAGTGGGAGTGAGATAAAGATGTTGTCAAAGATAGTGATGAAGAGAAAATTTGCAGGAAAGGAGAATATTAAATTTATTAGATCTTCTTAATACAGAACAGCTTGAAGTACTCAGGAATGAAATGTTTTTGAATTTGGGGCAAATTGAATCCTTGCTGGTCTTTAACAGATTGGATGAGGCAAGTGTTTAAACAAACCATCTCAACTTACAAAAACCTGTCTGGAGCTCAGTCTTCTGAAAGGGTGACCAAACAATCTGATCCAAATGGATAGCATCCCTCTTTGAATATGTACACTATTATCCTGATAATGTCTTTACCTATGGACTGGGTGGGGAAGCTGCTATGAATTCCTCCACAGGCAACGGTCAACCAGGTCTTACCTGGGTCAGAGAAGGTGATCTTCTCTACTCATTCTTGGCACAGCCTGGAAGAGCAAGAATGGTCTTGTGAGACCCACGAGAAAGCTTTTGGTATTCCTCACCCTAGACTCTCCTAGTGTTCACTTCCTACCAGATTATAAGAGGCAGCTCCTTGTTGCTGGAGAAACAGTAGTAAACAGCTGAGTGCATCTGTTTAAGGTGAAGGGGAGGAAAGTGCAAGGGAGATATGAGTAATGGGTGCTTGGAATGCTTTTAGTGGTGGAGGCTGATATGATAGGGGCAGATAAAAGACTCATAGACCGTCAAATGAATGCAAGAAAAGTAGACTCATGGGTGTGAGGTAGGGAACTTTTAGATTGTTGAGTAGGTTTAAAAAAATATATAGGTCAGCATAACATCATGGGCCAAAGGGTCTGCAATATTCTAAATTCCTTGTGGCAAGGTTAGTGATGGCGATGAGACCCAAACCATTCGATGTTGGAAAAGGGCCCAGTGTTTTACCTGTGAGATATCTCAAAGTTGATATAATATGATTCAATTGATAGGTCTCTCTATAACTTTGCCCTCAGAGAAGCATGTTATAGCTGCTGGACATGAAGTATGGGTTTCAGTTAGTTTATTTCAAGAGAATGGACCACTTGAGATAACTGCTGACGGAGGATGAGAGAAGTTTTCGGTGCCTTTATCATTGCCACTGTGGAGCACAATGGTCACTGATAGGAAGCTCCAGTCAAGTCTATTGTTATCAGATTGCAGAAGTACAACCTCCGGACCTCAGTGCAAAACACGCAGACACACAGCCAGACAAATAGGACAGATGCAGGACAAGAATTCATACTTACAAATTAGCTAATAAGTACTGTTTTGTAAGTATGAGAGTCTCGGAAGGTTGGTGTGAGCAGTTCCTTTGGTCGTTCGGCATTCTCATTGCCCGTGGGAAGAAGTTGTTTTTCAGCCTGGTGTTGCTGCTCTTATGGTCCTGTGATCCCAATTCATTTCTTTGCACCAATCATGCCAAAGTATGATGCAGCTGGCCAGGACCCTTTCAATAGAGAAGGCTGACTTAATGGTGGTCAGTAGCCTCGCCCACTTCAGTCTTCTTAGGAAATGCAGTTGCTGCTGACCTTTCCTTACAAGTGAAGTGATATTGAATGTCCCCGATAGGTCACTAAACTTGCTGCTCTCCACTCCCTTTATGACCGAGTTGTTGATGTGTAGTGGAGGGCGGTCATTCCTGGTCCTCCTGAAATTGATGAGTATCTCTTTCGTCTTATCTACGTTGAGACTCAGGTCTCATTTTACTGACACATGTTTTGTACGCTTGTGCTGGAGTACAATATGGGCAGCAGGGTTAGCTTAGTGGTTTGCACAGTGCTATTCTTCACCAGTAACCCAGGTTCGAATCCGGTGTCTCTGAATTAAATAATACAGATCAAGATGGGAGATAGGTTCTCTCAAAAGTTCAGAATCACAATTTACTATCATGAACAGGTCACAAAATTTGTTATTTTCACTGTTTTATAGCAGAATCACAGAGCAAAAATTTATACAAACCACCTCACAAAAACAAATAAAAATACCGCATGGAAAAGAAAAAAGTCAAAGTCGGGCAGTGTCTGTGGTTCATTGTTCATTCAGGAATCTGAGGGCAGCGGGGAAAGAAGCTGCCCTTGTGCTGCTGAGTGATCATCTTCAGGCTCCTGAACCCTTTCTTTTCCCCGAGGTAGCCGAGTAAAGAGGGCACGGCCTGGGTTCAGAAGAGTGTGATGAAAGGGGAAAAAAAGGCCCATTTTGCTCATAGTAATTGGTGCCAAGATGTAGACACAAGACTGTAGATACTGAAATCTAGAGTAAAGAATAAATTGCTGGAGGAGCTCAACATGTCACAGAGCATCCAATGGAGGGGATTTGGAAGGGTGACAATCCTGGTCAAAATACTGCTTCAGAAATCTAGTCAACACACATCAAATGTTGCATCAAGGGATATCTGGGAACAGTTTGTTTGACTGCAAACAAGGCAATGACAAATGCAGAGAACTAAACCTTGTAAAGGCTAGCAAGAAGACATATGGAATCATCAGCTGGAAGTAGATGAAGGTAGAGGCTCAGTCGGATATTACAAACACTTGCGTTACTTTGGAATCCATACATCAGCATCCTTTGAAGGAAAGAGAGTATTAATGGAACTTTGCACTGGTAGAAGCATGAATACACCTGATTTCGGGCTCAGGCCAGGTCAGTACTTGGAGGAGAAACCGCGCAAGAACACCAGGTGCTGTCAGTTTCCGTGAGGGGCGCTGGACAAAGTGGCAAATCTCTCTGTCTGCCTTACGGTAGACAAAAGTTCAAGAATATCACATAGGTTACGTTCTAAATGTAGAATTACATGACAATAATGGAACCTTTACCTTTCCTGCCACCTTGGTAATGTGAAGACAAGATGGTAAGCAACATCAGCTGGGTGGTTTAGTGAAACTCATGAAGTCATCCCCTCTTTCTTAGTTGACAATCATGGTGATCATTTGGAATTGCAAAATGATGAAAGTAAAGCAAAGTTTCCTGTTTCCACTGTTCCTTATCATAGATCCATAATGATAGACTGGGATGAGCTATCAGATAAAGGTTAAACAGACGAGGAAAACGTCTATGTCAGTTGCACTTGATAGGTGCACTGAGGCCTTACAAGACAAATTTGGAAGCATTCAAGGTCTGAATTGTGAAGGAAAATGCCACATTTCAGATTTTCAAAGCATGATCTGCTCGTTAAAGTCTGAGGTAAAAGATCAGGGGGTAAATTCAAGGGCAGCTGATAGGGACGGGAAGGTGGCATTGTTGAATTAGTTGAATTTTCCATTTGGAGTGTCCCATTAGTTTCAATAGTGAAAACTAATGGCACCACTAGAACCTTTGTAGATTAGAGGATATCAACAGAGATGCAATCACCACTTCACTCTGATTGATGATGCGTTTGCTCATTGAGGAAAAGAATGGATTTTATTAACCTTTGATATCTCCCATATTGGCCAACTGATCAATTTGGACAAAGATTCAAATGAGTGGTTAATGATCAATAGCCCCATTGGATTGTACCAAAATAACAAATTTCCACTGGGAATAGATAGATTTCTTTCAGGTCTGTTTGTGTGTTAGGATCTGCAACTGGCAACTTGTGATCTGGAGAGGAGGAAGAGGAAGACAGGACAATTTGGAGTACTTGGATGTCTCCCAAAAGCACAATTACAGTTACGGAGAGAGTGACATCTTTCTTGATTTAAAGGAAGGTCATCTTGGTTACTGGATACATGCAGCCCACCTATCCAGTTTTGGACAAGGTTATACTGTATTGTAGACAGACAAAGCCGACAGAGATTAAAGTAAATAATCTAGTAAATCAAAATATGACCCAATATAACATCAAGGACCATTGATAAAACTGATGGATGGAGTTATACAAGCAGCACACAGTGGCTACACCATATACTTGGTGGCTACCCCATATACTTGGGGTGGCCAAACCTGCTTAATGTAAGAGCCATACACAAAAAAACTTCAGATGTTTGAGAGCTGCAAGTCATTTTAAAATATGATGTACACATGCTTATTCTTACATGGACATTTCAGAACTCACAGCAAAGAGATCAGGCCATTTGATCCTTATAGTCTGTGCCGAAACATCATTCCACTAGTCCCACTGACATGCACCCCTGCACCCATTCCATAACTCTCCACTTCTCCCATCCGTATATATCCAATTAATTCTTAAAACCTAAGAGCCTGCATTTACCACGTCAGATGGCAGCTGGTTCCAGACTCCCACCACTCTCTGAGTGAAGAGGTTTCCCTGAATGCTTCCCATAAACCTTTCACCTTTCATCCTACAGCCACAGCCATGTCCTCTCATATTCATCTCTCATAATCTAAGGAGAAAGAGCCTACTCGCATTTACTCTGTCTAAAACCCTCATAATTTTGTCAACCTCCATCAAATCTCTCATCATTCTTTGATGCTCCAAGGAATAAAGTCCTAACCTGCTTAATCTTTCCCTGTAACTCAACTCTTGAAGACCCGGCAACATCCTAGTAAATCTTTTCTTCACTCTTTTGATCTTACTGATATCTTTCCTGTAGTTTGTCGACTACAACTGCCCACAATACTCCAAATTTGGCCTCACCAAATTTTTTTGTTCAAAAATGTATCTAAATATTAATATATACATGTATGTAATTATATTTATTTATGTGTGCAGATTTTAAACTACTAATTTGTTTTATTTTTAAAAATCAAAATGTACACATGCCATTTATACACATGTAATAGCCGAATTTAAGGGGTCAACTATTAAATTTAGATATGCAGGATGGTAACAAGCCATTTCGGCCCATTAACCCAATTAAACCCTAACAACCTACAACTCTCAGCATGTTTCAAATTATATAAGGAAACCGGAGGATCCAGTGAAAACCCATACAGACACGGAGAGAACATACAAGCACCTTACAGACAGTGTGGGATTCGAACCCCATTCCAGATCACTGACGCTGTAACAGCATTGCACTAACTGCTAAGCTAGCCATGCTGCCTACATCACTTGCACACATATTACTTTTGACCACGGGTAAGTACCTGCGTCGATTGGGTCATCACAGCTAGGATGGCTGGGACAAGGTGGTAAATCTGCATTTGGGGCTTCGGGAGCTCGGATATGCAGGTGACCAGGACCTAGATGAGTCCGTGTTCAGGGTGCAAGAAAGCTCAGATGGGTGGGTTGCCGGAGCCTACGCATCAATCTGCAATCAGATCATCAGGATAACTGAGGAGGTAGTGATGGCTGTTAAAAAAGATAAAGGTGGATAAATCTCCCAGACCAGACAAAATATTCCCTATGACACTCAGGGAGGCTAGTGGACAGTTAGTGGGCCATTAACAGAGATATTTAGGATGTCACTGGCCATGGGGGTGGTACCAAAGGATTGGAGGGTGGCGCATGTGGTTCCTCTGTTTAAGAAAGGGTCCAAATGCAAACCTGGGAATTATAGGCCTGTAAGTCTGACGTCTGTGGTGGGAAAGTTGATGGAAAGTGTTCTGAGGGATGCTATTTACAAATTTTTGGAGGTACAGGGATTGATAGGGGGTAATCAGCATGGTTTTGTCAGGGGTAGATCATGCTTGACAAACCTGATTGAGTTCTTCGAGGGGGTTACAAAAAAGGTTGATGAAGGGAAAGCTGTGGATGTTGTCTATTTGGACTTTAGTAAAGCTTTTGACAAAGTTCCCCACAGGAGGTTAGGAAAAAAGGTGGAGGCATTAGGTATAAATAAGAAGGTAGTGAAATGGATTCAGCAGTGGTTGGATGGAAGGTGTCAGAGAGTAGTGGTAGAAAATTGTTTGTCCAATTGGAGGCCGGTGACTAGTGGAGTTCCTCAGGGTTCGATCCTGGGTCCACTAATATTTGTTATATATATTAACGATCTGGATGTAGGGTTGGAGAACTGGATAAGCAAGTTTGCGGATGACACAAAGATTGGTGGTGTTGTGGACAGTGAGGTAGATTACCGTAGATTAAAAGGTGATTTAGGAAGGCTGGAGGTGTGGGCTGAGAAATGGCTGATGGAATTTAATACAGATAAATGTGAGGTGCTACATTTTGGAAAGGCAAATTTAAATAGGTCATATACATTGAATGGTAGACAATTGAGGAGTGCAGAGCAACAAAGGGATTTAGGAGTTATGGTAAATAGTACCCTCAAGGCTGATACTCAAGTAGATGGTGCGGTGAAGAAGGCATTTGGAATGTTGGCCTTCATAAGTTGGAGTATTGAATTCAAGAGTAGGGAGGTTATGATGAAATTGTACAAGGCATTGGTGAGGCCAAATTTGGAGTACTGTGTACAGTTTTGGTCACCAAATTATAGGAAAGATATAAACAAAATAGAGAGAGTGCAGAGAAGGTTCACGAGAATGTTGACAGGATTTCAGGGTCTGAGTTACAGGGAAAGGTTGTGCAGACTGGGGCTTTTTTCTCTGGAGCGTAGAAGATTGAGAGGGGACTTGATAGAGGTGTTTAAGATTTTAAAAGGGACAGACAGAGTAAATGTGGATAGGCTTTTTCAATTAAGAAAGGGGGAGATTCAAACGAGAGGACATGGTTTAAGATTGAAGGGGGAAAATTACAAGGGGAACATGAGGGGAAATTTCTTTACGCAGAGGGTGGTGGGGATGTGGAATGAGCTTCCGGCAGATGTGGTCGAGGCGGGATCATTGGTTACATTTAAGGAAAGACTGGATCGTT
Organism: Narcine bancroftii; assembly: GCF_036971445.1. Lineage (NCBI taxonomy): Eukaryota > Metazoa > Chordata > Chondrichthyes > Torpediniformes > Narcinidae > Narcine > Narcine bancroftii. Next base: position 28,582,542 of record NC_091470.1, read on the forward strand.
ACATGGATAGGAGGGGACTAGAGGGGTATGGACCGGGTGCTGGTCAGTGGGGCTAGGAGGGTGGGGATTTGCTACGGCATGGACTAGTAGGGCCGAACTGGCCTGTTCTGTGCTGTAAGTGGTTATATGGTTATATGGTTATATAGGAGCTCTGAAGGGCAGGCTGTCTGGATCACACTTACACACCTCTAATTTCACTGCCTGTCACGCAGCCACAATTATGAAATCCCACTAAAATTACCACAGTGTGCACTGGCTTGTTGGTGTCCTGTCTCAGCCACGCAGTTTTGCGAGTTATGCATAATATGTCAAACAGTCGTACATGGCTCGCAAGCCGCGGTATGGCAACCACAAAATGTACTGCATTTATTTATCCAAGATAATCTTGATACCACGCTATGTACCGCTGCCCCAACTCTTTCCTTTGTCCATTCCCCCACTCCCCCGCCCGTCCCACCACCACCACCACCACCACCACCAGCAGCATCCAAGTGCACAGTCCTGAGTCAGAAATATATTGGAAATTCTGATCTTGCCAGTAGCCCCCACATCAAGAGAAAATTAATGGTGGGGTCCAGTGACTAGATTAAGTCTGTCAAATGTGTAAAGATTTTAAATTAGCCTGTCCAATTTAATATTTTATTTTCAAAATCAAAGCAATGTTGTTCATATGAATATGTGCCAACATTTACAATATATTCTATCAGATGTTTTTAATTATGATCATATATAAGTCTGAGACGAGCCTTCCAATAAACTACATTTCCTCGTTAGAGCAAAATGAGCCTTCTATCCATTTATATTTTCTGCAACACAATAAATAAATGACCCTGAGCCCCTGAAGCTTTTTCCTTTCAGAGGAGAATTGTTCCTTGCTGAGCATAAAGCTTTTTCCTGCGAATTCTTTCGTGATATCATTTCCTATTTTTACATATTCGCTGATAATACCATAGTAGTTGGGTTGATGAGTCACCATAGAGAAGGGAGATTGAAATTCTGGCTGAATGGTAAACCAACAACAGCCTTGCACTCAATGTCACCAAAACCAAAGAGCTGATTATTGACTGCAGGAATGAAAAAAAAACAGGTGTAAGATTCAGTGATCATTGGGGAATCAAAAGTGGATAGAGTTAGTAAATTTAAGTTCTTTGGAGGATCATTCCTGGACCCAACATACAAATGGTATCATCAAAAAAGCACATCAGCACCTCCACTTCCTCAGATGTTTGCGTAGGTTTGGCATTACACCGGAAATCTTGGAAAAATATTACAGATGTGTGGTGGAAAATTTGCTAACCGGCTGCATCAAGGTCTAGTATGGGGTCACCAATGCCACCAAATATAAAGCCCTGCAAAAGGTAGTGGACACAGCCCAGGACATCACAGGTCTACCATTGAGAACAACTGCAGAGAACCCTGCCATCGGAGAGGATTCACACTACCCAGCACATGCTCTGTTCTCTCTGCTACCATTGGGAAAGAAGTATAGATGTCATAAGACTCGCATCACCAGGTTCAGGAACAGCTGCTACCCCTCCACCATTAGACTCTCCAACAATAAACTCAATCAGGGTCTTATTTAATAACTCTGTATTGCTCTGTATTGCACAGTTAGCTTGTTTACATTTCTTTCTTTATTTACTGTTGAACAGGGTTTTTTTGCATGACCAATAAATATTAATTCTGTCTCGCCTGCAGGATAAAAAATCTCAAGGTTGTATATGATGTCATGTTTGGTCTCTGACAATAAATTTGAAATCTGAAACAAATCAACTAAGCAAATATAATTAACTAATATCCTTTCAGTTAGCTTTTTTAAGATCAAAATCTTTACAAAATCACAGTTCTTCTAGCACTCAATGAAGGCTTTTTACCTTTTCAAACAGAATGACACATAGATTAGAACATAAGATCAGAAAGATCAACAGAGGAGTAGGTCACAGTCCCTCAAACCTGCCCTGGCATCCAACATGAAAATAGCTGGTCTGCCCCAGGCCTCATCACATCTTCTCTGCCTGTTTCTGGTGGCCCACCATCTTTCAAAATATAATCTTTCTCATTCCTTCCTTTGTTAACCGGAGCAGTGAAGATTTGTTCAATTGTTGAGGAATTGCAATAAAAAAAATTGTCAGACAGACCAAGGGAAAAATATGAATCACCTTCTGAACTGATGGAAGAGAACAATAAACTGCAGCAGCCAAACGAAGAAAATTTACTGGATATTAAGTGTAACACCTGCCAGGTTTACTGATGAATCACCCAGAGGTAGTGATTGAGTCAGATTGTAAGAGGGACAGTTGCTCCATTAATACAATAACAGATGGTATACCAACAAAACTTGCAAAGGGATTCTGGAATCCATTTTATAGCCTTAATCAATACTTTTGAAGTCTGGTACAAGTTAGGAGGGATGAGTAAAAATCTAACCTATCAATCTGATTAGATACAATCTTGCACTTATGGATCCTTGGTTTAGATTCAGTTACTATCAGTCCTGCTAACAGGATAATTTAAATCATAGTGGAGCACAGTGTTTATTCTGGTATTGAACTGGAGAGAAAAAAAAAGAATTAATATGTTTCTTATAAAACCTGGATTTATTTTGGATTTAATGGCTGGCTTGCAGCTTCAGCTACACTATATGCCCATAGCTTCTTGGTTGATCATTTCATTTTCCATGGTCAAATACACTCCAGTTTCATGACTCTATCTGCAGTCATGGCCTCATTATCACAACCTGCCTAAGTATTTCTGCAAATCTGGTCTATTGTTGAGATGCCTTTTCTCATTTTGGTGCTAATAATTGTGAATGATGGCAAAAAAAAATAGTCTTGTAAAATTTCCTCCATTTCAATGTGTTCACGGGCAAATTTCTACAGAGGTGCGGTGTACAGTGTGCTGACCAGCTGCATCTGGGGACACCAATACCTCTGAGCGTGAAGCCCTGCAAATGGTAATGGATGCATCCCAGGACATCACAGGCAAAACCCTCCTCAGTATTGAGAACATCTACAGGGTACACTGCTGTTGGAGAGCAGCAACAATCACACCACCCAGCATATGCTAGGTTCTCTCTGCTACCATCAGGAAAAAAGGTATGGATGCCACAAGACTCACAGCACCAGGTTCAGGAACAGCTGCTCAACCATTTAAGGACCCCTACTTTTCACTTTTTTTCTTCATGAATTGTACAGTCAGTTTATTTACATTTATTTTATGTCTTTGTATTTTTTTGACTACAGTTGTTTGCACTACCAATAAATGGTAATTCTGCCTAGTCCACAGGAAGAAGAATCTCTGGATTGTCTGTGATGTCACGTATGTACTCTGACCATAAATCTGAAATCTGAATATGATGAAGCTTGGGACTAATTCAACATCGATTCCTATCAATATTCAGTTATGTGAAGGTACAAGAGAGGTTTGATTTTGATCATTCAATTCTCTTTTTATTGTTTTGTTGCAGGCTTTCTTTATGTCCAGTCATTCAAATAAGTGTGAATTTCTAGACTGTACAAGGTAGCAAGGAATTGACTACTGAAGACATTACAATAGGTGGCCTTTGTCATCTGGTTCTATAGAGTCATATGGTTGTACAGAACAGAAATAAATTCTGCAACCCAGTTTATTCACAACATCCATGTTTTGAGCTCAGACCCTGCATCACTGTCTCCCTGCTACCTCTTACCTTCATTTACTTGATATATTTCCTTTGTATTCAGTGCCTTTGTAGCATCTCCACCCAAACTATTGAACATCCTTTTTACCATTGCTGCCCAACCTGCAGAGTTCATCCAGCAGTTTTTTTTTTGCTCCAGATTTTAGCAGTCTTGTGCCTTGAGAATACTTCCTTTTTTAGTTCGATCAGTGTTATGAAGTTCTATGTTATTTTGCTTCTAATGTAATGAATTGAATTACATGGTTAATAATGCTCACAATTTCAATCTTTACAAACATGTCACACAATTATTAACATTTATCTTTGTGCTTAACTTTAAATTGAAATGAATACTGTATTACTGTGTAATGTTGCTAGATTAAACATCTTAAGGAAAGGGGATGTGGTGATTCAGAGTTGGTGATCCTCCTGACCACTAGAAGAGGTCAGAGACAAATATTCCACCATGGGTTAGATGCACAAAATGATTGTCACATGAGGTTATGAGCTGATAATAAAATATAATTAATCCAAAATAACCCAATTTTATTTATTACACTATTTTATACACTAGAAGAAACATCAAATGGAGTTATTGCATAATGTTAATATGAGAAACTCTGCCTTCCAACCCTTGTTTCATATCTTGTGATTTCTTCCTCTTGTCAATCTGGTTCTTGTAAACAGAGCTTTCTTTGCAAATGAAATCAAGGTACCCAGTAACATTTTTTTTTAAAACTCCTATTTGCAATTTACCAACAGCAAATGTGTAAGACTTTTCTCTTGCAGAGAAATGACACAAAGCTTCCTTTTGTAATGTGAGAGCCTGTATCCAACACTGATACTATTGATAGGTCAAGAAACACAAGAACTGGAACCTTGAACATGCAAACTAAAACAATGAAGGAACTCAATAGACCAGGAAGCATCCATGGAGATAAATGGACAATCAACATCAAGGGTCACATTTCTCTCTAGAGATGCAATATTTCTAGGTAGCTTGACCCTGAAAATAAAATATCCTTCATAAGTGACAGCAGATTTCCAGAGATGAACTTTGAATACGTTTATTTTTATCAAATATATTGTACATTTGGCTTCTCATTCCAATTCTCTGCCATTGTAAGCTTTGTTTACACATCTGTGCCCTGCCAATCTTTCTGCCAGCTTTGTCATTCATTTCCCTGCACATCACGTCTTATGCATTTCAATTCCTTTTCTTTTCCGTTGTAGATTTTATTCTTTCCATTTTTATCTCCATCATTGCAATGCTGTATTTTAATTGATTTTATTGTGACAATCTTTAAAGATTCCAATTGTATTTTAGTTTATTAGCATTTAATTCCTTTGTCACAAAAACCTCTTTTACTGTTGTACTGTTTGCCAGTGTTAATAATTTAAGGCATCCCACCTCCCTTTACACCTTGATTTCCAGCTTAATTGTATTTTTGAGTCCAGCACAGCTTCATATTGCCTTATTATGATAGAGTTTATTAATTTTAAATCACTCACGTTTTCAACAAAATCCAGCAATTTTCAACAAATTTCATTCCCTCCTCCGAACACAACCTTTCTGACCAATTCATAAAATCAATTATTCTTCTGCAGTTTACACCATCCAATCTCAGCCCTGGAAATAGGACAGGACTTCTGACTGCAACTTATTCTTTCCCAAATTCTTAACCATTTCCTTCTATCTGTGCTACTGACAAGGAAACTTACAGCAACAGAAGGAAGTCAATCTGCACTTTGTATCTCTGGTTGTCTACAACCTGTCCTTCCTCCATTCTTTCCATTCTGCAGTCAGACAGGGACAACCATTGAATTAGTTAGACAACATCATAATGATTGAAAAGTGAGGATGAGGAATGTGTGCAGGATAAATGCGAGACATCAGATTGATTTCCCTTCTAGTATATAGAACACTAGAACACAGTACAGGCCCTATGGACCTCAATGTTATGCTGACCTACATATTCCTACCAAACCAATCCAAACCCTTCCTACTTTGTCACCCTCCTTTCATCCATGTGCCTGTCCAAGAGTCTTTTAGATGCCCCTAATGTTCCAGCCTCCACCATCTCCCTGGCAAGAACCCCTGATGTCTTCTCTAAACTTTCCTCCCTTCATTTTGTACAGATATCCTCTGGTTTGCTATTCCTGCCCTGTGAAAAAGCCATTGGCTGGTCTACCTCACCTATGCCTCTCAGAATCCTGAAGACTTCTATTAAGTCACCTCTCATCAGGTTGATGCAATAATGAGTGTTGGTGGAGGGGGGCATTAGGGTAATGGGGTGGGTTACAGACCAATGCTCGTAAATTCACTCAGCGGGGGTTTGGGGGGGATGTACGGGTACCTCCCTGCTGAACGAACATGAATGTCCTCCATCCCCTCTGGCGTATCACCAAGAGTGCTGCTTTTATTGCATGGAGAGTCACTAGCATGCGTCAAACTGGAAGCTAGTGACACTTGATGCATGCTAGTGATGACAGCAGGGGCAAGTCTGATGGCAAGCAAAGGTTGTCAAAGGAGGGGGGGTGAACAGCGCCTCACTTGGGGGGGGACAATGTCTGCAAATGCCACCCCCCCCTCCCGAATCCTCACTATAGCTTCCACAGTTTTCCTATTGTGAAATGAACTGAACACAATTTTCTCTGTGTGGTCTCACCAGAGATTTTGTAGAGTTGCAACATGACTCTTGAATTCAATCACACGACTAATGAAACCCAGCATCCCATAGGCCTTCTTAGCTATCCTATCAACCTGCATTGCAACCTTGAGAGATGTATATATTAAATTCTCTTTTGTATTTAAGGAGCTCATCCAGCAGTAGGAATTGGCAATCATGTCTGGGAGGAAGCAAAAGAAAATACAGTACTGGCATTGCCAGCAACACCCATGTTCAAAAGCAAAATAAAAACATAGGGATATAGCAAATAGATTTTGTAGGCCATTCTCTTGTAACTAATGACGATAATGCAGCTGAATTATGAGGGAAGTAGGGGGCATGTCTCTTTGCAGAGATCAACATGGCCTTTACTGGTGTGAAGATTGCTTGCACAGTCCAGGTTCTGCTCCATGCAAGCACACACTATTTATTTTCTGAGGAGATGCAAATGGTGTTAACCATTGTGTAACCATCAATCATCGTTCTGCCTTTCTGATTGTGATAGTACAGATTCTATCACCAATGTGTATATGTACAGATGGTAGTGTAGGATGACTGTGATTGGCTGAGAGTGTAGCCATACCTACTGGCAGGTCTTAAAGGATTGCTCCTAGCCAGACGACGTCATTCTGGACTGATCGACCTACTTGTGATATGCTCCAGTCTTTTAGTTAATAAAAGCCTTGGTTTTGATCAACAAGTCTTTGGTTCTTTCGACGCGCACTACACTGATATAATGGTGGATGGAAGGTCAACGATGAAGGAGCTGTAAATGTTCAGCGTAGGGCACTGCCCCGAGGAATGGTGTCTTCAATCTTAAGAAAGTTTTACTTTAAAATGTAAAGCAAAATTATTGGAACTTGATCCATGTACTTTTACCATGACAGATGCATCTGTGATATTTATTAAAAAAATATGGAAAATGGAAAATTAAGTATAAACCCCTCTATGATGAAAACTGCAAGGCTGCTTGTTGGAAAGCCAGAACAGACTTTTTCTCTCAGAAATATACACATCCAATATTGCACGGAATTGATTTTCTATACTTGTCTGTTCCATCTCACTTGCCAATACCACCATCAATATGCTGTACATTTAATATTCTCTCATGTGCTTTCTGGTTCAAACTTTCAATGAGTTTGCAGACAGAAAATCTCTGACAATGTAGGAACATTTCACAATGGTTTGTGTTTCATTGACATGGACTACTGAGAAAGAAATTAGTAGACATTATTTTGCAGATCAGTCCAAGAATCAGTCAGGTCAGACTCGGGGTCGGAGGAGACAGTGAGTCAGTGCCTGGTGTCGGGTGAGAGGAGGAGGAGGAGCTGGGAGTTAATTGGGGTTAAATGGTAAGGGGCAAATAAAAGGAGTACAAAAGGGGGGAGTGGACAGCGAGGAGTGGCGCAGTGAGTGAGTGGCCCAGTGAAGGAGTGGGGACTTTGGTTCGAGGGACTTCGGTGAGCAGGGGCTAAGAAGGAGCTTATTAGTAAAGGGTATTATAGTAAGAAAGAAGGAAATGGAGTCAGTTGGGGTAGTTAAGTGCTCCAATTGTGGGATGTGGGAAGTCAGAGACAGCACAACTGTTCCTGATGACTACACTTGCAAAAGGTGCATCCAATTGCATATAATGAGTGACCGTGTGAGGGAGCTTGAGCTGCAATTGGATGAACTGAGGATCATAAGGGAAGCAGAGGCAGTGATAGAGAGGAGGTACAGGGAGACAGTCACCCCTAGAAGGCAGGAGTCAGGGAATTGGGTGACTGTGAGGAAAGGAGGGAGAGTGCCAGTGCAGAGTACCCCTGTGGAAGTGCCACTCAGCAACATGTATTCGGCTTTGGATACTGTTGGGGGGAACAGCCTATCAGGGATGAGTCGTGGGGGTCAAGTATCTGGCACAGGGGCTGCCCCTGAGGTTCAGAAGGGAAAGAAGGATAAGGATAGGATTCTTGTAGTTGGGGACTCATTAGTCAGAGGGACAGATAGGAGGTTTGTGGGATGAGATAGGGGATCCAGGTTGGTCTGTTGCCTCCCTGGTGCCAGGGTCAAGGATATCTCTGATTGAGTACATAGCATTATGCAAGGGGAAGGAGAATGGCCAGAAGTTGTGGTCCATGTGGGGACCAATGACTTAGTTAGAAGTGGGGATGAGGTCCTGAAACAGGATTATGTAGAATTAGGTAGGAAGTTAAAAAAACAGGACCTCCAAGGTAGTAATCTCTGGATTGCTGCCCGTGCCACGAGCTAGTGAGGGTAGAAATAGGAGGATGTGGAGGATGAATTTGTGGCTAAATACATGGTGCAGGGGGCAAGGGATAAGATTTCTGGATCATTGGGATCTCTTCTGGGGAAGGTCGGACCTGTAAAAGAGGGACGGACTCCACTTGAACTGGAGGGGGGCCAATGTGCTGGCAAGTAGATTTGCTAGAGCTGTGGGGGTAGGTTGGCAGGGGGGTGGGGAACAGAGGGTGAGAGCAGTGTCCAAGGAGTATGGCCACCTAGCTAGGAATAAAAAAGATAACAAAGGTAGGATGGAGATTAGGGTAGAAGGTAAAAAAGAGAATATATGTGAGGGTCATTCTCTGAGATGCATATATTTTAATGCAAGAAGCATAGTGAACAAGGTAGATGAGCTGAGAGCATGGATAGATACTTGGGGTCACGATATTGTGGCAATTAGTGAGACCTGGCTACAGGAGGGGCAGGACTGGCAACTTAATGTTCCGGGATACATTTGTTTTAGATGTGATAGATCAGGGGGTAAAAAAGGAGGAGGATTTGCTCTGCTTGTTAAGGAGGACATTACTGCCATGAGGTGGCAGGATGGTATGGAGGGATCGACCAGTGAGGCTGTTTGGGTGGAATTGAGGGGTGGAGGAGGCAACAGGGTGCAAATAGGGGTGTATTACAGACCACCAAATGGGCCAAGGGAATTAGAGGAACAAATTTGTAGGGAGATAACGTATATGTGTGAAAATCATAGGGTAGTGATCATGGGAGATTTTAACTTCCCACACATTGATTGGGATGAGGGCTGGATGGGCTGGAGTTCGTTAAATGTGTTCAGGATTGTTTTCTAAATCAGTTAGTAGAAGAACCGATTCGGGATGGTGTAATACTGGATCTCCTGTTAGGGAACGAGCTAGGTCAGGTAGCGGACATTAATGTTGGAAAACCAATTGGGTCTAGTGACCATAATTCTGTTAGTTTTAGGGTAGTTTTAAGGAAGAGCAAGGAGAGGCCTAAAGTTGAGGTTCTGGATTGGAAAAGAGCAAATTTCGTAAGAATAAGAAGGGATTTGGGGAGTATTGAGTGGGACAGGATATTTTCAGGTAAGGATGTTAATGAAAAATGGAGGATATTCAAAAAAGAAATTTTGAGGGTACAGAGTAGTTATGTCCCAGTCTGGATCAAAGGAAAGGTTGGAAGTCATAGGGAGGCTTGGTTTTCGAGGAATATTGGAAATTTGGTTAGGAGAAAAAGGGAGAGGTACAAGAGGTATAAAGAGCAGGGAGCTGTGAAGTTGAAGGAGGACTACAAGGAGTGTAGAAGGAATCTTAAGAAAGAAATTAGAAAGGCCAAAAAAAGCCATGAAGAGGCTTTGGCTGACAGAGTAGAAATAAATCCAAAGGGTTTCTATAAGTACATTAAAAGTAAAAGAATAGTGAGAGATAAAATTGGACCCCTTGTAGATAGCGAGGGTAGGCTGAGTGAGAACTCTGAGGAAATGGGGTAAATTTTGAATGATTTCTTTGCCTCGGTATTCACTAGGGAAAAAAATGTTGAACCAGTTGAAGTAATGAAAAATAGTGGGGAGGTCATGAAGCATATAAGGATAACCGAGGAGGTGGTGGATGGCTGTGTTAAAAAAGATAAAGGTGGATAAATCTCCCGGACCAGACAAAATATTCCATAGGACACTCAGGGAGGCTAGTGGACAGTTAGTGTGGCCATTAACAGAGATATTTAGGATGTCCCTGGCCACGGGGGTGGTACCAAAGGATTGGAGGGTGGCACATGTGGTTCCTCTGTTTAAGAAAGGGTCCAAATGCAAACCTGGGAATTATAGGCCTGTAAGTCTGACTTCTGTGGTGGGAAAGTTGATGGAAAGTGTTCTGAGGGATGCTATTTACAAATATTTGGACGTACAAGGATCGATAGGGAGTAATCAGCATGGTTTTGTCAGGGGTAGATCATGCTTGACAAACCTGATTGAGTTCTTCGAGGGGGTTACAAAAAAGGTTGAAAAAGGGAAAGCTGTGGATGTTGTCTATTTGGACTTTAGTAAAGCTTTTGACAAAGTTCCCCACAGGAGGTTAGGAAAAAAGGTGGAGGCATTAGGTATAAATAAAGAGGTAGTGAAATGAATTCAGCAGTGGTTGGATGGAAGGTGTCAGAGAGTAGTGGTAGACAATTGTTTGTCCAATTGGAGGCCGGTGACTAGTGGAGTTCCTCAGGGTTCTGTCCTGGGTCCACTAATATTTGTTATATATATTAACGATCTGGATGTAGGAGTAGAGAATTGGATAAGCAAGTTTGCAGATGACACAAAGATTGGTGGTGTTGTGGACAGTGAAGTAGATTACTGTAGATTAAAAGGTGATTTAGGAAGGCTGGAGGTGTGGGCTGAGAAATGGCTGATGGAATTTAATACAGATAAATGTGAGGTGCTGCATTTTGGAAAGGCAAATTTATATAGGTCATATACATTGAATGGTAGACAATTGAGGAGTGCAGAGCAACAAAAGGATTTAGGAGTTATGGTAAATAGTACCCTCAAGGCTGATACTCAGGTAGATGGTGTGGTGAAGAAGGCATTTAGAATGTTGGCCTTCATAAATCGGAATATTGAATTCAAGAGTAGGGAGGTTATGATGAAATTGTACAAGGCATTGGTGAGGCCAAATTTGGAGTACTGTGTACAGTTTTGGTCACCAAATTATAGGAAAGATATAAACAAAATAGAGAGAGTGCAGAGAAGGTTCACGAGAATGTTGACAGGATTTCAGGGTCTGAGTTACAGGGTTGTGCAGACTGTGGCTTTTTTCTCTGGAGTGTAGAAGATTGAGAGGGGACTTGATAGAGGTGTTTAAGATTTTAAAAGGGACAGACAGAGTAAATGTGGATAGGCTTTTTCAATTAAGGAAGGGGGAGATTCAAACGAGAGGACATGGTTTAAGATTGAAGGGGGAAAATTATAAGGGGAACATGAGAGGAAATTTCTTTACGCAGAGGGTGGTGGGGATGTGGAATGAGCTTCCGGCAGACGTGGTGGAGGCGGGATCATAGGTTACACTTTAGGAAAGACTGGATCTTTACATGGATAGGAGGGGACTAGAGGGGTATGGACCGGGTGCTGGTCAGTGGGGCTAGGAGGGTGGGGATTTGCTATGGCATGGACTAGTGGGGCCAAACTGGTCTGTTCTGTGCTGTAAGTGGTTATATGGTTATATATGCTTGTATAGATGTTCAATTTCTTAGCACAAAATGTTGGTGCTTTCCAACTTGCAGGTTTTTTTTGACAAGGGGAGATTATTGGCTTTAAAAGTTAAAATATTTTAAAACTATAAGTCTGGATCTCACATTTTTTTCCAACATTGTCTTTTATGTCAAGTTACAATGATCGTTTGAGTGGAGATATTCTAGTGCACAAATGAGCAGATGGAATAAAATGTAATCCTCTTGTTTTTAAAGTTGATATTCAACACCTGCATTGGAGTTCTATGTAATGGCTTTGAGGTGCATATATATATGAAGTATTAATTGAACCACTCTTATTTCCTGATTAATAGTCCTACATATGACAGAGTGAATGTTTCCCTTGGTAGATGGATCATGGACAAGCAGTCACAGTCTTCAAATTAGAAGTTATCCATTTAAAACAGAGATGAGGAAGAACTTCTTTATTCAGAGGGTCGAGGATCTGGGGAACTTACTGCCGCACACTGTGGTGGAGGCCCGATCACTGGGAGAATTTAAACAGGAAATTGATAAGTATCTAAATAGTAAGGGTATCAAAGGCTATGGGGAAAAGGTGTGAGGATAGTTCAGCTTAGTGTAGAGTTACAGAACAGACTCGATGGGCCTAGTGGCCTGCTTCTGTTCCTTTATCTTGTGATCTTACAATGTTAAATACTGTGAATTAAAAGAGTATTTTCCAAAAATATAATCAAACGTAACTTCATTATGAACATTGTACTGCATGGAACAGGCCAATGTGAAGAACTGCTGTTCAACTGTGCAAATATTCACCGTCTGTGGGCTTAAAATGTTAAGGCATAAGATTTAAATATTTATATTATCAAAGAAACAAGGGATATATGTATTAATAATACAGCTTCTGATTAAATAGTGAAGCAAGCTCAACGGGATAAATAATTTCTACTCTCAAGGTAGAATCAGAAGTCACGTATGAAACTTCCATCGTAATATTGGTGGATGTTGCTGTCAATATGTTAATGAAATTCCATGAAAAATTATTCCCTTCTCAAGATGATTACTTCATGTGGAATGACTGCGCCAACACCCTATCACCCCTGCAATACACCAAATGTGCTAGAGAAACTCATCAGGCCATGCAGCATTTGTAGGAAGTAAAGGGTAGCCGAACTTTTGGTCCTGAGTCCTTCATCAAGGTATAAGCATAAAACAGGTAGATACCTGAATTAAAAGATGAGTCAAGATGATGGAATGATTCAACATTCAAAGAAATGTCAATATACAATATGATGTCTTGCTACTGTTTTCCAAATGGTTCCAGCAGAGGAGGGGTAAGAGGCCAGTAAATTGAAATGTACACATAAAGCATGGTAACAGGCCATTTTGGTCCATGAGTTTGTGCCGCCCAATTTACACCCCATTAACCTACAGCCCCGGTACATTTTTGAATGGTGGGTGGAAACCAGAGTCCCCAGAGAACACCCATGCAGACATGGGGAGAACATTCAAACTCCTTTCAGACATTTGAGATTCTACGTGGGATTCAAACCCTGGTCCAGTCCTGATCAATGGCACTATAAAGGCATTGCGCTAACCATTTCGTCAACCTGTAATAGTCTGGCTGTCAAGGTAGAAAAACACACAAAAGAACCATAGAGCATACAATACAGATTTATTAAATTATGCCGGCGGGGGTGAGAAATAGTATGTTCAGGTAGAAAATGCCAATATCAAACCTTAATCAAAGATCACAGTGAAATAGTACAATATTTATGTCATTTCTGGCATATTATCTCTGACAAGTTGATAAGCGTATCTCATTGTTTTCATTTGAAGTATATTGCTAAATTTCCTTGCTAACACCAATCATTATGTCCTTCTTTAAGAAATTTAAATGACTGAGATCAATCAGTTATTCACATAGAATGCTGCAGCACAGAAAACAAGCCATTTGGCCCCTCTAGTCTGTGCTGACCATCATCTCCCTAGTCCCACTGACTTTCTCCCTTTCCATAACCCTCCAGACCTCTCCCATCCATGTACATATCCAAAACACATGATCAAGCCGGCATTCACCACATGTACAAGTGATATTGATAAAATTTCATATCTTACATATAGATAAGACAAAATCTGTAAGGTTTGTTGCTAATACAGTTTGACTTCCATTTTCTGGTTTAGGCTTTAATTATCACATGCAAATTATCAGTCTAGTAATATAATCAAATTCACCATTCACAAAAAGGAAAAGAAGCTTTAAGATTGAAGTAGAAACAGAACAGAACTCTGTTGGCTCCTTAATGTTAATGTATGAACTCTACAGCCATTCTGCGGCTGACATTTGTAATGCTTAGACAGCTGTTTTTGCCCAGGAAACTATTTATGAATGGGATCGCTGTTTTGACAGTTTTGGTTCAGTCATTAAGCCAGTTTTGCCTGTTAAACAATACATATTTAGGAAGTGGTTTTGAATGGTTCATTTAAGTGCTAATCTGGTAGAACTGGGAGACCGAAGTCTTATTCTTTATATGCAAAGTTTTGTCTCTTTTGAAACCCTGGAATCTGTATCGATAAGCTTTAATAAAGACGGGTCTTTACTTAATATTTGTTGCTTCTGGATGACTCAAAAATAGAATCTTTCACAAACCGTGCAATCCTAAAGAACCGTGGGTTGGTTCTGCAACAGTCACCATCCCATTCATCTCCCCAGCTTGTAGAGGAAGCTTACATCTTCATTTTCAAAGGAACATCAGTGATTTCAGTGCCCCCACATCAATTCAAATGAGCAGAAGAATATAGGAAACAAATCAAATTAAAGCTCTCTCACCCTAGATTACTTTATACCATCCCTGATTAAAACTCTTTCATTTTGTATGTGCAATCATCATTTTAATTAAGCAGTTCTCCCTGTAACCGAGGGATACTGGTATCTGCTGGAAGAGAGATTATCAACTATCATTGCTGTGAACTGCAGCCAAATACATGAGGCACAATTACAAAATACATCCCTCGGACCCAACCAGCATTAAACAGCTTGAGCTCTAGCATGTGTCATGTTGTGAATAATCCAGAATGAAAGCTGAACTCTAATTAAAGGATAGCATTAACACTAATGAAGGGGAAATATGGGTAGTTTTAGTGCTTAAGGCCGGGTAGGGTATTTGACTCAGAAAGAGGAATTACAGATGTAAATCTACCTAATCTACTTGGTTTAGTCGAGTATAAGATGAATTATTCCAGTTTCTGTGGCTCTAAAATTTCATTTTGACATGACAAATTCCAAATTTGTAATGATCTCGTTCATGCTGATTAAGGTTGCATCATCTCAATACTTTTCAAACCTTTTCTTGCTGAAATGAAACGTGGAAAAAGAGGATGATGGAAGATTACCCCACAGCCAAGAAAGAATTATCTTTGTGAAAAATAGTTATCCAAGCTGATTGATGCTAAATGGTTTTTATAACCTGAGTCTTACTTAACATTCTTTTTTTTCTTTGGCTTGGCTTCGCGGACGAAGATTTATGGAGGGGGTAAAAAGTCCACGTCAGCTGCAGGCTCGTTTGTGGCTGACCAGTCCGATGCGGGACAGGCAGACACGATTGCAGCGGTTGCAAGGGAAAATTGGTTGGTTGGGGTTGGGTGTTGGGTTTTTCCTCCTTTGCCTTTTGTCAGTGAGGTAGGCTCTGCGGTCTTCTTCAAAGGAGGCTGCTGCCCGCCAAACTGTGAGGCGCCAAGATGCACGGTTTGAGGCGTTATCAGCCCACTGGCGGTGGTCAATGTGGCAGGCACCAAGAGATTTCTTTAGGCAGTCCTTGTACCTTTTCTTTGGTGCACCTCTGTCACGGTGGCCAGTGGAGAGCTCGCCATATAATACGATCTTGGGAAGGCGATGGTCCTCCATTCTGGAGACGTGACCCATCCAGCGCAGCTGGATCTTCAGCAGCGTGGACTCGATGCTGTCGACCTCTGCCATCTCGAGTACCTCGACGTTAGGGGTGTGAGCGCTCCAATGGATGTTGAGGATGGAGCGGAGACAACGCTGGTGGAAGCGTTCTAGGAGCCGTAGGTGGTGCCGGTAGAGGACCCATGATTCGGAGCCGAACAGGAGTGTGGGTATGACAACGGCTCTGTATACGCTTATCTTTGTGAGGATCTCTCTATAAAACTTCATCCATCGAATGGCAGTTGCATCTTCAACTGATGTTTTTATTATAACCACATAACAATTATAGTTCGGAAACAGACCATATCGACCGTTCTAGTCCGCACCGATTTACGTGAAACTCCAACTAGTTCCACCTACCTACTCCCTGCGCACAACTCTCCAACCCCCTCACATCAGGTACTCATCTAACCTCTTCTTAAATGACAGAATTGACCCTGCCGCAACTACCTTCAAATTAATGTGATGAACAATTATGGGGTATTTATATTACAGCTCCTGAAAAATTGACAGATGACCTCTCATGAGTGCTTGTTGAAACTAATTGCAAGTCAAATGATGGCCATTCACATGGTCTTTAATATAAAAGATCCTACCAACATGCAGCAAGATTTCCTTTCCTTGACCCAACATACGAAAGCACCTTTACTTCCTCAAGAGTTTGCGGAGGTTTGGTATGACACCAGAAACCTTGGTGAATTTCCACAGATGTGAGGTGGAATGTGTGCTGACCAGTTGCCGTCGGAGAGCAGCAGCAATCATCATGGATCCGCATTACCCAGCACGCACTCTATTTTCACTGCTGTCATCAGGAAAGAAGCAGAGATGTGATAAGACTCGCACCAGCAGGTTCAGGAACGGCTGCACCCCCTTCACCTTCTCCCTGTAACTGCATACTGTATGAGATTTTCCTGGGTAGATCAGTTTCTCCTGACATTCCAAAGGTGTGCAGGCTATGGGATTAATTGGGCAATGTTAAATTGCTTGCAGTGTAGGATTGATGAAAATGTGAGGAGAATTAACTACATAGAAAATCAGTGAGGGGATGCTCTTTGAACGAGCATGAACAGAATGACCCCTTGCTCTGTCTTAAATCTGGAACAAAAAACTGAGTCATACAGCTCGAAAACACAATTATTAACCACCCATGCCCCTGAGTTAATATTGAACTTACTCTAATCCTACATTTATTCTGGTTTTTTATTCTCCCAAAATTAGATGTGTTCCCAAAGACTGTTGAAGGGTAGAAGAGCATCAGAAGATGGATAGAAATACAGATCAGTAGCAGGTTCCCCTTCAACTCACACCACCGAAAGATAGATATGTCAATGCCCTTTCATTTTCATGGAACTCAGTACCATACAGTAATATGGGAGTCCATTCACCAGGATTTAAATCATTTAACCAAGTGGTTGTCAACAAAGTTCACTGATTGGAGACCTCAAGTATTGTTTTACAGTGTTTATTTCACATGATATATCATGGAGAGTAGGTGGCATCCACTGCTTACCAACTGTGAATCCTACTTGTGGAAGCAAGTCTTCTTCTTTGGCTTGGCTTCGCGGACGAAGATTTATGGAGGGGGTAAAAAGTCCACGTCAGCTGCAGGCTCGTTTGTGGCTGACAAGTCCGATGCAGGACAGGCAGACACGGTTGCAGCGGTTGCAGGGGAAAATTGGTTGGTTGGGGTTGGGTGTTGGGTTTTTCCTCCTTTGCCTTTTGTCAGTGAGGTGGGCTCTGCGGTCTTCTTCAAAGGAGGTTGCTGCCCGCCAAACTGTGAGGCGCCAAGATGCACGGTTTGAGGCGTTATCAGCCCACTGGCGGTGGTCAATGTGGCAGGCACCAAGAGATTTCTTTAGGCAGTCCTTGTACCTTTTCTTTGGTGCACCTCTGTCACGGTGGCCATTGGAGAGCTCGCCATATAACACGATCTTGGGAAGGCGATGGTCCTCCATTCTGGAGACGTGACCCACTGAGGTCCTCCATCAGCCAGCTCCCCACCATGACTACCAGCCCCCCCACATCTCCATCGGGCACACAAAACTCAAAACGGTCAACCAGTGGAAGCAAGTATATTTATAAGAAACAAACAAGCTGTTACAGAAAATAGGATTACATCATGAAATAAACCTGTCAAAAACTACATCAAGACCTTTACTACAATTTATTTTATATTAAAAACTTAGTTTTTTCTAATATGAAGGAGAGAGTATCAATACCCATTGTTATTGTCCTTAACTATGGTTAAGGCTACAACTTTTTTTCTAAATAACTTAAAGAATGCATCAATAATTACTGTTAGCATTGTTGGGCAGCATGGTCGGTTTGGTGGTTAGTACAATGCCTTTACAGCCCCAGTGATCGGGACCAGACTGGCTCTGTCTGTAAGGAGTGTGAACATTCTCCCCTTGTCTGCATGTGTTTTCTCTGGGGGCTCCCGTTTCCTCCCACCATTCAAAATATACGGTGGGGGGGGGGGTAGCTTAATGGAGTGTAAATTGGGTGGCACAGACACATGGGCCGATATGGCCTGTTTCTGTGCTGTATGTCTAAATTTAAATTTAAAAATATAATATTTTAAAAAAAATTATTGACTACTGGCACTCTTGACTATGGTTAAGATTTCAGATTTATTGTCAGATTACATACATGTCATGACATACGACCCTGAGATTCTTTATTCCTGTGAGCAAGGCAGAATTGCCACTTATTGTCAGTGCAGAAAAAAAACCTGACTCAACGGTTGTATATAAACAAATAAAGAAATCTAAACAAAGTGACTGTGCCATATAGAGAGGAAATAAAAATTCAATTTGCCTTGAGACGTCTGTTGGAGGGTTAGCAGCTGATCCTGAGCCTGGTGGTGTGAGTCTTGTGGCACAAATACCATTTTTCAGATGGTAGCGGTGAGAACAAGAGTGTGTACTGGGTGGTGTGGATCCATGATGATTGCTGCTGGTCGCTGATGGCAGCATTCCCTTTAGATGTTCTCAATAGTGGGGAGAGTTTTGTCTGTGATGTCCTGAGTTGTGTACACTATATTTTCTGGGCTTTACGCTCAGCAGCATTGGTGTCCCCATACCAGACCCTGATACAGCCGATCGGCACATTTTCCATCACACATCTGTAGAAATTTGCCAGGGTTTCTGATGTCATACTAAATACCCCTCAAACTCCTGAGGAAGTAGAGGCACTGATGTGTTTTCTTCAGGATGCCATGAAAAGTTAAGGCTTAACTTCTAAATAATATCATGCTGAACAGTTGCTGTTAAAATGGGCTGTTTGCCAACTATGTTAAATTCAATGTTAAAGCTGCAGCACAATTTTTTTCCACAGAGTGAAAATGTCAGTCTTCATAAAAAAATTTCCACAGTGGTTCATCATTGCTTTTCCAAGGGTAATTCAAGATGGGTGATAAGTGTTGAAATTTCCAGCGATACGCTCTTTGGTGATGTGTTGACATTTCCAGCAATATGCTCATATACAAGAAATAAAATAAAGGGAGAGGGTAACAGGGACTGAGATCTTAGAAAATGAGGAAGAATTATGGATGGGAATGAGGAAATGGGACAAGGAAAGTATTAGACAGAGCAGCCTGGTGCAATTAATATTTTCCAGTGATTCACGGTGCTGTGAGTTCATGGGGAAGAGATGCAAATGTGTGATGGGAGTTAGGTGATGGGAAGGGGTTTTAGACCTAGCATGGGAGATGTGGGTAAATGAAAGGTGGATATATTGTGGTGAACAATGCCCTTTTGAAAGCACATACATTTTTGATATAGTTTTGATGGCAGGGTAAAGACAGAGATTTTGCTTAACCAGTCCCTAGTTCATGTCTCGAGACAAAGCCTGTCATTTGCTCTTGTCAGGGCCCAGTTCAGGCTGTTAGCTTGTAAACTTCCAGCTCATCTGTGTACAGTTTTCAAATTCAGCAAAACAAGCTAATGAAGGAATTAATTGTACCCATCAGCACAAACTTCTTCTTTTAGTTCAGAGTTACAAGGCGTACCCTTTTCACCGAGTCTCTGATATCTTGCTGGATTGAGCCATTCTTATCCAAGGTCAATTCCCCACCAATTTAAGTGTGTCTACCCGCAGACTTAATGAACGGCTTCAGTTTATAATTTGCCAGTCGATTCACTCACAGAAATTAAATCAGACTTGCACTGGAGCAGGTGGCACAGGGAGAACTTGACAAAGTCGGTCGCACAGGTGACAAACGATAGAACTGAAGAATTTTTCGAATGCTGTGGAATTACACTCACTCAGGTGAAGATATGTTGATTTCTTTAATGCTATTCACATCAGTAAAATGTGGCAGAATTTTAAACAAACACTGCATAAATGTATTTTTTAATCTATAATGTTCTTTTGATTATGCAAGTAAAATGCCACTCACACAGCAACAATGCATCAAATTATTGTATTTTTTATTCTCTTCCCTTTTTAAGCCTAGGATCAGGGAAAAGATGCTTCCACCCTGGCTTTGTGTGTTTTGAGGTGACTGATTAAGAGCAAGGAGGCTCTGATGCAACTATAAAAAGTACTAGTGAGACCACACCTGGAGTACTGCATGCAGTTCTGGTCTCCTTATTTGAGAAAGGATATACTGGCTTTGGGAGTAGTGCAGAGGAGGTTTACTAGATTGATTCCAGAGATGAGGGTGTTAGCCTATGAGAAGATATTGTGTTGCCTGGGACTATCCTCCCTGGATTTCAGAAAGAGGAGAGGGGTTAATTTTATAGAAGTATGTAAAATTGTGAAACTGATAGATGAGATGGAGGCAGGATAGCTATTTCCACAGGTATGTGAGATTAGAATGAGGATACAAGATTCAGGAGAATAGATTTAGGTTGAAATGAGGAGGAGAAATAGCTTTTCTCAGAGAGTTGAGAATCTGAGAAATTTGATGCCCAAGGAAGTAACGATATAACCATTTACGGAGCAGAAACAGGCCATGTTGGCCTTTCGAGTCCGCACTGGTTCACTGATTTTGTGTGCCCTCTTCAGGCATTGGTCGCAATAGATCTTCATTCAATAACGATGGGCGAATTCAATGCAGGTGGAATCAGTCCGAAAGGTTCTGAAGCCACACTTCATTTTCATAAAGTTGGATATTCCTGTTCCTTGTACTTCGAAATCATTAACATTTTATCTTCATAAACATGAACAACACCTGGGTTTAAATTGTTTTCATTCCTTTCCAAACATTTAACAGTACTGTAGTTGAGACTATTTAAATAAATATACTTAAGACACAGTTTGATTCATTTTTGCATAGTAGCAGAATTAAAGGTTATGGGGAGCAGGCAGGAAAGTGGAGCCTTCTTATTAAATGGTGAAGAAGGCTCAATGGCCCAGATAGCCTATCCAGCTTCTCGTTCTTGTGTACACAAAATTCTTCATCAGGTAATTTTAAAAAGATATTGGAAACTACAAAAACAATCTCCAGTTGGCAATGCGGCATATGCACACAAAAGGCGATTAATGACTTTTTTCAATTTCTGTTCAAGGGGCAATTATAAACATTTACATTTATTTTGCATTAATTGAATCCCAATGCACTCTGAGTGTACGATTTGCATGGTCGTCCATTAGCAATTAATCTGAATATCAGGCATCTTGAACGATGGCATTTCAACAATTAAAAATTAATGAGTATTTGTTTGATTCAATGGGCAAAGCACAATTAGAGTTCACAAATCATATTGATGTCCTCTGTCAATATAAAAAAATGTAACAAATTGTAATATTACAAAGGATGGAATAAAATTAAGAGAGCATAGCAAGTCCAAGAATGTCTGTGACCACGTGTCTGAAGGCAACCTGAAGTTTTTTTAAATAAATATTCAGAGAGGACAAGTAAGTTTCCTTTAAATAAAATCATTCAAAGTTCTTATAATGGTGCTAAAATTAACACAGACGTCATTAAAATGCAGCACATCTGCTTATAATTTAGTTTCAAAGGAAGAATTTGCAAAAGTTTCTTCACAGCAAGGTCCCAGAACTGAGATATCAGTTAATCAGTTCAGTATGGCAGCTGAGAAGGAAGGGATAAGTTGGGGAAAAGTCGACCTGGACACAAAAAAAAACTCCTTGCCATTTGCAGATTGGTTGAGAATCAAAGAATTTTCTGAAATCAAGGTCTCTGAAGTCCATTTGGATCATAATATCTTCAGAGGTAATTATAACTCCAACAGCGCAGAACTCTTGCATTTCTGTGCAGAAGTGTTAGCCTAGATTCTAAGAAGCTTAAATCCATAAAGCTCCATCTAAAATATTAAGGAAGGTTTGCAGGATGAGAAAATGACTCCGAAATTTATCTTCCTGTTTTAGAAAGGCCTTTCTCTTGAATATTATAATCCAACTCACCAATAATATTTTCATATTTTTCTGTATCAATGATCTCTCCACCATTTCATTCCAGATACTTATTACTTCTCCTTGTGAAAGAGTTTAGCATCCTACACATCTGAATCTCCCCTTTAACACATGCTGCTTGACCAACATTGTCTCTATATGTTGAGATACCAATCATCTCTACAATCAAACATCAGTGCTCTAGATAGTGACTTGGCTTTAATTCTGATATTATTTCTATGGAGCTTGCCATTTTCCCTGTGTTTCCCCACTTGTTTTCATTACCTCTCACACCCCAAAGACATCCTGGTTGTTAAACTAACCGGCTATTCTAATGTAATTCTTGCAGACGTGTCCTTTGGGGAATAAGTAAGCATGTGTGAGAGAAAGAATGCAAGAGAATTAGTGGGGAAATGGGATTCCTCTGATAACTGTGATTGACTGAATGGCCCCCTTCTAAGTGTAAAGAAATATTTAAAAATATAACCAATTCTGAACACTACTAATTGCAGTTTAGTCAAATAGTTTGTTCTGATTTTACAATAGAGCCAGAGATCAAAGTACAGTACAACCCCTATTATCCAGAATTCTAGCAACTGGCAAAAAAAAAATTGTGGGAACTTAAACAGGTAAAAAATAGGGAAGTTTAAAATGGGCGTGCCTCACCAATCAAGCAACCGGGAGATTCACTTATCCCCATAGGTGCCAGATACCAAAGGTTTTACTGTAATTTAAATCTATGTGATCATTCAGAAAGATATCATTTTGTTCAAGACTGATCGCAACTTTGGTTGATTGATAAAATGCATAAACAAGAGCACATTCAAACCTGTAGTTATAATTCCTTGGGAAATAAACTTTTCAGTCTGAATCGCCTTCAATTAAGATTAGTTGAAGTAGTCTTTTAATATAGAATGAGGTAAAATCTAAGCTGGTGGCCCTTCTCTGGATTAGAGTGGCTTTGAACCACTCAAAAGTAGTTCATTGCAGTTTATGATATATCAAGCTGGATTTTCTCCAAAGGGGGAAAAAAAAACTGTGTCTAAAGCAAATCAAAAGACTAAATTAAGATTTCATGTGGAGAACTGTTCAAAGACATCAATACTATTAAAATCTCCCTTAGGGAGTGCATTTACTGCCCATAAAACTTCCTTTATGTTCTCAGAACAATACATCACCAGAATGGTATGACATGAATAAATACCTCTTTAAAGTTTTGTCATTGAAGAAATCTAATCCTATTGGATCCATTCCTAGAAAGTCATTAAAAGAAGTAGATGCAACAGAAGAGGAGTTCAAAGTCAGGTTGGGCTGGGAACTCATTAACTCAGCAAAGAGAAGCTGGAGGAACTCAGCAGGTTAGGCAACATCCATGGGGAAAAATGATCAGTCAATGGAAATTATTCAATGGAGATGTAAGGGGAGGAAGCTGAGGCCTCCATTGAGGACTGGTAATTAGAATCAGAGAGGGGAAGGCCCAGACACTAATGGAAACACAGCAGAAAGTGGGATTGGTCTCCGTTGGCCACTCAATTTAATCTAAATCAACTTCTTAATCCTACTGCTTACATATTGGTTTCAGCAAATGTAATTTAATTGAGAGATACAGCATGGTAACAGGCCCTTCCTCCCCATGAGTCTGCACTGTCCCAATACACCCATGTGATCTACTAATCCTGTACTCCTTTGGAATTTTGGAGGAAACCCATGTGGGCACAGGGAGAACATACAAATTCCTTGCAGACAGGGCCAGGTTCGAACACAGGTTGCCAGCGCTGTCGCAGGGTTTCACTAACCACTGCACTAACATGTTAAGATCTACTTTGTTATATTTCCCCGTCAAGAGATTCTTACTGGGTCAAGTCTGCATTGGTCCAAAGTATCATGAGACATGATTGGATAAGCATCAATGTAGATTTTGCAGTCTAGTGACAATAATGTGATGGCTGCCAGCAGACATATAAAAAAAGATTGAATAGTTACATGGATGGGAGGTGTATGATTGAGCTATAGTCTGAGTGCAGGTCAGTGGGACTAGGCAGAATAATTAGATGGGTGGGGACTATATGAGTTGAAAGTCCTGTTTCTGTGCTTTAGTGTTGCATGATTCTATGCTTTGTGGCAGGAAATCTAAGGATAAGGTAGCCAAGTAAACATACTGATTCTCTCAGGTGTTTCCTGGCTCCTTGCATGTCATGAAAATCTAAATTCTTTCCTTCTTCTCCGATGCTACCACTCTATAACATATTGAATTCCCAATTACATCAAACACTGGGTGGTGGAACTTTATTTCACTTTCTGAGTGTCAGGTGAGAGGTGGTGAATCAAAAGGCTTGCTTGGGAGAGACATGGAAGGACTGCTTAGAATGAGGACCAATCACTGTGAGATCTGAGAATATGAAGTCAACACCAACAGGAACCAGGCTTGACTATTTTATGTCAGGGAGATATCCAGTGCACCCAATGTAGTCTCCTCTACATCTGAGAAACTGGGCAGAGACTGTGAGATTGCTTTGTTGAGCACCTCGGCTCTGCCTGCAGCAATAGTGCGGATCTCCCAGTGGCCAACCTTTCCATTTGCCATTTCATTCCCTTGCTGTCCATGGTCTTATGCACTGCCAGATTGAGACCACCCACAAATTGAAGGACAATAGACAATAGACAATAGGAGCTGGAGTAGGCCCTTCGGCCTGTCGAGCCAGCACCGCCATTTTACAGATCATGGCTGATCACTACCATCAGTACCCCTTTCCAGCCTTATCCCCATAACCCTTAACTCCTTTGCCCACTAGAGTCTTATCTAACTCTCTTTTGAACATAATCAGCGAATCTGCCTCTACCACCCTCTGTGGCAGAGCATTCCACAGATTCACACTTCTCTGGGTAAAAAAAATGTTTTCTCATCTACGTCCTAAAGGGCCTACCCTGTATTCTTAAACTATGCCCTCTAGTCCTCGTCTCCCTCATCATTGGGAACAAGTAATCAGACTTCACCTTGTCTATCCCCCTGATGATTTTGTATACCTCAATCATGTCCCCCCTCATCCTTCTAAACTCCATCGGATACAAGTCCAGTTTTTCTAGCTTTTCAGCATATGTCAACCCCGCCATCCCTGGAACTAACCTTGTAAATCTGCGCTGCACACCCTCTATAGCTAGTATGTCCTTCCTCAAAATTGGAGACCAGAACTGGACGCAATACTCCAGGTGGAGTATACCTCGTCTTCCATCTGGGTACCCTCCAAATGGATGGCATTGACATCTCTGGTTTTCATTGAAACATCCCCTCTTCTTCCCTTTGCCATCTTTCTCCCAGCTCTCTCTTTCTCTCTCTTCCCTTTTCCTTCTGTCTACTTTCACCCAGCCAAACTCAATTTTGACCTTTCCTCTATCATTTCAAATTAACACCTTTTGTTGGTCTGGACTCCTCCCAGTCTTCATTCTGATGCCTTCCTGTTTTTAGCTTATAGCTTAAAGAAGGGTTCAGGCTCGAAAGGTCAGTAATATACCTTTACTTCCTATGCCGTCAGAATTTCCCCAGCATGTTTTTACTGCATTCACAGTGTCTACAGGCTTCTGTATATCACTTACGTCAGTGGGAAACCAGTTCATTGAGTTTGTTTTATCACAACACAAATTGTCATATCTTTGGCATTTAAGTAATAAGCTTGCAGTTAATCAAGTTCATGAACTTCCCTCCTGTGTTTCCATTGTGCTGTAAATCAACACTATTAAGTCTGAACTACTAGGAATCTTTGTCCAAAGAGTGTTTATTTCAGCAAGAGGGTACCTTGGCAGACTATCTCAGTGATGGATTAATTTCTCCTTCTGTTATAGTAATGTGGGTGCCACGGTTGGCATAATGGTTAGCGCGATGCCTTTACAGTGCCAGCGATTGGGATCGGGGTTCAAATCCTGCGCTGTCTGAAGGAGTTTGTACATTCTCCCCATCTTTGCACAGGTTTTCTCCAGGGCTGCACTTTCCTCCCACCATTTGAAGCATACTGGGGGTATAGGTTTATTGGGTGTTAATTGTGTGGTATGGACACGTGGGCCAAAATGGTCTGTTACCATGCAATATGCCTAATGTCATCCTTTAACAAAAATTGATTCAATGGAGGTGCCAATCATGCCTAACTACCCTTGAGAAGGCAATGATGAGCAATCTTTCTGAACTGCTGCATTTTGGGTGCTGATTATGTAACATGCGGCTGGTTGGTTGAACATTGCATGACTTTGCTCCAGAGCTGACCCTACAAAGTTACCGTCTTCCACATCAGGGGGTCATAACTTTGAAGCAATTGAAAGAGGGACCAGAAGAGAGATTATGAAAAACAAATACTACACTGAGAGTAGTCATGGTCTGGGAGTCACTGCCTGAAAGTCTGGGAAAGGCAGAAACATTAAACATATGAGAGCAGTCCATGGATGTTTTCTTGAAGAGCAGTGACCTATGGAGTGATGGTTTAAGCATTGGATCAGGCTGTGTTAGCCACCAATTACAATGTAATAAAGAAATAAATCATAGGCTGGTGAAGATTCAACTGCCTGCTGTCCTTGACATTCCAGTTGGAACACATTGATCTTTTGCAATGGATTTCAAAACCTTTAAAAGAGAAAAAGGGTTGACTTGGTCAACATATCCTCTATTAATTCACACACAACAGCAACAAAAAAGACAGTTCATCAATTCTTTAAGTTTGAAGAAAGAATTCCTTCAAAACATTCACAAAAATAAACCCAAGAAGACATATAATATAAAAACAAGCAAAGTATTACTGGAACTGAAAATCTCAATTCTGGATTCAAAGCACTTTAATGATAACCAAGTAATTTCATTGCAGCGTAGAAGGTTGAGGGGGGGATTTGATAGCGTATTTAAAATTATGAGGGGAATAGATAGAGGAGATGTGAACAGGGTCTTCCCCTTGAGGGTAGGAGAGATTGGAATGAGGGGTCATAACTTAAGGTTTAGGGGGCAAAAGATTCAAAGTAATATAAGAGGAAGCTTCTACACTCATAGAGTGATGGCTGAGTGGAATGACCTTCTGGAAGAAGTGGTTGCAGCAGGGTTAGTTTTCTCATTTAAATGGAGGTTGGATGAGTACATGGATGTGAGGGGGTTGGAGGGTTATAGGTGGATCTAGTGGAGTTTCACTTAAAACGGTGCAGACTTGAAGATCCGATATGGGCTGTTTCTGTACTGTAATTGTTATATGGTTAATCTGTAAAAAAGATATGAGCATGAGAGTCTATTGGCATATATATATATATATATATATATATATATATATATGTACTATGTAATGTTATGAGCCCAAAGGACCCCAAAACCCAGCAGCAATAGACATTCACCATTAAAAGTTGTTTTTAATTATCTTTAAACATGAAAACAGAATCAAACTAACTTATCTCTATTAACTTAACTAACCCAACTTAAGCCCCTTATAATTCTAAGAGCACATGTATGTAATGTGTGTGTAAATTTAAGAAAAGTTCTTTAGTTCACAGTTCAATTTCACTTCTCATTCTTCCAAGTTCACTGGTTGCAGGCAATTCTTATTCTGTGCACAGAATTTAACATATATAAAGTTCACCAGGTTTTGGTGCTCGAAAGGTAAATATCTGCCACTCAGGAAGGGTTTTGGAGGGTTTGCAGAGAGAGATTTGTTGTTCCGGGACATCCACACTGATGTATTTCCATCAATCACCTCCACAACTGAGGTATCACCATTAGTCACCTCAATGTCTTGTTGATGAAACTTACCAAATCAGGGTTCTCCAGATGATAACCTCTTTCTTCCAGGCCACCACAGAGTTTCTTTCTGTTCTGCTTATTCCAAGAGAAACATCAGACACATAGCACTTAAAAGTGCTCTGGAGTTTCTCTTTCAGTTCCAACTAGCTTCTCCTGCTTGAGACTCTCTCTCTCTCTCTCTCTCTCTCTCTCTCTCTCTCTCTCTCTCTCTCTCTCTCTCTCTCTCTCTCTCTCTCCCTCTCTCTCTCTCTATCTGAAATTCCAACTGCTAGCCACACATCCCTCTCTCTCTCTCTCACTTGAAAAATCCTCCCCCCTTCTCCAGCAAACAATAGGAGTTAGTCTTCTGCTCCCATCTGTTGTTTTTAGATAAACAAGAACCCAGTAGTGGTCTTTCTGTGCACTCAGTCAAAACCCATTCAAAGAGCTTTCAGCAGACAGAGTGTCTCCAGTCCATTCATTTCATGAAGTCATTTCAATTAGCACCTACTTGTGAAATGTGCACAGCATTCTCCATAGGTTCTGTAAAGTCACTGAATATGAATTCTTCAGTATTTCAAATAATATTTGTTTTAAAGTGTGTGTGTATGTAACCTTCTCTAATTTTACCAATTTATCTCCCAAATACATCTACACATGTTACACCACAGTACAGATACATCAAAATGCTTATTTTTTGTCGTTTCACAGGTACATAAGATATAGTAAGGGCAACAGTGTTAATTAAATTACCACAATATCCCTTGAGACAGGATTAGTTATGGATACTGACAGCCAAATGCAATAACACAAATAAAAGCTTTCATTTCTCTATCCAGTTAATGATAGGCTTGCTTCTTGTTTTTTTTTCCATGCCTGTAATTAACCTTTTTATTTTCCTTTGGTATGACCACTAATATTCTTTCTTGACATCTCTTTATTCTTCACTATCTCATCAACTTGTTTATTTCTGTTATAATTTTCATCCTCTAATCCACATTTCAAATCCTTTCAAAATATCAGTTTTACTGTCTGCTATATGTTGAAAGATTTTCTAAACATTTTCCTTTCATTGATTCTTAATTTGCAGAAAAGCCCACTAATTGATATCACAATTTCCCATAGTACACATGTATTCTTTGCAGTGGACCAGAATTGGACATCTGCATTATGAATTTGGAGTTTCGCTCAACTGACAGGGAATGAAAAATATTGAGAGCATTTGCTATCTACAGATTACAGGATTGTTCTAACAATCAGCAAATTGTCTTTCTCAGACATTTTATAGAATCCATAGAAACCTTCTCAGATTAATTCGAAGGGAAATTATGAATGTAGAGCAACAACAGGGAGCATTGAAGACAGAACACATCCATCATTTTGCTGTTAAGGGGAGTAAAGCAATCTCATGGTGGCCTGAATTTTTCGATCGAAGAGGGCGCTAAATGACATTTGAAACATGAAAAGAAAAAAAATTATGTAATACCTGCATTGTGATATTATAAAACATTAAAAAAAAGAAATTACGAAAAGATGAAAAGTGCACAAAAGAGAAACAGCACAAAAAAAAATCAAGAGCTCTAAGCAATAAGACATAATGGTCAGAGGAGCAGATAAGCAGACCGACTTTGTGCGAAATAGAGGAAGGAGAAGAATGGTAGAGGTACTATGTTTAAGATTTGATCTGTGAGATTGTTAAATTAACAATAGATTTCAAAAATGCTGCTGATGTTGTTACATAGAACATTACGGTACAGTACAGGCCCTTTGATCTTCGATGTTGTGCCAACCTACATATTCCTACAAAAAGATTTAAAAAATACAAAACCCTTTGATGCACGATCAATTACACAAAGACTGAAGTTGCCGAGACTGAAGGCTTTTAGTTACAAGAGATGAGTAGCATCCCTGTGTGGGTCGCTCACACTGACCCTGACTCGAACTGGGGGCAGGCTTGTGGCATGACAGCCTTTATGGGGAAGAAAGGGGAAGAGTCACAAGCCAGCCAGTGAGACCAGGGTCAAGCAGGAAAGGTCATGACATTGATATATGGCATGCAAACATATACAGTAGTGGTTTCACCACACCCTTCAGACTTTGTCACCCTCTGTTCTAATTTTGTCCATATGCCTGTCAAGGAGTCTCTTAAATGGCTCAGCCTCTACCACCACCCTTGGTGGTGCATTCCAGGCACCACAACTCTCTGTGTAAAAAAAAACTTCCTCTGAAGTTTCCTCTAATCTTTCCTCCCTTCCCTACTGGGAACTAAAGTGGGGTTCCGATTGCCTGCTTTTAAGGATCAAGGAGGAGACATCAGTGGAAATTTCCATGGGAAAGAACATTTTATCACAGAATGGAATATTGGTGAATGCTAGTGCTCTGCTCAAGAAAAGGAGGTTCCAATAAGATGGAAAAAAAATGATTGATCAGTTGATCTTTATTCATATTTTGGTAAAATACTCCAGCAAATAACAACTCAACATATCAATAGATCCGTAAATAAGATTATACAGTGTTACTTCAATAATGCAGGAGAGGGAACCATCTGACTACTTACATCTAGAGTCTAAAAAATTGTGTGCATTAACATAGCTGGGCTATGTAGAGGAAATTCTTGGAACCACTGTGTAATGTGGCCAATTGATTCTTTGTTCTGCACCCACTTTCTTTACAATGATTGAAATAGAAGGTAGAATCAAAGCTTAAGCCTTGTCCATCCTCGTCCCTCCTCCACTTTGCTCAAGGTCTGTCGGCTTATCTGCTTCTATGGCCAATTGCTTTATTGCCTTTGATAGCTTTTTTTTTAGCTAATTTGCTTTTATGTGCACATTATATCTACCTTGACCATTCAGTGAAGCACCCCACATATAGATTCTGACGTCGGGAGATACATCTGGGATCTCGAGCAAGAGAGAAAGCAGCAGTCTAGAGGGAGGGTCAGGCTGATCTGAGGAGAGAAGCAGAGAGTTTATGTTTCAGAACTTTCATCAAGACTAGATTCTAACATGCAACAGAGTATTATTATTCACTTATTTAATATAGACAAGAGCACACAGCTGTTATTCATTTTTATATAAAATGCACAAGAAAAATTTTATTTTCTTTACTCTGGAAAGGCACACAAAGAGGCACTGTTAATACTGCACCATGACCAAGACAAGGAAGAGAAGCAAAAGAGAATCCCTTCGGTGTATCTGTGAATTCCACTGCTTTTTCCGATGCTGCCACCTGCCTTCACAGCCCCATGGCTTCCTTTCCGGTAGAGCGGTGGACTCAAACTCGAAGTATCCAAGTCGCCCTCCTCAGGCCCTGGCTCTGAACACCCGCAGAGTTAAGAAGCTGTCAAGGCCCGAGGTCCTTCAGGAGCCCTGATTACAATTGGCAGCCTTAGAAATCCTGATTCCAAGAGGAAATCCTGGCTCCCAGAGGGAGCAGCCCATGTCATGATGTGAGGCTTCGAGCTGTCAGTTCCGATGCTGGAATCTCGTTTACTTCTGTGGTCTCCTACCCTGTAGGGCCCTCTCCAAGAATTCTTCATGGTGAGGGAGTTCTTTCACTCAGGGATTAAAAGAACCTTCACTCGCTTCTCTCTCATGGTCTTCCTTCTATTTATATCTCTGTCAACATCCTTGTCCATTGCCAATTTCTATTTGAGAGAATATGCTGTAAGCAAATTGGCTTCAGCATTCTGCACAGAGCAAAAGAGGAGCTACTGGAAGAGATTAGGGGTGAGGGAGCATCTTAAGGTGGCAAAGGGATAGTTAAGGCCTTTGTTTGCAACCCTGCATTAAAACCACCTGTTTTATTGCTCCATAATCTGGAATCTACAGTCTCTTATGTCCACATTTTAAATATTGGATATTAGAACTTCAGCTGTGTGTTTTATTGTAATTGTTTTAAAACACAATTGAAAACTATTTTCACTCTTATTGCCCATTTAGAATAAGCCCAAGAAATGAACAGGTCTGCAAAACTGGCCCTTTGGCCAATAGAAAGATGTCAAGAAACTGGAATAAATTCAGTCAACCTTACATTGGTCCCTAACATGCTCTAAACAACTGTGATGGAAGGAGGATAATTGACTATTTATCAGCCTGAAGAAAACTGAGGTCCTCCATCAGCCAGCTCCACACCATGACTACCAGCCCCCCAACATCTCCATCGGGCACACAAAACTCAAAATGGTCAACCAGTTTACCTATCTTGGCTGCACCATTTCATCAGATGCAAGGATCGACAATGAGATAGACAACAGACTCGCCAAGGCAAATAGCGCCTTTGGAAGACTACACAAAAGAGTCTGGAAAAACAACCAACTGAAAAACCTCACAAAGATAAGCGTATACAGAGCCGTTGTCATATCCACACTCCTGTTCTGCTCCGAATTATGGGTCCTCTACCGGCATCACCTACGGCTCCTAGAACGCTTCCACCAGCGTTGTCTCCGCTCCATCCTCAACATCCATTGGAGCGCTTTCATCCCTAACGTCGAAGTACTCAAGATGGCAGAGGTCGACAGCTGAAGATCCAGCTGCGCTGGGTGGGTCACGTCTCCAGAATGGAGGACCATCGCCTTCCCAAGATCGTGTTATATGGCGAGCTCTCCACTGGCCACCGTGACAGAGGTGCACCAAAGAAAAGGTACAAGGACTGCCTAAAGAAATCTCTTGGTGCCTGCCACATTGACCACCGCCAGTGGGCTGATATCGTCTCAAACCGTGCATCTTGGCGCCTCACAGTTCGGCAGGCAGCAACCTCCTTTGAAGAAGACCGCAGAGCCCACCTCACTGACAAAAGGCAAAGGTGGAAAAACCCAACACCCAACCCCAACCCACCAATTTTCCCCTGCAGCCACTGCAATCGTGTCTGCCTGTCCCGCATCGGACTTGTCAGCCACAAACGAGCCTGCAGCTGACGTGGACTTTTACCCCCTTCATAAATCTTCGTCCGCGAAGCCAAGCCAAAGAAAGAAAGAAAGAAAAGAAGAAACCAAGCAAGCTGCATAGAAGGAGAAAGATGGGAAGTGCATAATGCTGGAATCATGATTAAACAAATAAAAGCTGGAAGGACTCAGCAGTTGCCTTTAGTTTTTCTCAATATGCCATTTCATGTCAGGCCTCTGCCTGGAGGCTGGCTACAAGAGTGGATCTACACTTAAAACTTACCTTTCAGACAGCACCCCTCAAAGGCTGCTCCAGCATCCCATTCATATCAAGAGGCTCCTCATAGCATCCTCCCGAGTTGCTGGAGACAGGGCGACTGGTGCTGTAGTGTCATCTATCAAATACATGGCAGAGCAATGGCCATCTTTCCCTACTCATAACCCTCCACAAAGCTAGAACTGTTCTGGGGAACCACAGAGCGGTTCCAGCTGTGAGGGGGGGATTATGGGTAGGGAAGACAGGCATTGCTCTGCCACGCTTTGAGCAGTGGAGAGGGGCCCTGAAGGCCGAAGCAGCTGGGTGTGGCTGTCACAGCCTGCACTGACCACCTCCGATGGCTTCCGATGGCTCCCGCTTCCCCGACGGCTCCTGCTGCCCTGTCAGTCCCTGCTGTCCTGCCAGTTCCCACTATCCCGACAGGTCCCGCTGCCACGCCGACCGCCACTACCCTGCTGGCTCCCGCCGCCCCGCTGGTCCCCTCTGCCCCGACAGTTCTCGCTATCCTGACGGCTCCCACTGTCCCGGCAGCCCCCACTACCCTGCTGGGTCTCACTGCCCCCCTGGCTCCCACCCGCCACCCTTGCCTTGAGGGGATCATCGGGGGAGAGGGGTGAGTGGGGAGATGGCGTCATTAGCCTGCCCCTAACCAGTCGCTTGCAGCAGCTGTACATTCAGGTCAGGCAGTGGAGCGCAGCGCTCCGCCAATGATCCTTCCCTGAGAATAGTTGAAATCGGCACCTCAGACATGGTGCATTCAAAAAAGTCTGTGTTTAGGTGTAAGGGCAAAGAACCTCCGCCTTTACAGACAGGTGTTTTCTCCGCTTGAAAGTGCCTAATATTTGCCTAATACTTACAGCAGCCTCAGTGGGTCTTCTGAAATGCGTGACATTTTAAATCCTTTCAGGCTTGGCCTGAAGATGTGTGTGCAGTTTAATTACCAGAGAAACTCATTTTCTCAAATAAATTAACTTCTGCAGGGTACCCTTCCTCCTGTATGTTCTATCCATTCTTTAACGAGCTAGCGATTCCTAAGATTTTCAGGCATACTTGTTCGCAATCTGAATTTTCCAAGAGTAAAATGAAGTCTATACAAATAGACTTCCTTTTAATTAGCGTAATTTCACTTAAATGCAGAATCTGTAAAGGAGCATTTAAACTTCACTGCCTACTGCCCGGTGAAGCTTAATTTGGAAGTAGAAGAACAGAATATCCTTGGAATGTCGATGTTTGTGTTCAAAGCTTATCTAGAAATATCAATTATGAGAAAACCAGCACAGATTTTCCTCTGTAACAGAAAGAAATTTGTGGACTTCCAGAGAACCAGCTCGAAGGAAGAGACAAGTTTTAAGCCAAGGGATATTCCAGACAGGAAATTAGAATTGATTACCTCTTCTGCCCCGTTCATCTCAAAGTAATCATAGAACCTCTAGCTCTAGAATAGATAATGTCTTTAACACAAAAATGCTAAATGCCTTGCCGACTGATTCCACTACTTGTCAAATGGGCTTCCATTCATAAATTGGCTTCCCGCCCAAACGTGGCTGATTGACTCCACTACTTGCCCCACGCGACCTAGCTGTCAAAAGCTGAAGGATGTGCATAGCCACACTGAAGGCGCCAAGGAGACCTTGGCCTCACAGGCCTTCAAACTAGCACCTTCCCTCTCTATTGTTGGTATGGATGGCTGGCTTTCTGTTTAGGGTGGAACTGGCATTTGCAAGTGTTAATGAATGACTGAAGCTAAGGCACACACAGAGCACCAAAAATCACTGTATATTGCAAGCAGCTCTCCAGCCTGGTTCCATTGTATATGCTACAAATTCATATCTTTTAATTATAACGTGTACATGTAAAAGGCTAATTAACATCAACCATTTTCCTGTCTTTAGAAATATGCAAATACTGGCTGCAATGCCTTAACATGTGACAATGCAAAAATGGTCCTTAAATATTGTACACCTCAACTGGATTCTTTGAATGAGGTCCATCACTATTAGTGAGGTGACTTTGTCTACCTGCCTTCTAAAACTGCTCATTCCCGCTGGTGTGACTCATTAAAATCTATGTTTTGTACTTTGTGGTTTTGCTGTACTTTTTGGACCTTGACAGGATGCGAAGCTTTAACAGGAAATGCACACTGCAATCAGCACCATGTCAGTTTCAAACCAGGCCATGATTTTCTCCATATTTGATGTTGAGAACATCATGAGTATCATTCTTGTGATTTGCAAACCTCTTCAGTGACAAAATATTACCCGTTGAAGGGTGCAGAATTCAAATGAGATCGCTTGCAGCTTGCAGAGCTTTAGATGGAAGATTCGCAGACATGGATTCCTGGATATGTCCTCTTCACCATGAACAAATCGTCAGATGTCTTTCAGAAAATAACTTTATGACATACTCTGAGACCAATTCGACACATTGTAAGCCGCAGTGTGGCTGTAATTATAAATACGACCCTCTGTGTTTTCTTAAAGTCACTTGTTCTGTTATATACCAATATTGTTTAATTAACAATAGCGTTAACCTTGCGTTGTATCCTTGATCAAGGTGGAAGGCCTATTTGAAGATGTTTTTTGAAGAGCCATTTTCATATTCCCATGTTATCTTTGGCTTGGCTTCGCGGACGAAGATTTATGGAGGGGGTAAAAAGTCCACGTCAGCTGCAGGCTCGTTTGTGGCTGACCAGTCCGATGCGGGACAGGCAGACACGATTGCAGCGGTTGCAAGGGAAAATTGGTTGGTTGGGGTTGGGTGTTGGGTTTTTCCTCCTTTGCCTTTTGTCAGTGAGGTGGGCTCTGCGGTCTTCTTCAAAGGAGGCTGCTGCCCGCCAAACTGTGAGGCGCCAAGATGCACGGTTTGAGGCGTTATCAGCCCACTGGCGGTGGTCAATGTGGCAGGCACCAAGAGATTTCTTTAGGCAGTCCTTGTACCTTTTCTTTGGTGCACCTCTGTCACGGTGGCCAGTGGAGAGCTCGCCATATAATACGATCTTGGGAAGGCGATGGTCCTCCATTCTGGAGACGTGACCCATCCAGCGCAGCTGGATCTTCAGCAGCGTGGACTTGATGCTGTCGACCTCTGCCATCTCGAGTACCTCGACGTTAGGGGTGTGAGCGCTCCAATGGATGTTGAGGATGGAGCGGAGACAACGCTGGTGGAAGCGTTCTAGGAGCCGTAGGTGGTGCCGGTAGAGGACCCATGATTCGGAGCCGAACAGGAGTGTGGGTATGACAACGGCTCTGTATACGCTTATCTTTGTGAGGTTTTTCAGTTGGTTGTTTTTCCAGACTCTTTTGTGTAGTCTTCCAAAGGCGCTATTTGCCTTGGCGAGTCTGTTGTCTATCTCATTGTCGATCCTTGCATCTGATGAAATGGTGCAGCCGAGATAGGTAAACTGGTTGACCGTTTTGAGTTTTGTGTGCCCGATGGAGATGTGGGGGGGCTGGTAGTCATGGTGGGGAGCTGGCTGATGGAGGACCTCAGTTTTCTTCAGGCTGACTTCCAGGCCAAACATTTTGGCAGTTTCCGTAAAGCAGGACGTCAAGCGCTGAAGAGCTGGCTCTGAATGGGCAACTAAAGCGGCATCATCTGCAAAGGGTAGTTCACGGACAAGTTTCTCTTGTGTCTTGGTGTGAGCTTGCAGGCGCCTCAGATTGAAGAGACTGCCATCCGTGCGGTACCGGATGTAAACAGCGTCTTCATTGTTGGGGTCTCCCATGTTATAAAGGCTGCTGAATTAACAAAGGGGTCATTTCATTAGATTTAAAGTTTGCATCTTTCTGCTCAATTATGTGCGCTCAGGAGAAGTGTCAATTTTAAGTGACCTACTGCCTTGCATCAGTCTTGGCTTGCAGCTCAAATTACATTCAGAGATCCATTTGCACCATATCCAGTGCTATTACAGCTGAAATTGTGGCATCAGCAAAGTACAGAAAAACAAAGGAAAGCAGTTTTCCTTGTCAAACGCTCGATGCAATAGAATGAGACAGATTGATTGCATAGTGTCAAGCTGACAGATCGAACTGGAGATAAAAATTGAAGGATTGTATTGGAGATAGAATGAGCAAATGTTGGAATCAGTCAACAGATCAGGCAGCATCTGTGGAAGGAGTTAACATTTCAGTCTGAACAAATCATCTGTTGCAATAACCTGTCAGGTTCACCAATGTCATTCAAGGAGGGAAATCTGTAGATGTACAACATCGTGTTAGTAAACAAAAGAGTCATTGAGGCATAAAAAATCTGCCACTGTCTCATTGTATGCAAAATGATCGGTGCTTACAATTTCTTATAATTCTTTCTCCTTGTACGGCTTATATGTGACTCCAGTCCCACCTCAATGCATTGATATCAATGTGCTTGTTGAAACAGCCTTATAAATCAATCAGTTTAAAGTTTAAATAAAGCCTGGGAAATAAATGCTGTCCAGCCTGCAAGGACCATTTCCTCCAAAATAATGAATTTTTAAGAAATTACTTTTGCACAAATGTTAGACCAGAGACTTCTGGTTTTACTGATTTAACTGGTCCACTTTCCTTAAGATATTGAGGGAAATCATTTGGCCCAAAGATTCCTGTAACTGAGTATATTATTCAGCCCTTCGAGTCTGCCCCACTATTTAAACATAAGCTGATCCATTTTCCCATTCAGTCCCACTGCCCGGCCTTCTCTCCGTAATCTTTGATGCCCTAGTTAATTAAAAACCTATCAATCTCTGCCTTAAATACACCCAATGACCTGTTCTGTACAACCATCTATGGCGACAAATGCCACAGATTTACCACCCTGTGGATGAAGAAATTCCTACGCATTTCTGTTCTAAACAGACGTCCTTCAATTCGGAAGTTGTGCCCTCTTATCCTAAACTCTTCCAGCATGGGAAATATATTTATTTTATATTATAAACCTTTATGCATGTGTGTAATCTGTGTGCGTATGTTTGTGCACTGTGGTCTGGAGAAACACTGTTTCATTGGGTTACGTATGGGCAGTCAGATGATAATAAACTTGAACTTGAACTTATAAAATTGCAATGTTTAAAAGATATTTGTAATTTAGAATTTAGGCAAGTACATGTTTTTAAAATATTTAAAGGGATATGCAGCAAATGAATGTAAGTGGAACTAGCTTGCAAAGCCAATTTGATGGTTGGGTCAAATGACCTGTTTCCAAGCTCTAAAACCCTACAGTTCTATGGATCTAAATTTGATCCCCCGGGCACTGATTCCCTCCACCATAAGACTTCTTTTTTTTTTTTTTTTTTTAATTTTTTTATTTTTCACACCATAAATCACATTAGCCATGATATACACTATTTCTTTTTCACACATATACAGTGACTTTTTCTCCCCCCCCTTTCCTCCCAAACCCCCCCCCCACCCCCCCCTCTCATCCATTTTAGGTATACAATCTAGGTTGCATTAAGCCAGTCAGACAATGTTGTCATTCAACAAAATTACACCAGAAATTCTACTGAGTCCATTCTTTTCTTTCCTTCTCCTTCCATCAACTTAGGTAATGTTTGTCCCCGGTAGGTTTTCGCTATTGTATTTAATGTAAGGCTCCTATACTTGTTCGAATATTTCAATATTATTTCTTAACCAATATGTTATTTTTTCTAATGGAATACATTTATTCATTTAAATTTGGTAGTTTCTTCCTTTTAATTTGGTTATGTATTTCATTAATATTTAAAGACATATAGTTCAGCGTAGCCCTTTTATATTTTGTTTATCTTCTCTTTCCGTTTTTCCATCATTACCTTTCCTCCTTTTCCATTTCTGTTTTCTTATTTTCAACTCTTTATAAGACAACATTCCTACAACATCTAACATTTTCCTTATTCTCCTATTTCTATCTTATTTATCCCCAATCTCCCCTTCACCTCCTGAGTTGTCCTTTATCCCTTGTCGGACAACCACATCTCCCCTCTCCATTTGGATTTGCGAATCCACTCGCAAGCGTCAACTGATTTTGCAGTGACCGCTATTTCCCCCCACCCCGCCTCCCCCAGAAAAGATTTCACTTTTCATATGTCACAAAGGTCCCTCTTTTAATTCCCTCCTTATTCTCTCTATTCCATTACCTTCCCTTATTAATTCTTGTCTATACTATCTATATTTTCCTCTAAGTACAGATACATTCATGTATGCTCATTGTCTCTATTCACTCTTATACCTCTTTACCTGCATACATATCAATCGTGATCATTTTTACTCTCATTACCCGTCTTCATTCCTCAGTCTATTTTTGTCTTTACCCACATACATATCAGTCGTGATCATTTTAACTCTCATTACCCGTCTTCCTCCCTCAGTCTATTTTTGTAATTGTTCTGCAAATTTTCGTGCTTCTTCTGGATCCGAGAATAGTCTGTTTTGTTGTCCTGGAATAAATATTTTCAATACTGCTGGATGCTTTAGTATAAATTTATACCCTTTCTTCCATAAAATCGCCTTTGCTGTATTGAACTCTTTTCTCTTCTTTAGGAGTTCAAAACTTATATCTGGATAAATGAAGATTTTTTGCCCTTTATACTCCAGTGGTTTGTTGCCCTCTCTTACTTTTTCCATTGTCTTCTCCAGTACCTTTTCTCTTGTAGTATATCTTAGGAATTTTACTACAATAGATCTTGGTTTTTGTTGTGGTTGTGGTTTAGAGGCCAATACTCTATGTGCCCTTTCTATTTCCATTTCATGCTGTAGTTCTGGACATCCTAGGGTCTTAGGGATCCACTCTTTTATAAACTCCCTCATATTCTTGCCTTCTTCATCTTCCTTAAGGCCCACTATCTTTATGTTATTTCTTCTGTTATGGTTTTCCATTGTATCTATTTTTTGAGCTAGTAGTTCTTGTGTCTCTTTAGTTTTTTTATTAGATTTCTCCAATTTCTTTTTTAAGTCTTCTACCTCCATTTCTGCTGCTACTGCCCGCTCTTCCATCTTGTCCATTTTTTTTCCCATTTCTGTTAAGGTCATCTCCATTTTAATTATTTTCTCTTCTGTGTTGTTTATTCTTTTTCTTAAATCCTTAAATTCCTGTGTTTGCCATTCTTTAAATGACTCCATGTATCCTTTAATAAGAGCAAGTATATCCTTTACCTTGCCTATCTTTTCTTCTTCTATTTCACCATACTCTTCCTCTTCTTCTTCCTCTGGGTTGGCCATCTGTTGTTTCTTTGTTGCCCTTTCCTTCTCTTCTTTCTTGTTTCTATTGTCTTCTGTGGTCTCTTCTTGCTGCAGGTGTTCTGCAGCTGTCGTTGCCGGCTGTGGAGATCGACTCCCCAGCTGGTCCCCCCTCCCGTCGGTGTGTTTTTTTTCATTCGCATCGCAAAGTTTCGCGCATGCGCGGTTGCGCACTTTTGCTCGGCTCTGCGAGCCATTTTTGTAGTCCATTATTTACCGACCTGAGGGAGCGGGTTTCTCTCTCCGCAGCGGGCCTCTTCGGACAGGTAAGGCCTTCACCTTTTTCCTCCTTTGTCTTCTCTTCCTCTCTTCTTACCGTTGCTTTCGACTTTTCTTTTTTTGTCGCCATCTTCTTTCCACCTTTATACTCACTTTTCTGTAACTTTTATTTCTGTGCCTTTGTGTTTTCTCTTGTTTTTCCCGACTTTTCTGGAGAGGGCTGGAGTTCACCGTCCGGCCACTACTCCATCACGTGACTCCCCCCCACCATCAGACTTCTTGACAATAAACTTAATCAATAACTCATTTAAGGTCTTGGACTTTTGAACTTTATTTTTTTACTCTCTCTATTGCACAGTCAGTTTGTTTACAATTTTTAATCTGTTAACATTTATTTATTTGTACGTTGTGTACATAGTTTTTTGCATTACCATTAAGTGGTAATTCTGCCCCACTTGCAGAGGAAAAAAAAATCTCAGGGTTATATGTGGTGTCATGTATGTACTCTGACAATAAATTTGAAATCTGAGAACAGAATCTCACATGCAGAGCAAAATGGGGACTATATGGAGCTTTACCCTGTCAGTAAAGAGGAGACGTAAAAGCAATATGGCACCCGTCATCTGGATCTGCGAGTAGTTGTTCTGTGCATGGAGTCCAGTGGCACATCTAAGGGAGCTTCTGCCTGACAAAGCCAGTGATCCTGGTTCAATCCTGATTTCTGGTGCTATT
The DNA here is from genome assembly GCF_036971445.1 of Narcine bancroftii. NCBI lineage: Eukaryota > Metazoa > Chordata > Chondrichthyes > Torpediniformes > Narcinidae > Narcine > Narcine bancroftii. The sequence goes on from NC_091470.1 coordinate 28,623,648, forward strand.
GAGTGGAGACTGCACATTGCTTCTCTCAAACACGTAGGCATTCACCACTTTCCTCCACCACCCCCCCCCTCCCCACAAAGGCAATCTTGGAAGATTAGTTAGGCGTTGTAACCGATAAAACAATGTAAGAATGCAGAGGGGAGACAAGAGGTAATGGAGGGTAGTTTGGGAAAAGGGGAATAATTTATAGAGATAAACGGTAGAGGAATGGGATTGACGTGAGAGATGGGACAGATTGATGAACAGTAGTTCTTCAATCTCACAGCCAGTAGGAAGAAGCTATTTCCTAGCCTGACAGTCCTGATTTTCATACTCTTGTACCTCTTTGTTGATGGTCATGGGTCAAAGATACTGTGATGGAAAGGGTCCTTCATAATTGTATGAGTCCCCTGTAAGCTTACCTCTGAGCAAATGTCATCAATGGAGGAAAGAGAGGCTTCAGTGATCTTCTCTGCTTTTTCAATTATTGACTTCTGGGCCAATACCTGATAGGAGACACTTATTTGTACTCCTGTAATAGGTTGTCAAAATGGGGACCATAGACTTGCCCTCCTCAACCTCTTTAGGGAGTGCAGGTGCCACTGTACCTTTCTGAATGATGAGGAGGAGTTGTGGCACCTCTTGTATGCACACCACAGAACTTTGCGCTCTCCACTCTCTTCACCCACCTCTTCCAATTACCTTGGTATCTCATTCCATATACCCATCACCCTTGATGTGAAAAAGCTGCCCCTCAGATACCTTTTAAATCTTTCCTCTCTCACCTTATGTGGTGATCAACCACTGGACAGTGTGTGACTGCCTGCGCCTGTGTGCATTCCTGCACTGCCTACTGTCACTGCACCTGCAGGGAGGTTACCTGGGAGGCTGGCTCCACCTATTCCCTGCCAATCACTGGTCCTAGATAAAGGCTCATGCCAACCCTTGGGCACACGGAATCAGAAGGGACACTGAACCCTGTCTGCAAGTTTTAAGTGAATTAAAGCATGTAGTACAGCCTTCAGAGTTTGTTTGCAATGCAGCGCATCACACCTTATATCTATGCCCTCCAGTTTGTTTGCTGATCTGGTTTTAGTTGTTGTGAGAGTGGTAGCTTGAATCTCTGGCTAGAAATGTAATCAATATTTTTAATGCACCCTACAGTCTTTGTTTTTTTTTATTGTCCATTAAAGAACATTAAAACTGGTTTCTACTCGAATTCTTCAGCACCCTTCATTATACTTGCTCCTGAGCTGGTTAGGAATTTTGGTCTGAATTTCCTTCTGTGAAGTATGCCGACACATCTACCTTCATCAGAGGTTCACTCCATTCTCCATTTAATTTACATGTTAAATAAAAACTATTTATTTTTATTGTTTCACCAGCTTTCTGAGTTTAACATGTTGCCTTAAGGTTTAACAGTTCAATTACAGTACTAAATGCTCTCCTTAAGCTACTTGCACAGTGAAGATGTTATTTGGTTGGTAATTCCAACAAACAGGCTAGAAATACAACTTTAACCTCATCAGTACAGCTGTGTAATTTAAGTTCAGTTCATTAAGAGAATAACAAAGATTTACTTAATCCAATAACCTAGAATCAATGGGGAAAGTACAACTCTCAGAATGGTTAGTATGAAACTACTGGAATGATATAGCCCCTATAATTTATGTCCTTTAGTGGAGAATTTGTTTTGTTCTCTCCACTTTTCTTGGAGCTGTCTGAGGGCAAAGACCATGTCAGTAGTTCCTCTGTTTGCGCGAAAGCCGCACTGTGATTCTGGGAGAATATTCTCGGCGACACTGGGTATTATTCTATTTAGTAGAATCCTAGCGAAGATTTTGCCTGCAATGGAGAGCAGCGTGATTCCCCTGTAGTTTGAGCAGTCTGATTTCTCGCCTTTGTTTTTGTACAGGGTGATGATGGTGGCATCACGAAGGTCCTGAGGCAGTTTTCCTTGGTCCCAACAAAGCTTGAAAAACTCATGCAGTTTGGCATGCAGAGTTTTGCCGCCAGCCTTCCAGACCTCTGGGGGGATTCCATCCATACCTGCTGCTTTGCCACTTTTCAGTTGTTCGATTGCCTTATATGTCTCATCCAGGGTGAGGACCTCATCCAGCTCTAGCCTTAGGGGCTGTTGAGGGAGCTGGAGCAGGGCGGAATCTTGGACTGAGCGGTTGGTTCCTGAAATCAGCATTATGAAAGTGTCATCCATTAAGTCCCACTTATTTTGCAAAATTTTGATAATCTCTGTTTTTGACTGTCTTATTTCCTTTAGAAAGTTAGCATTGAACCTACTTTTCCTACCCTTTCCAGTTGCACATTCCTGATTTGCTGCTGTGATTGAAAAGACCCCTCATATCTCTCTCTCTCTCTCTCTCTCTCTCTCTCTCTCTCTCTCTCTCTCTCTCTCGCTCTCTAGTTCTTCAGCAATTATCCTGTCTCTCCTGACAATGGGAACATTTTTAATTTTCTGACGTACTCAATCAGAGCTTCTTGATTAAATCTCCCCTGAAATATTTCAGCTGGAAAGAGAACAATACCAGCGATTCCAATCTCTTCACCTGGCCAGTCTCTTCTTCTTGCTTTCCTCCTGGTAAATCTGCAAGCTCTGAAAATGTGCACCCACTTGCTGGATCTTTGACTTCAAACTTGACACGTTGTTCTCCCAAAGCTCATTCTCCAACGAGGTGGGTCAGAATCCAAATGATCCAACTTGGTCCTTGGTTCCATGTTGAATTGGAATGTCATGAAGTAGCTGTCCAAAACATGTGGTAACATAGCACATAGTTCTGGTTGTCATACTATGGGACTGATGTGATAACATAGAACATGAAACATTACAGCAAAATACAGGACCTTTGGCCCATGATGTTGTGCTGACCTACATAAACCTATTCGACAGTCTACAGCTTGCATATGTCACACCCAGAACCCTCTATTTTCTTGCCTATCTAAGAGTCTTTTAAATGTCCTTATTGCACCATCCTCCACCACCACCCCTGGCAATGCATTCCAGGTACCCACTACTGTCTCTGTAAAAAATCTACCCCTGACATCTCCCCTACACTTTCCTCTCCTCACCTTATATAGATGTCCTCTGGTATTTGTTAATGTGGCCCTGGGTAAAAGGTGCCGGCTGTCCACTCTAACCAAGCCTCTCGCAATCTTGAGGACAATGGAAAGATTCACTGGGATGTTGCCTGGAATGGAGGACTGACATGAAAAGGAAAGATTTTCTTAGAGGATTGGAGTGGTTAAAGCAATGCTATTACAGCGCCAGTGACACAGGCTCTAATCCAACATTGTCTGTAAGGAGTTTGTATGTTCTCCCTGTGTCTGTGTGGGTTTTCCCATGGTGCTCCAGTTTCCTCCCACCCTTCAAAACATATGGGGTGTTGTAGATTGAGTGGTGTATTTGATTGGAATGAGCTCGTGGGCTGGAAGGATCTGAATGTCTAATTTAATTTAAAATTAAAAGAAAATACCCTGGGTTTATTCTCATTTATTATCAAAATTTGATTTGAAGATGGTGTATAATATTATGAGGGGCATAAGTAGGAAAGAGACAGTCAGAAGCTTTATTCCCAGTGCAGTCTAAAAATAGAGGGCACAGGTGAAAGGGAGAAAACTTAAAGGAGATATGAGTTGTAATGTTTTCACATGGAGGGTGGCGGTTATCAGAGTGAGTGGGCAGATGAGGTGGTAGAGACAAATGCAATTCAAATATTTGGACAGTAGGTAAGAAATGTGCGGAGGATCATGCAGGTTCATGAGATTAGTGTCGATAAGCACCTCATTCAGTCTGTGTTGTATGATCACTTGTCTCTGTGATTCTATGCAAAATAATTGTTGTTTTAGTGAAAGGTTAATTCCAAAAGAGAGAAGCAAACCAGCTCCTTTCTTAAAATCCAATTTTAGGCATTTCACTTTGATCTCTGGGCATGAAGTATGCTTAAACAAGAATACATAGCATTTTACAAGGAATTTAAGACAACTGTCACTTTCAAGTTAGAAGCTCACAGTTCCTGGTGGTGCCTTTATTCCTCGTTAACATGAATGATGTAAGTTCCAGGAGCATCGTTTTTCAAGGGAGGGAGGGTTCTTTCCTGCCAGGCCAGGAGATGGTTGGGCTCCAGCAGGTCACCCAATCACAAACAAGTCTTCTGCATCAGCTTCAAAGCTGAATTATTCAAGTTAAGACATAAGACCCTTGTAAAGTTCATTATGAGCCCTTAGACAGCAGAAACCTTCATTTCAATTGAAGGAAAGGGATTTCTGGATGTCATTCTATTCCCAACACACACATTCTATATGTGAATACCAAGTGTATTTAAATTGTAATTTATTTGAACAATTCCAATGACATCAAAGTAAATTGAAGTCCACAGATGCCTGCATTGTGCAACCCCTCTTAATCACAAGCTAACAATCCAAAGGAGCATGACTAATATTTTTCAGTGTTGTCTCAATAGTCAATATTCTGTTAGGAATGGATCTTTTATTTGTAGGATGACTCAAGAGTTCTCTCATGACTCTCTACCATCACAAGAAATTGTTAAATGTTACAGGATATAACTTTGTTACCTCTCTCCATGGTCACAACAATTAATTTGAGAAATCAGCTTGCCTTTGAAGCAGATCTGTTTCATTGCTTAGGGTTTCATGCTGATCTTGCTGCTGAGAAGGTTAAAATTTCGGATTTCAGATTTAAGATGTATTCTCAGAATACATACATGATATCACAGACAACCCAATGATTCTTTTACATGCAGGCAAGGCAGAATCACCACTTATTGGTAGTACAAAAAACATTCTTCTGATTGCTTTCGGTCTATGCTCTATGAAAGAGTGAGAGGCCTGATAGAAATAGATACAATTCCAAGTGTTCCGGATGGAATGTTTTACACCAGTGGGTGTAAAAGATAGAACAAGGATTTATAATCCCAAGAGAAGGGAAGGAAAATATCCCTTATCACTTAGGGTTTGTAGACGGCAACTAATGAAATTTGCCATCGCATGGGCAGTCTAAAAAGGAGAGTGCAGGAATTTTTTTTGATTATTTTATTTATAATTCTTCATACAGGCTTGTTGTCATATACCGTGACCTGCCAACAATGGCAGTTCACAATCTCAGTTCACATATATGCCTTTTCTCTATGACTATATATACAAGCCTGCGTCATTCCCCACCCCCTCCCCCCACCTGTAAAACTAAACAATTTGTTCATACTACAATGTCGATAACAATAACAAACACTAACATTAAGGAAATTAATAAGAATATAAATAATAAAAAGAGAAATGAGAAAAGAAACAGGGACTGTCACGGCTCGATGGACGGCTTCCGGGTCGGGGGTCATTCTTGACTTTTCTTGATCGGGATCAGTGTGGGAGAGAGGGAGCAGCAGCAGGGAACGGTAGCCCTGCACTGTGATTTATCCTGCAGGACCCCTACTACTTTTCAGGGGAAGCCTGCACTACAAGACTCACCTCATGAATTCCACTTAAAAGCAGGAACTTAAGGCATGTAATGTAAATAACCACAAGGTGAGTAATTATGTTAATTTTTTTCACTTTTTTTCCGACATTGCTGTCTAAAAAACACCTACTGTGTCCTGACAATAAACCTGAACTTGAAGTTGAAGAGTTATCCATTTGAAGCTGAGCAAAGGAAAACTTTCTTCACTTGAAAGTCTGTCAGTTTTGGCATTTCTTGGTCCGAAAGGGTATGAATGCTCAGTAATTGAGTTGGTTTTAAAGCTGACAGTGAAAGAGATTTTAGACAATTGTGTCATCAATAAATATGGTGATTGGATTGAAAAGTGGACGAGGAAATGGCCTCGCGAAATGGAAGAGGAGAGATTGTGGGTTGTCCACTTTCCAGAATGGGTATCGCAGAATGGTTCCTCCACAGATTTTCCCTTGCCATTTATTTGTCCTCAACATTCTATTTTTTAAAGGTACTTATACCCCAGTAGAAACCAATTGTGTCAACCATTGCAACTCAATTACACCCAAATTAACCAACAATCCCATACATTTTGAAGGGTGGGAGGAAATCAGAGCTCACGGAGGAAACCACACAGACATGGGGAGAATGTCTGAACTCCTTACAGACAGTACTGGATTCAAACCCAGGACATTGGCACTGCACATCCCTTGATTGGGAGCAGTTGGAAGTGTTCCTGCCTCTCCCACGTTGGAATCAGTTTTATCAAGAACTACAGAAGCCGGGGATTGGATAGGAAGCAAGTCACCCACAACTCTGCTGGATGACCAAGGAGGGGAAAAAGAGCGGAACAAGGTTAGCACAATGCCAGCGATCGGGACCAGGGCTCAAATCCGGCGCTGTCTGTAAAGCTGAAAGTCTACCATTAAAACTCTATCCCTTAGACACCAGAATGTCTCAGTACTCCTCAGATAACGAAGCATTGTCATCGTTGGAAATGTGACTGCTTTTATTTTTTGTAAATAGTAATAGGATAATGTCCAGATTATTTGTTTATGCAGCTGTGGATGGAACATAAATTTTTGGTAAAGCAATAACGTTATCTCCTCCTTTTTTATTTTTTATTTTTTTTATTTTTTATTTTTCACACCATAAATCACATTAGCCTCCTTTTTGAAGTAATAACATGCTATTTTTTATATGCATCTGAGATGCATTTAACTTTTCAATGGAAATTCTTAATAGGTTCCATTCACTTCTAAGTATTTGAACAGAGGCGTTGAGGCATTCATTTATATGGGCTCACACCTCACTTCAACTAACAAAGTGCCTGTACATGAAAACATTAAAAACTCCCCACTGTATCATTCACAATGTAGTTTCAAGGCCAGTGCATTTTATGAGTTTTATGTTTAAAAAGAAGCTATGAATGATGTGTTCAATGGGAGGTTATGCTGCACTATAGACTATGGCATTTCTTCAGTGAGGGTTGGGGGGGGTTAAATTATATTGATGAAATTCAATCCACTCTATTTTATCTGCAACTTTCCATGGAAAACAATGTCCACGACATAGGTTGTCTGGGAATGCTTAGCAGCCCCACTCGGCACATTTAATATTCTTTGCACATATTGTTCTGTCTTTGAATCGAGTGGAAGTTTTTTTTTCAAATGTGTGTTTCCTTTGAAATGTGGAATGTCAAATATATTCTTTCTTTTAAGCTTGCTTCAATAAAATATTTCACCTGAGTGTTGCTATGGGCTGAAAGTCAAAAATGAAATTTTGGCCATCCTGGTAAATTGCACAGAATCCAAGAACTTTGCACAGATATATTTTAAAATTCCAATCATGGGGTAATGGGGCGGCAAGGGACGGAATTCACAAGCCTCCAAAAGTAGGCAGGCTCTCATTTTGTATAGTCCCACCGTTTTTAATCAATGGATCAAAATAATACTTTTTGAACAACACAGAGATACTAAAATATCCAGCACAAATATTGTACTGCCAATTTGAGTTGGGCAATTTTGCATCATAAGACCATAAGTCAGAGGAGCAGGAGTGGCACGGTTAGTGCAATGCTGTTGAGAGAAACAGAAGTACCTTCACAGAATTTGCTCAAGACAAAAATTGAGAACAAAGAACATTTATTATACAACAATGCAAAGTTGGGTGCTTCCCCTTACCCTGGGAATACACACACATACTGGGGCTCACCCAACTTTTACACAGTTCATTTCAGTGTAGAGGTACCCTCCCCTCCCCCTAACATTCTTCTGCCTCCTGGATAAGTTTGGCATTAGGCAATCCTGTCTGCCTACTTGCTGTTTCTATGAACTTGGAGGACCAGGGGGGTATCCTGTGTGTGTCCCATCATGTCATTGTCCTTATTCACCTGCCTTTGTCTTATTCACACCTTCCCAACCCTCAGGGCTTACTAACTCTTATATGCAGAACTTGCTAATTCTGTCTAAGACTTACCTAATTACATATGCGGAACTTGCTGACTCTCTCTAAGGCTGGAAGACCATTATCTTATTCAGACTAACTTTACTTCCTACATTCTTATTATCTAGTATATCCATACTAGCTTTCTTCATCTCTCATATTTTCATATTAGTTTTACTCATCTCTCACACTGTTAAAGTGCCAGCGATCGGGACCAGGGCTCCAATCTGGCGCTGTCTGCAAGAAGTTTGTACGCTCTTCCTGTGTCTGTGTGGGTTTTCCCCAGGAGCTCCAGTTTCCTCCCACCATTCAAAAACATGCCAAGGATTGGATGCTTTTGGGCGGCACGATCTAGTGGGCCGAAAGGGGCCATTATCGTGCTGTATGCCTAAATTTGAATAAAAAAATAATTCGGCTATTCAGCCCATTGACTCTGGCCTGCCATTCAATCATGAGCTGATCCATTTTCACACTCAACCCCACTGCCCGGCCTTCTCCCCATAATCATAATTAACAACAAATGCTGCTTACAGGAGGATTTTCCACAGGGCGGATGTTGAAGGTTATTTGTACGTTCACAGTAGCATTGCAAAAATGAGCCAAGATAATTTTGGCTCTTTTGTTATCAATCTATCTTGCTCTCTTTTATATAAATCTATTTTCTCTGTTCCTGCAGCACTTTTTTTCCCAATTGTCCCATGATCCCTATATCACCAGTTGCTATTGGGGACGCACAGGACACAAGCAAAGTGTGTAGAATGAGAATTAAACTGTCGGCTATGGGTCTGTGAGGCAGCTCATTCAGTGTCAGATTATAGATAACCAGCTGTGAGCTGGAAAGTGAAAGCAAAGTTGAGTCCTTTTGACAATGTCACAAACCTCAAGAGTGAACCTTCAGCAGATTATGAATGTTACAAGAACTGGGAGATTGGCTTTTTATTATCAGATATACTTTGAAACCACGGCTTGACTGTGATTTAGAGGGCATAACAATCATTTCAAAATTTTTTTTTATTGTCAGCTACTGGCCATGACAAGCTATGTCAGAGAGAGCAAAAAGGCATCAGTCATGAGAAAATGCGGAAACGGAGGAGCTATGTGGCATTTGGATTACTGAGGTACTTTTACAGCAGTTTTGCAAGATTGTTCCGATGGCAAAAAAGATCGCTAAAAATTAAAAACAGCAAACAATGCACACTTAAATTGTGAATTTGTTTCACAATCTGACCTAATTAATAAGATTCTTCTTTGGCTTGGCTTCGCGGATGAAGATTTATGGAGGGGGTAAAAAGTCCACGTCAGCTGCAGGCTCGTTTGTGGCTGACAAGTCCGATGCGGGACAGGCAGACACGGTTGCAGCGGTTGCAGGGGAAAATTGGTTGGTTGGGGTTGGGTGTTGGGTTTTTCCTCCTTTGCCTTTTGTCAGTGAGGTGGGCTCTGCGGTCTTCTTCAAAGGAGGTTGCTGCCTGCCAAACTGTGAGGCGCCAAGATGCACGGTTTGAGGCGTTATCAGCCCACTGGCGGTGGTCAATGTGGCAGGCACCAAGAGATTTCTTTAGGCAGTCCTTGTACCTTTTCTTTGGTGCACCTCTGCCACGGTGGCCAGTGGAGAGCTCGCCATATAACATGATCTTGGGAAGGCGATGGTCCTCCATTCTGGAGACGTGACCCATCCAGCGCAGCTGGATCTTCAGCAGCGTGGACTCAATGCTGTCGACCTCTGCCATCTCGAGTACTTCGACTTTAGGGATGAAAGCGCTCCAATGGATGTTGAGGATGGAGCGGAGACAATGCTGGTGGAAGCGTTCTAGGAGCCGTAGGTGGTGCCGGTAGAGGACCCATGATTCGGAGCCGAACAGGAGTGTGGGTATGACAACGGCTCTGTATACGCTTATCTTTGTGAGGTTTTTCAGTTGGTTGTTTTTCCAGACTCTTTTGTGTAGTCTTCCAAAGGCGCTATTTGCCTTGGCGAGTCTGTTGTCTATCTCATTGTCGATCCTTGCATCTGATGAAATGGTGCAGCCGAGATAGGTAAACTGGTTGACCGTTTTGAGTTTTGTGTGCCCGATGGAGATGTGGGGGGGCTGGTAGTCATGGTGGGGAGCTGGCTGATGGCTGATGGAGGAGCTCACACCAAGACACAAGAGAAACTTGTCCGTGAACTACTCTTTGCAGATGATGCCGCTTTAGTTGCCCATTCAGAGCCAGCTCTTCAGCGCTTGACGTCCTGCTTTGCGGAAACTGCCAAAATGTTTGGCCTGGAAGTCAGCCTGAAGAAAACTGAATAAGATTAACCAATATTTTATTAATTGTACAACTTATTTTCAAACTAGATGTTGATAGAATTAAAACAAAATTGACTCCGGGTCCATCAGATAAGGAAATTTGAGATAGTGTTGGTGTGCAGAATGCCAGGCTACAGTAATCTAGCAGTAATCTAGAAGAAATGATATTAGACTGGTAATCTGGAGATACGCTAATTACCCAGAATCATGGAATCATGGAGTTACACAGCATTTATCTGGCCCTTGGGCCTAATCTGCCCATGCTGACCAAGTTGTCATTCTGAACTGGTCCCATTTGTCTCCATTTGGTCCATACCCTCAACCCCTTTCTATCCATTGATCTGCCCAAATATTGTTTATGTTGAAATTGCACCCGATTCTATAGATTGCTCTGGTTGCTCATTCCAGATACAGTACACTCTCTGAGTTGTCCCTGGGTTCACTCTTAAACCTTTCTCCCTCACCTTAAATCTATGCCTTCTCATTCTGGGATTGTCTACCCTGGATAATGAACTGTGACAATTCACTTTATCTGTGCACTTTGTGATTATCTATCCCTCTATCTGGTCACCCTCAGTCTTTTATGTTCTAGGCAATAAAGACACAGCTTAGTCAACCATTTCTACTAACTCAAATCCTCTAGTCCTGACAACAGTCTGATGAATATTCTCTGTACACCTCCCAACTTGCTAACATCCTTCTTATAGCTGGGCAACCAGAAATGAACACATTGTAAGTCTCAACCATGCCCTGAATCCTGAGGTCCTAAACATTGTACTCAATATCCCACCCAATAAAAATGAACATATATGTTTTGTTCACCACCCTGTCTACCTGAGTCACCACTTTCATGAAATTATGCATCTGTATTCTTTAGTTTCTCTCTTGCACAATATTCTCCAGTCCCCTGACATTTATTGGGCACATCCTGCCCTTGTTTGACTTACTAAAGTGCAGCACCTTAGTTCAGAATTGGGGCAAGGCCATCTTTGGAGGCATAAGAAATAGGAGCAGGAGTTGACTGGAACAGGTTGTTAGAGGGAAGAGGAATGTTAGGAAAGCGGGATGCTTCTAGACATGTATTGACAAGAGTCCTAGACATGCACGTTATTATTATAGTGAAGGGTAAGATGTGCAAACATCAGGAAGCTTGGATGATGAGGGGACTTTAGTTAATAGCAAGAAGTAGGCATGGGGCAGATATAAGCAGCTAGGATCAAGTGTATACCTGGAGGCATTTTGGGAACTGAGGAGCAAGCAAGAAAAAGAAGCCTGGAGGGCAAAAATGAGACAGGAGATAGCTCTGCCAGATAACATTAAAGATAATCCCAAAAGATTTTATCAGTACATAAAGAGAAAATCAGTAACAAAAAAAGGGTCCCCTCAGGAATCAATGCAGTTAACTCTGTATGGAGCCACAGGAGATGGGCAAGATCCTCAATAAATACTGCTCCTCTGTTTGTGCTGTGGAGGATGACCTGAGGATTAGGGAACTTGGCAGCAGTCAATGGTAGTGCATCATGGATGAGGAGGTGCTTGAACACCTGATACATATGAAGATATACAAATCTCCTCGGCCTGACCAGAAGCAAGAGGGGAATTTGCAAGTCCTCTGGCTGAGATTTATGAGTCGTTACTAAGTACAGGTGAGGTGTAAGAAAACCGGAAGATAGCTGAGATTTATGAGTCATTACTAAGTACAGGTGAGGTGTAAGAAAACCGGAAGGTAACTACAGGGAAAAGCCTGGGAACTGCATACCTGTGGGAGAAGATATACATGCACTTAGATGGACAAAGAGAGGGGTGGGGGTGGGTTCAGAATTGTCATCATGGATTTGTCTCTTACAATCTGATTGAGTTTCTTGAAGACATATCAAAAAGACTGATGAAAGCAAAGCTGTTGATATTCACCAAGGCATTTGATAAGGTTGGGTGCAATAAAATGTAAGATTGCGTGGGATTTTCGAAGAGAGTTTGAAAATAGATAAGCGAGCACTAGCTTTCTGGAGTAAAGCAGAGGATGATTGTTGGAGGTTGTTCTTCATACAGAAGGCCTATGACTAGTCGTGTGTCTTAGGTTTGGTGCAGGATCCATTGCTGTTTTTCATCTTTATCAATGATTTTGATGAACATACACAGAGCATAATTAGAAATTTTGTGAATGACACTGAAGTGTCTGGTATTGTAGACAGTGATGGCGGTTGCCAAAGATTGCAGCAGGATCTTGATCAGTTGGGCATATGAGCTGAGGAATCGTGGATGGATTTTAATAGAGAAAAGTGAGGTGTTGCATTTTGGGAAGTCTAACATTGGTAGGACCAGTACAGTGAATAGTAGGATTATAGTGAATGTTGTAAAGCAGAGGATCTCGATGTTCAGGTACACAGTGCTTTGAAAGCAGCTTCACACATGGATAGAGTGGTCAAAAGGCTTGTAGATATCTGATCTGATCTTTCATCAGTCAGAATATGTAGAATAGAGGTCATGTTCCAGTTGAAAAAGACTTTGGTGAAACCCCATTTGGGGCAAACTCAGGCAAGTGGGACAACTGTGGGTATCATTTTGGTCAGCATGGGCAAGTTGGGCCAAATGGCTGTAAGACTCTATGACTCTCACTTTCGAAATGTGAATTTTAATCTCGATATGGCATCTGAGGGATTTTGCTTCTATTTATATTTTTAAAATGTGGAATATCACCTGAGCAGAGAAAATAAAAGCAGGAGGAGGTCACCTGGCCCCTCTAGCCTGCCCTCCCATTGAATATGACCATGGCTGATCTATCCCAGAAAGTCCTGTCATGGTCATTCATGAATGTATTAGACAATAAGATAGCTAATAGAAACAAGAATAGCTCATCCCCAAGAACAGTCGAGCTTAGGTATGAGTGCCAAAGTGGAGGTGCGTGTTTTGCCAACTCCAACAAATGGATCAACTATCTGGGACGGCTCTTGAGGTTTCTATCACTGCAGTATATAGGCATTATTCTATTCCAATCACCATGCTGTCGAGCCTATTAGATGCAGCAAAGTCCATTAGATCTGATAACATAACAGGATTATACAGAGTCAAAATAAGCCCTAAACCTGATAAAATTAACACTAACAATTGGATCTCTCTCAATCTTCATTAATTTCTCTTATCACCTTATTCTCCCACACACTAGTAGTAATTATCAGGGGTCATTGAATGTAAATTCTCTGGAATGTGGGAAGAAACCATGAGAATGCCTAACATAGACAGCACCTAAGCTCAGAATCTCTGGAGCTATAAGTAGTGCGAGCCACTGTGACCTGAGTCACGAGTTCCATTCATAGTGATGAATACCTCTGTATTCAACTTGCTTGACTCCAACTGTGTGATTTGGGGGCTTTGGAACACAAGCATTTGCACAGAAATATGGAAAATTATCCACAGAATAGACAGCAGAACAAATTTAAAAAGGGTAAATCTGTTCAGCAATCTACCTTCCGCATTCTGCAAAGTGATGAAGGGCATTAGAAAGCGCTATCAAATGTCACCTGCCCATTAATGACTGATGCTCATTTTGGGACTTTCAGGTATTCCATGGCTGCAGACCTTATTACAAGGTCAAAAGATTCAGTAGAGGTTAGATTTAAGAGATACTTTGCTGTTTAAGCTGCTCCACTCTTCAGTAGGATAAGGTCCGACAGATTTCTATGCACCAATTTTTTTGTCCTGTCTTCTGGAGTGCATTTGATTAACATTCTTATTGGTTTCATACTTTACATTTAACATCAGTTGATTTTGGCAGCAGAAAATTCCAGACTGATCTTAATGATTAATTTCAGTCAATAGTACAAAAACATTGAAATTTAAATATTTTTTTATAGAGAAAGAAGGGTTTATATTTACAAATTCTGGATTTCCCCAAGTATTTTATGGTTGAAGAATTTATTTTGATGATGTCAGAAAACATATATACCCCAATTTTCATAAGATTCAATGCAATAATAACTGGATTGTCGGTCGTTGTAATGACGGTTCCTGAATTCCATGTCATATGATAGATGTGCGGGAAGAGGAAAGCCATCTTCTCAGAGTGGACTTGCAATCAAGGAGCTAATCCTTAATATTAAAGTCCTTCTGATGCTCAATTGGCTATGTTGCAAATCCAGTGTTGTTTGCAGAAAGGTCTTTTTAAGTATCAGAAAAAGATAACATTTCTGGTCAATGACCCTTTATCATAACTATACAGTAGTTCCCCTCCTTATCCTTGGGGGAGAGGTTTAAAGACTCCCAGCAGAGACCGGAAACCACAGATAGTACTGAACCCAAGACAGGTTATGCACTGTCTAACGTCCACGATATGTTCAGTGAAATTGGGTGTTATACGATATGGACTCTGGGCAAACACAATGTTATATACATATTAAAGCTATTTGGGGTACTGTATTGTACCTGTACACTTTTTTTACTTGTAACTAGGGATCAGTGTGGGGACCGACACGGGGATGTGCAGAGAGAGCGGGGCAGTGGGATCATGTGGGGACCGACATGGGGATGTGCGGAGAGAGTGGGGCAATGGGATCAGTGTGTGGATCGACACGGGGCTGTGAGGAGAGAGCGGGGCAGTGGGATCAGTGTGGGGACCGACACGGGGCTGTGAGGAGAGAGCGGGGCAGTGGGATCAGTGTGGGGACCGACACGGGGCTGTGAGGAGAGAGCGGGGCAGTGGGATCAGTGTGGGGACCGACATGGGGCTGTGAGGAGAGAGTGGAGCAGTGGAATCAGTGTGGGGACTGATATAGGGGTGTGGAGAGAGTGTGGGGCAGTGGGATTAGTTGGGACTGATACAGAGGGTTGTAGGGAGAGAGCGGGGCGTTCGGATTAGTTTTGGACCACGGATGACCACAGGTAACTGAAACCATGGAAAGAGAAATCATGGATAAAGGAGGACCACTGTACTTTAAATCGGTTTCTCTCTCCATTGATACTGCCTGATTTCTTGAACAGCTTGATATTTTTTTCTAATAACCAGCTTTTTTTGTTAGCTTTTAAACTTTTTGTGATCTTGCTATTTTTGCCAAGGAATCCCATAATTGGATCCACCCAGGCAAATCCAGGACAGGTCTCCCAACTTCAGAGCCTGTTTACTCAGCTGTTATTTAAATGATAGGAAGGAAGTGTCTTCCACTGCCAGGCATCAATAAGCACTTAACATGCAACCCGTTGAGGTGAAACTGAATGAGGGGAAAAGTTCCTTAGAAGCCTAAAGAAACATGTCCTCATTGTTTCCTATCAATCTTTATCGACGCACCATAGAAAGTTTCTTGCCAGTTAGACCACAACTTGACATGGGAACTGCTCAGACCAGCATGGCAAGAAATTGAAGAGATAATGATTGTGTCACTGAGACCATCATGCAATTGAACAACTCCTCCATCAACTCTGACTGGTCTGCCGACTGCCTCAGAAAAACAGCCAAGAATTTAAAAGATATATCCTTCAAGATCACATCACCTTCTAATCCTTTCTGTTGCGTTGAAGACACATAAATCTGAAAATATGCACCATTTGGATCAAGGAGAGTTTCTTCCTCATTGTAATCAGACGATTGAATGATCCCCTCATGAGAAAAATGATGCTGACTTTGTATTGCTTCAACTTAACTTTAAAAAAAAATCTCTGTAGCAGAGATACATTTTGCACATTGTACTGAAGGATAGGTAGGCTTGCCCAGATTGCATGCAAAACATTTTTCCTTGTATCTCAGCAAAGGTGACCATCAATTCAGTTCAATTCATTTCACTTCAAATATTTAATGCCCTTACTGCCTACTTTGAGCCACTGTGGAAACAGGTTCTTTGATCTGTTGGTGATCAAGTACCTCCTTTATTAAACACATTTACCAGCATCTGATCCATTGCTTTGTCCACATTAGAGTTTCAAATGCTCATTGGAATACTTAAATGTGGTGAGAATACCAGACACCACCCCCCCCCCCCCACACCCAAAACCCTATGGGATGCTACAGAGAAGAGTTTAACAGCCTTGGAGATGTTCCTCAAATCCTATTAAAAACAATGTGCCCCTATCGATCCACCACAATAGCGTGGATCTCTCAGTGGCCACCCACTTCAATTCCTGTTCCATTCCCTTACTGATATGTCTATCCATGGTTTCATATAACCATATAACAATTTACGGAGCGGAAACAGGCCATGTCGGCCTTTCGAGTCCGCACAGGTTCGGTCACAAGTGGACTTTACCTTTAACCCCTGAAGGTCCAGTATCCAGCTCCAAGACACACGTAGCCTTCACCTTTAGCCCAGTGGACCTGAGGGTGTCAGCAGCTAACAGCAGTTTTGCAAACTTGAAGACCTGGATCATGCACTACTGGACTGAGACTATCGGCAAATTGTAGAAACAACACCTCATCTTCCATCTGGGAACCCACCAACCAGATGGCATTAACATTAACTGGTCTGGTTTCCATTAAACCTCTCATTCTTCCCTATCTTTGACTCTCTCTCTCTCTCTCTCTCTCTCTCCCTCTCACACTTTCCTTTCTCCACCATCTCATTTCACAGAGCCAAAATCAATTCTCACTTTTGCTCTTAACACATCCAATCAGCACCTTCTGTCTGTTGGTCTGGACTCCTCCCCTACCCATTCTTCCCCCTTTCCCTTTCAGTCTTTATTCAGACACCTTCCTGCTTTTTGCTTATACCTTTAGGAAGGGCTCAGGCCTGAAAGGTCAATCATATATCCTATGGATGCTGTGAGACCGGGTCAGTTCCTCCAGCATTTACTGTGGGTTTTTACCTTAGCTCAAATGCCATCTCCTTGGTTTTAGATGCATCTTTTCAGGAGAAAAATAAAATCTTATTTCTATCATTCATTCGGGTCCCTTTCCAATCTTCTCCTCGCCTATGACAGGCAATCACAACCTATCAAGACTCTCCTCCTGGTTGAAATGTTCTATCCTGAGTAACATCCTGATATGTCTTTTCTGCAGCTTTTCCAATGAAATCACCTCCTTCTCATAGTGTGGCAATTGAACCCAATATTATACTGATCAGACTTGCCTTAGTCAGTTTCATGAATGATCTTTTTGAAGTCATGTTTATTATCATCCGATTACACAAGTACAACCCCAGAAAACAGCTTTCTCCAGATCCTCGTGCAAAACACACAGACATACAATCAGACATTACATACATACAGATAAACAATACAAATTCAGGACAAGTATTCATAGATACAAATAAATTAATAAATAAATGGATAGACATTGTTTTGTGAATATTGGAGTCTCTGATGGTTAGTGTGAGCAGTTTCTTTGGTCGTTCGGCATCCTCACTGCCTGTGGGAAGAAACTATTTGTTATCCTGGTGATGTTGGCTCTGATATTCCTGTATCTGTTTCCCAACACGAGCAGCTGAAAGATGCTCTGCGTAGGGTGGAAGGGGCCCTCAATTATTTTGTGCACCTTCGTCAGATAACGATCCTAGTAGATCATATCAAGGGGGTGGGGTGTGGAAGGGAGTCTCCAGTGATCCTCTCTGGCACTCTTATAGTCCTGTGGATTAACCTCCAATCCAATGTTCTACAGCAACCATACTACACTGTGATACAGCCAGCCAGGAAGCTCTCAGCAGAGCGCCTGTAGAAGTTTGACATGATGGTAGCCATGATGGGAAAGGAAAGAGAGAGAGAGAGAGAGAGAGAGAGAGAGAGAGTGAGAGTCAAAGATAGGGAGGAATGAGAGTTTTAATGGAAAGCAGATCAGTCAATGTTAATGCCATCTGGTTGGTGGGTTCCCAGATGGAAGATGAAATGTTGTTCCTGCTTCACTCTTCACAGGCAGTACAGTCACTCTTGTGCCCTCTTGACAAGTAAGGAAATGTGTGTCCACAATAGGTCACTGATAAAGTGGACTCCAAGGAACTTGGTGCTCTCTCCTCTCTCCTCTACAGTTATTGAAGTGTAGTGGAGGGTGGTAATTACTGATCCTCCTGAAGTCTATGAATATCTCCTTCATCTTGTCCATTTTGAGACTCGTGTTGTATCTCCTGCACCATATCAGGAAATGTGTGTGTGTGTGTGTGTGTGTGTGTGTGTGTGTGTGTGTGTGTGTGTGTGTGTGTGTGTGTGTGTGTGTGTGTGTGTGTGTGTGTGTGTGTGTGTGTGTGGAATGACTGCCCTACCTCTCACACTCAGCAGTACTGATAGGAAAAACTTTTAAACAGCTCAATAATGGGCATAAATATTTGGTGATGCGGCATCTAAGATCCTCCACATAATCTCTGAAGGCATTTACACTGTATTACAGAGGAAGAAGAAAGCTTAAAACTTTTTACAGTGAGATGATACTACAGCTTCTCCTCAATAAGGCAATATTTCATCAGGCTGGTAGCCTTTATCAAGGATTTATGCATACTTTGAGGTTCAGAAGGCTGAGAACCTGTCAAGGATGTTGTCATAAACATACTGAACAGCACATTGTTTATAAGACTAGTAAGAAACTGTAGATAATTAATGGAGACAATTTTGCTGTTATGGATAATTTTTCCAAACTTCCCCTTTTCAACTGTCTCTTGAGCTTCTAGAGTTTTTTTTTGTAGCTGGTTGGTCTTTCAGAAACCCTGCAGTGATCTTATGCTCTGTTGGATCACCTTTTCTGCGTAAACAAGTAGGGCATCTCTGTAAACACTCTGACAGTGAACCAAGTTCATGCAACGTGTCATACATTAGATCTGAGTCCACTAGAAACTGTTCTGAAGAGAGTCTTTTCAACAGACTGTGTTTTTCCTGTCATTCCCAGATCTTGTTTCATCCCTTCATTGCTTTTTTTCAAAATGTAAACACAGTGCTTCATCATTTTACCACACTGTGGAAAATGTTTGAAACGAGCTAGCTACCCACCTGGTGCCCAGAACAAGGCCTCTTTTGCTAATTTCTTGTTCTAGTTGAGTGGCATATTCAGACAGTTCTTTTTGATTTAGAGGTGATCTACTGGCTCTGTGAGTACAATTTGTCCGTAAATGATTGAAAATTATTAATTTCATGAACTTCTCCCACCGAATCACCTATTGCAAGTTCTAATCTGTGGCAAATTATCAAGTTAATGTTCCTTGAGAAATGCAGCAACACCAGATTTGACACCAAGCATTGCGCTCACCCCATCACTAGTGAATGCTACAAGGTTCTGTCTCAACCCATGGTCATTGAGACAGCTTAATGGATGGTTAGCAATAGTTGCAGCCTTCTGATCAGGCAGTTCAATCAGATCTATAAGGATAAAGTGGGAAATCGCATTTACTTCCATAATCAAAATTATCGATGCTTACATCTATGTAATGAATGTGTTTTATAAATCAACTGTGCGCTCATTCTCAAACTGCTTTTAAACTATCACAATCGATACTCCGAGCAGGATAGTTACACCTCTCAGAGAAGGGTTAGGTAAGTAACCCTCCTGGCCAGCTTTTCTGGTTTCAGATGGCCACCCGACAGCCGCACAGGAGTATTCCGTGCGGCTTCACAGTCGGGCTTTGAGGCCACCTAAAAGCGGCTAATGGGAACTTTGTCATTCATCTGCTTGATATGCTGGCAGATTATCTTTTTGATATTAATGGCTATGTGATTAATTTTCTCTGTCGCACTAGGGCGGAAATGCAGTCCAATTCCAATGTCAATGCTATTTTTTTGCTTGGAAGTTCCAGTGAGCCAAAGTGATCAGAGTACGGTCCGTCATTCAGAGCTAAATAATATGCAGAATGAAACATTGAACAAGTTGCCTTTAGATGCGAAGCACATTCATGATGTCACAGAATTTTCCAAGAGCATCTTCACTAGCTCTATTTCCAACATGTAGAGCTGCAGGGTGAGCTCTTGATATTTTATGATTAAAAATTTTGTTTTTCTCTGAGAGACATTTAAGCAGGAACTTCAATCGGCTCCATAATAGGATATTTAGCACATCTGCCATTCATTTGACTGCCTTAAACCCTTAAAAGTGAAAAGTGTCAGATTGCTTATGTTTGCATATACTTTACACCCAAGTTTATCATCCTTGAAGTCTAACCAGGGATAAGTTTCCTTCCTTTTCTTCCACGTTAAATATCTGATCAGGGATACAAGACTGACTTCGAAGTATCATTACTTTCAGAACTGCATTGGGGGACCAGGTTAGAACATTTGAACTAGAGGCAAGCGAAACACAGGAGTGGAGTGGTGCCTTTGTGGCAGGACTTCACCATTCTGAATCAGAATCAAGCGGAAAGCTAGTGAAATATGTAAAAACACAAAAATGCTGGAGGATCTCAATGTCAAGAGGAGGTAGCAATATATCACTGATGTTTCGGGCCTGAGCCCTTCCTTAAGGTATAAGCACAGAACAGGCGAGGAGCCCAGACCAACAAATGGTAAGAAGAGAGGTGAGAATTGAGTCTGGCTCTGTGAATGAAGACAGAGGGCTCGAGAGGGAGAGAGAAGAGCTAGAGGAAAGGTAACACAGGGAAGAAGGAGGTGGGGTGGTTTAATGGAAGCCGCGGAAGCCGATGATAATTCCATCTGGTTAGAGGGTGCCTGGATGGAAAATGAGTCTGGCAGTGCATGATACCCTGGACAGGTCTGTCAGCAAGGGAATGGGGCAGGGAATTGAAATGAATCAGAATTTATTGTCATGAAGATGTCACACAATTTGTTGTTTTGTGGCAGCGTGATAGTGCAAACATTTTTATAAGCCACATTTCAAAAGAAATAAAAGAAAAAAAAAGAGGAGTGCCTGGGATTCATTGTTCTTTCAGAAACGGGTGGCCATCGGGAGATCCACTATATCGCTGAGGTGCTCAGCACAAAGATCTCCCAGTGAACCATGTCCGATCCTCAGCTAGGGTCTGCAGGGTAGACCTTGTGTCCATGCGTCCAGGGGGCATCCACTGCAGAGACCATCTCCCACTACGTCCCTCTGCTTTCAGGTTGGCGTGGTTGAAGTCATAATTTGCTTCATGGTTTTGCAGAACGAACATTCCATTAACCTCATTGCTACTTGAAGGTTAATTTTAATTTCAGGCAATAGTGTCAAACAATTGATATCCAGTTGCCTGCTCTTCCACCCCACCCCCTCACCCTTACATACCGAAGGCAAATTTTCAATTCCAATTACTACTGTGAAGAGAAAAGTCAGATGCGAACTCTATTAGGCAGCTAATTCAATATTACCAATTTACTTTAAAATAATGCCTATAAGTTATAAATGCCTCTGGTTATTCTGAATATTCTCAAATGGATAATTGTTCATAGATTTTTTTTCACTTTGAGAGGGAGCAGGCCTGGTCCTTCACTCGTTAAATATTCAATTCGCAGTAACAATTTGTGAAGATTCTTCTTTAATTAAAAAAAAAATCTCAGCCTTTCAGAGTTGCAGCTTCTCACCCATTGAACTTTCAGGCCTGCTCTGATCATAAATAATATCTAACAAGATTAGCTCGTACACTTGTGCGCTGAGTTGCTCTAAAATTCCAGCAGTTTACTTCATGCATGGGAATTGAACAAAAGGTGTTTACTGTCCACTTGTAAATGTTGAAGAAATGAGTACTTTGCAGGGTTATTTCACATTGCTGTTGTTAAGGAGGTTCAGTTCGGTCAGAAAACAAGAAGGAAGATACAGATACTTCCTTAAAAGTGAAGAATTGCAATTACTTCCATAATTAAAATTATCAATGCTTATAATGAACGAGTTTTATAAATCAACTGTGCATTCTTTCTCACACTGCTTTTAAAGGGTTTGACCATGCCTCCAGAACATTGTGCTAAATCCCAAGATTATTACTGCAGCAATCTCTCCACTTAGCTACCGCGAATGACTTCAGTTATTTTGAAAGCAAACAGGTAGCTTTTCACAGCTATTCCATTCATTAACTCAGACAATAAGAAGTGGATGTATATCCGAGCCCAGAGTGAACTCGGCAAAAAATCTTGTCCATTATTAACTTGGCTGTGGAAAGACTGTTAAAGTATGCATTATAAGATGAATCTATATCCAGTCTTGGGTAGCATTCCTCACAGTCTCAACTGCTAAAATATAACCCAGAGGCTATGTGTAATTGGTACACCAGTTCCAGTTAATGGAGCCATTCAGTGTCAGCAGGGGAAGCAGGCTGGTTTCTGATTATACATCTTTTCCACTGATTAACTTAACCGAAGGGCTCCAACATTTTCTGCTACAGGCAGAGAAGCAGAAAATAGTCTCTCGTTCCACAAGTTCACACAGTTCACTAAAGGTCAGGATTAAAATAATAGCCAAGGTGAGATACCAGCTTAGCTAACTAATACATTCACAATGAAAAGTATCGTCATAGACAGTGTGCCTTTTTGTCATTTCAGTCTATGAAGATAAGACAAATAAAAAAAAAGAGAATTCTTGAGGTCAGTATAAAACTTCAGACAGTTGTAGTCAAAATGCATCATGAACTATCGCTAATGACCAGAACTGACTGGATCTAATAAGTCGAGTGCTGCTATTGTCTCATTCATTTCATCTAGCATCATTTCATTAAAATGCATTAAAATCTTTGCACTCAAGTTGTGCCATTAGAATTGAAAACTGCCTCTATGAAACAACGGTTCTTGAGAAGACGGTGCTTTGAGCCACTTACTGTTTATGCATCTATGTTTCACGTGAAATGGATTAAAAATTATTACAGCATACTAATACAGTCAGTGATGTTTGAGACATGCCATTAATTTATCATTTATAGGGCATATGCTGATTAGATTTTCTCTTCCAGTCAAAGTAATCCCTTTCCCTGTTTGCCAGTGATGGGGTTACTTTTATTTCCTTCCATTCAAAGATGGAATCCTTCATGTGTGTGTGTGTGTGTGGGGGGGTGGGGGTGGGGAGCAGTTAAGTGACATATTTGTCTCTGTGGAGTGTTCGATGATGTACTGACTCATCACTTTTCCTTGAATAATTATCCCTGTCCCAAATCTCATCCTGGCGGTGGTACACTTATCTCATTGCAGGGACTGGACATGTTGAAATGAGGCCAGCTGCATTAATTTATCATGCTTCATTAAACAGACAACCGTGGAAAGGAACGGCTCATCAGACATTCTGAAGGAAGAGAAAGAAAATTAGCTGATTTTATTCCTGCAAATGCAATAATGAGGTGGCGTCAGCTGGCTGCTGGATTCCAGTGTTCTTGCATATATTATCTGAGCAAGACTTTTAACGGAAGTGAATGTCCATTTATAGTGCGCCATCTTTAAAGTGTACTTATCTGAATGTTATTATTCACTTAGCTTGCTAGGAGTTCAAAATTTTGCCATCTGTTGCCATTTAAATGTAATATAATGTCCAACCTTATCAAGATTGCATTTGCTTGCTGATTTTCGAACTAATGCAATTTGCCTAAGTTGCCTTCATATAATCTACCCATATTCTAGGAAGTTGAACAGAGGTTAGGCAGAAACCTTTGCATAAATTCTCATTTGGCTTCCTCATTTACTAGTGAATGAAAAGTATGCCTTTATTTTTGATGTAGTTTATATTTTTTTTATTAAGGCTATGCATTCAAAGCATTGCAGTAGCTTCTGTTATAACACATGCAACATGATTGCCTGAATTCCACCAACATCTAGAGAAGGGGAATCGATTTCAATTCCATGAATAACCCAGCAAGCATTGCTTGTGGCATTGCTGGTACGACAATCATTTATTTCGATTGATAAGACATATCCAGCTCAAGATGAATGGCTGCTTCTGGAATATTCCTTCAGAGGATTGATGCAATTGAGACATTACTGGGGTGAAGTAAAATTATTATTTTTTTGGATGATGCAAACTTCAATTATCATTCAAATGCTTCATTTTGTCTTTGAAATGACATCATTCAGGTTTCAAATATGTATTTTTTTATTATTGGCCAGTGGATATAGATGCCACTCCTGTTATGCAATGAAGTTGCATAATTTCATAACAGATGGTCTCAATGCAAATGGAAATAAAACATTTTTGTTGGCTTTCTTATGCAGAGATATTCTCCTTTCATAGTCTAGTTTCAATGTCCTGCTTAATGGATTTGTGCAAAATCTCTTTATCCATTATTTTAAGTCATTAAAATGGAATTGAATAAAATTAATTTCAGGACCAAAGTATATTTATTACTATTGACTGCAAATTAATTTACAGACATACTTGTTCACAATAAATAAAATGAATCCCACCATTGCATGAACACATTTGAAAGTTAGATAGGCTCAATAACAATATTTTAATATCATTAATATCAGTGGTAGCCCTGAAATACACATGGGATTTAGAGTAGTAAAATCACAGAAATGCTGCAGGAACTCAGCAGGTCTCTCAGCGTCCACAGGAGGTAAAGGTACAGAACTAATATTTTGGGCCTGAATCCTTCTTCAAAGTAAGAGCAAAAAGCAAGAAGGCATCTGAATAAAAAGGCTGAGGAAGGAGGGAAGAAAGGGCAGGAGGAGGAGTTCAGGCCAATGGGCAAAAGGTGATAAGTGGACATAGATCAGAGGACAGGTGAGGAAAGGTGAGAATTGATCAGGGGAGGGATGGCTCTGAGAATTCAGGGCTGGAGGAAAGGAGACTGAGGGAAAGGGAAAGAGTGCATTCTTTTTTGCTCGCACCTTGAAGAAGGCCTCAAGCCTAAAATGTTGAGTATACACCTTTATCTTCGCGGTGAGACATGCTGAGTTTCTCTGGCATTTTTGTGTTTTTATTACATCCATGGCATCTACAGACTTTAGCATTTCATTGGGCATTAGAGAAATTTAATTTATTGAATCATGGACCATAACAAGCCAAAAGAAGAAAACACGAATGATTGTCCCTATACGATATCCTGTTCATGACTCTTAATTCCGTTGCCCTGGCATTTTCTTATCTTTTCAGTTATTTGTCCAGTGCCTCTTTGGAAGTTAGCATAGAATCTGGGTCTTTTTTGGAAGTTAACTTAGAATCTGGGTGCTCAGGTTTTCAAGATATTTATCCCAGATAAATGTCTGGAAATATTTATGTCCATTGTCTGACTAGTTCATCTTCAGCAGAAGCTCAAAGACAATTAAAATTTAAAACAAACACAGATGGTGGAAATCCGAAACAAAAATTGAAAATAATTGAAATCTCGTTGGAATAAGCAATCAAGAAAACAGATTTTTAATGTGTCAGGTTGAGGAACCTTCATCAAAAAATGGGATAGAAAGAGAAGGAAGTTAGTTTTAAATTGTAGAGAAATTGGGAAGTGGGAAGGATAGGAAAAAGGTAGCATCTGTCACAAATTAGGGCCAGCTTGGCTGCAGGGATGGGTTATTAATGGAGCAATTAGAGGGTGACAAAGAGGTGTGACGTGCTATAACTAGCAGTTCCAGATGCACTCATAGGGAAAGGTATATAAAAAAATGTGCCAATCTCACAGATAAATGACCCAACCTATCTGATATAGGGAGAGATGGTAATCAAAAGACAGCAAATTCATTGCTTGGTAAAGACTACAATGTGCTCAGTGGGGAGATAAGATGCTGTTTCCAATCTTGCACTTGCTCTAGTTATAACAGGCCACCGGAAATTAGTTCAGTGGGTGAACAGGATGGAGATTAAAGTGGCAGACAGCCAAAAACTCAGGGAACATGTCCAATCGGGGCAGAGTGCTCCTGTAATTTTATTCATGACCTGACCTCAACTATTAATCCTTTTTTTTGTTGCACCCTCACCTTGTCAAATGCCCCCCATGTTAATTGTTGGTGTAATCTACCAGCAAAGTGTGATCTGAAGAAATGTTGATGAACCCAGACTACTAAATTGAAGAAACAAAGAATGCCTATTAGCCTAGCTGACCCTGACTAATTCCCATACTCTTTCTCAATAACTTCTACTCAAATGCCAATGTATATTGTCTTTCAAAGCAGTCAATTTCCAACGTCTATTGGCATGATTTTGATCAATGACCATTGCCATTGGCACCATTTTGTCTCCGCTCACTTAAACTAAATTTGCCAAATAGGAACAATTTGCATCTGCCCGAAACCCGTCATAATCTTGATAATTAAAAAAATATATATTTACACCATGGTAGAAGTCATTTCTGGCCATTAAGACTCATGCCGCTCAAATTCAACCAAATTAACCTACAACCTCATTCATTTTAGTGAGTGGGAGGAAAGCAGAGCTCCTGGGTAAACCTCACACAGTCAGGGGGAAGAACATGCAAACTCCTTACAAACAGCACCAGTCTCCATCGCAGGTCAGTGCCACTTTAATAGCATTGTGCAGTGTACATTTCAGACAAATCTACCGCCTTCTTTGTTTGAGGAGAATAATAACACTTTTCAGTGTAGCTGGAACCCTTTTATTAAATCTACTCTGCACCCTACCTTGGACCGATGCATCCTTTACAAAGTGTGGTGACCAAAAATTGACTCAATGTTCCATTTATGGACCCGAAGTTCAGGATAACCTCACCGCTGACCTTTGTGGCTCTGTTTGCGAAGTTGAAGATCCCATATGTACCACTAACCACTTTCTCCATGTGTCACGACCTTAGGGGGATACTCCCTTATCTTTTTTAGCCTCGGTGACCAAAGGCAATTTTCAACCACTACACATATGAGCCAGAACAATAATCTGCAGGGACAACTCCCACCTTCACTGTAAAGTCAGCACATATTCTACTGAAGTGCTAAAGGTAAATATAAGAACATATCCCCCAATACGAAGAATGATATTTATTTAAAGAATAGATCAGTTCTGTACTATGGAGTCTAAATAATGTGGTGAAGAAAAAGAGATCTGGAGCCAAGAACAATAGGAAAACAAATCAAAGAAATCAAAAGGAATATCTGAAAGATCGTTCCAGACAGATTTGATTATCCAGCTCTTTGATCCATTGTCAGCAAGTCTAACAATTAACTCACAAGAGTCAAATCCGGAAGGTGATTGAAATGTGCATACACACTGCTTTGCCCCTCATAAACCAAAGCTAAATGTAAAAGCTTAGTTTAAGAGGTAACTTCACGTTCAAGTTTATTATAAACCAATTGAAACAGAGTTCTCTGGTCCTTGGGGCAAAATCATGAAAAAGCATATCCAGGCATAACATGCACAGACAAATGATACATATGCAGAATTATATACATATATCAAAATAAATAAATATTTATAAATAAATAATTGGGTCTCAGAGGGTTTGCATTTCAGTCGTTCAACAGTCTCACTATCCATGGGAAGAAGCTATTCCTTAGCCTGGTGGTTCTGGTGGTTATATCCTGCACCTTACCAGAAAAGGATCGGTGGAAATTTCTCCATGTGGGGTGGTAGGGGTCTGCACCTATTTTGCAAGCCCTCTTTAGGTAATGATCCTGGTAAATCATGTCGATGGGAGTGATGGAGACCCAAGTGTTCCTGTCGATTGACTCCTGATCTAATGCTCGACAGCAACCGTATCCCACTGAGATGCAGGCGGCCAGGAGGTCCTCGCTAGAGTTCATATAGAAAATTGACAGGTATCCTTGCCCACCTCAGTCTTCTCAGAAAGGGCAGTCACTATTGCGCCTTCCAGACAAGGGAGGAGATGTTTTGCGACCAGATAGGTCACTTCTTAAAGTGGACTCGGAGGAACTTCGTTGGAACTTGACTTGGAAGAGATTTCAGTTGGCTGAACAGAGAATTAGCGGAGATGCCATTGGAGAGGTACTCAGGGTGATGGACAAAGCGAGGGCAAAGATAATGAATCCCTGTATGTCATTTACAAAGAAACAAAATACACTAAAGCAACTGAATTTTAAGGATCAATTAAAAACACCAAAGAGAAATATAAAAATGAATTAAAAAAACACAATAAAGAATTATAGCAGAGTGAATATAAGATAAATGTTGGAAGAAAGCCTACTTTACCTTCGTAAATTCACCAATCTCTGCTCCTATTCCAACTGATCTGCGGGAACGTTCATCCACATCTTGTTATCTCACTGACTTTCAAAAGCTCTCTTGATTGCCCTCACTGTTTCTAGAATTTGTAAGCTTCGGTGAATATAAATCATCCAGCCTTGCTGTAATGTGTCCTTTGGAGCAGAATGGATATGGTCAGAAATGTCGGAAGTAGGTGGAAAATGTTTCATTGATCAAACGGAATGAGAGGCAATTCTCGCCCGCAATGGTATAACAGCCATTCAAACTCACATTGTAATTCTGAGAAAAATATCAGGTCAACCTTCCTGCACGTATATAATTGATTTGTGTATCTGGGTCCTCTCCTTTGTCAATGGCCTACCTGCAAGTTTGGTTTTCACTCTGTCTGAAATGTTTGCATCTGAACCAATTGAATTCAACACTTCTTGTGTGAAAAAAAAGTGTAGTGAGAGAAACAAGAGTTAATATTTCACTTCATGAACTGGGCTCCAGCCGGAAACATTAATGATGCCTGGCCTGCTGAGAATGACATCCATTATCAGTAAAAACACCCATATATGACTGTCACCACTTCCCTGCAGTACCAGGTACACTATATAGATGGTGCTCCAATGTAACTTTATTTGCATGGTGACTTGATTTACTTTTCAAGTAACTTTACACATTTTTGAGTACCACATCTGTTTCACATTTCAAGATTATTTTATTGCCATGTAATAAAACAGGTGTAATATTACACAAAATGTAATATGGGGTGACACGGTTGGCGTAGCGGTTAGCACAATGCCTTTACAGCACCAGCGATCGGGGCCAGGGTTCGAATCCCGTGCTGTCTGTAAGGAGTTTGTACATTCTCCCTGTGTCTGCATGGATTTTCCCCGGGGGCTCCCATTTTCTTCTACTGTTCGAAACACACCGGGAGTACAGGTTAATCTGGTGCAAATTAGGCAACACAGACTTGTGGGCCACATTGGCCAGTTACTCTGCAGCATGTCTAAATTTAAAGAAAATTAAATGTGCTTTCATCTGCCATAAGGCAGACAGATTCACCATTTAACAGAAACTGTCTAGTACCTCTTACTGTCAGAGAAAGAGAAGTAGAAGAGAGTCCCCCCCCCCCCCAGCCCTTCTCAGGCTTGAAACATCAGCAATATATCTTTGTCTCCTATGGATACTGAAAAGACCATTGGGTTCCTCCAGCATTTCGGTGTGTTTTTTGAACACAATTTATTGATCTGTCCATCACAGCCTCTTCTATTCTCTAGAGTACTCTTCCTTTTTCCTTTTCTCCTGCTTACTATATCTCTTTTTGTCTCCCCTCTTTATTTGTTTCTCTCATTTACAGCTGTTTCCTTCGTTTCACTCTCTTTCTTACCCCCTCTCCATTTACTCCCACAGCTGTCTCTCCCCTTCTCTCTGAACTCGACCATTTAAGTCCGTTCAGCACAAACACACTTGGTCCTTATCTACACTGAGATTATCAGCTACTCACTTTTAAATGATTGTTATTTGAAAATTCTACCATTTTGTATTAAATATTTTAAGACTTTTATTGTTCAACTCTTTTATTTTGCCTTTTAATAGCCATTGCACTAAAGCACCAACTGTTGAATTCTCTCTGTCCTCCATAAGTCCCGTAGAATTTGTTCTCTGATAACCTCTTTTAAAATTCACTGAGGTTTCCAAGATTTGTATTGTGATAGGACAAGACTATGATGACTTCTTCAAAGCTACTTGCAGTTAAAAATAGCGTTATTCACCTCTAATAATAAAAAAAAATATTGGATGATCTCATGACCTCTCTGGAAGCAATGCCAATTTAAAAAAAAAAATTTCTAACAGATTACAAGAAATGTCGCTTGCTGTAAGGTAGCATAGATATGAATCAAAATGAATGTTCTGAACTCACAAGGACTTGTCCAGTTTCATTGACCTTTCCAATTTCTTATGACAAAATGAACAAAGGTTCACCAGATGGAATTTTGGATGTTGTTTTTTTCATGTCCTATGAGCAAAGAATAATTGTGGAGCTCGTCGAAAGAACCAAAGACTTGTTGATCCAAACCAAGGCTTTTATTAGCAAAAGACAGGAGCTCTTCACAGGTGGCCGACCAGTCCAGAATGATCTGACCTAGCTAGGGACACAACCCTTTAAGGCCCAGACAGTAGGCGTGGCTAAGTTCTCAGCCAATCGCTGTAAGCACAGTCTAGATACTGTAACTATATACACTATATACATTGGTGATAGATCTGTACTATCACAATAATCAGACGGGGACATTACTGTCCTGAGTTTAAAAGATTGAGAGGTAACCTTGTGGAAACAGTTTTCTTCTGGGGCTTCACAGGGTAGATGCAAGGATGACATTCCTTTTGATTGCCTGCATGCAATCAGGGCTCACAATCTCAAAATAAGAGGTTAACTGTTCCACACACGGGTGAGATGAGAGTGCTTCATCTAGAGAATAGTGAGCATTGGGAATTCTCCAGTAAAGAGGGTTGTGGAGGCTCAGTTAATGAGTGTATTCGGGACAGAAATGTTCAGCTATCAAGGGAATCAAAAGATATGCAGGAAAGTGAGATAAAAGACGAGCTGTGAACTGCCAGCACTGAGGTCCAGATGGTCTACTTTTTTTTTCTACTTCTTATGTCCCTCTGTTATTTTTTTTGCAAATTACTTACAATTTTAGAACCACATCACTTAGAAGAGCCTGCTCTGCCCATTCTGTAAATGCCAGCCCTCGGAAAGAGTGATCTAATCATTTCGACTTCCTTAGTCTTTCCCTTAAATCTTTAATGTTTGGTTTGACTTTGTAAGTAACTAGCCAAATCCCTTCAGAAATGTATTAGTCTGTTTCTCTCTCTCTTTTGAGCAATTCAATCCAAATCATTACATCAAATTACTTAAAACTAAATTTTACTGACGTTCCCACTAGATTTCCTATTAATTAAGGTTATGACCTGCTCCAAGTGGAAATAATTTCTATTTACTTGTTCGAGCGAATTTCTTCATACAATCTCTCTTAACAGTCTCTCTCGGAGATCTTGCCAGACAGCTTGTATACCTAATGGGCAGCAATATCCTCCATATAAATATGATGAATCCCTTGTCATCAATTGGTAGATTAATTGGCTTCTGGAAAAAAAAAATCACTGTGTAGATTAATGTCAAAAACAATAAAAAGAATAAGTCTCAGAAGTACAGGCAAATAAAATTAATGGTTTTGGTCCCTTGGGAAGAGACATGACCCCTATGGGCCAAATGTTATACTTCTGTATAGTTCTGAGCACAAAAATACATAAAAAAATAATCCTTGCCTCCAAGGATTTTCGCTAGCCACACAATTCCTCTGCCTGACAATCTGCTGACATAGAATCAAATGGCTTGCAATCTTGTTTTCACATGTATCCTGTGGCTGAAGTTTGAACCATTTATCTGTGTTATCTCAGTTTCTTTCTGTGCAACCAACTGCTTTCAGCCCTGGTTCATCTTTTGTTACTGAAACGTTTACTCATACAGTTGCAACCCATAGGCATGACTATTCCAATGGAATAGTCCCTTAAATCTGTTGCACCTTTCAGTTGGATTTCTGGCTGTACAGGCTCAAGAATCCTAGCTGCTGGGATCTACGAGGGGAAGAAATGTGAGGCTGGAGAGACTAAGCCGGTCAGGCAGCATCCATGGAGAGAAAGTCAGTCAACCCTTCGGGGCGGTTCCATTTATTAAGACTTGACAAAGGGTTCTGAACCAAAAGGCTGACTATTTCTGGTTGGCTTGCTTTGATTTCTTCCCCACAAATTTCAGTTCCCTGAAACCTTTGCTGCTCACGACCTAACTCTCATCTCAACCATGAAGAGGATTTGTTTTCACTGGTTCCTTTTTTTTTGAGAAGAGAGTATCTCTGGCTATATTAACTGATATTTATCTCTATAAGATTCAATTGCTGATTAAAATGTGTTAATCATTTTTTTTATAAACCTGTCATAAAGTATTTTAGAGCATTTTAATGTGCACCAATTTTATGAATAAATTATCCACCTTGTTTAAAATTCAATTCAAAAATATGTTCTTTATCTTTCTATTGCATGCCATTTAATACTATCATGGTGCCGGTGCCACATTTTGAAGATTAAGTGGTATTTACCCCATTAACTGGTTATCCACTCTGCTCAATACCAGTTGCCATCCGACTGAAAAGGAAACTGTGCTAATACAGAGATGCTGATTGCTTAACCAAATTCTAATTTCCTAGAAAATCGATCTCACCTTCTCTGATCTGTGCAGACTGGAACAGTGGAGTCTGAAGGAATAAAGCACTGAGAAACTTTTACCAATGAGTCAAGGTAGTTAAGCACCAATGATTTTTGATATATTTCACCCAAATGTTTCTGTTTTTCTCTCCATTTGAGAGAACGTTGTGCGAAGTGTTGTTTCCATGGTGACATGCTTCGATTGGGACCTCGAACAAATGGAATTTTTTTATTTCCTCATGTAACTAAGCAATAGAAGCCTGAAATTTCAAAATTTTTTTTTCAGTGAGAGTCCTCACTTGACCCAGAAGGAGTTGGGTCTGAAGCATTTTGGCTTTACATCTCTGAACTACGTCAACCATGAGAATAGTACTAAGGCAGTCCTGGTTCCTATTTATTGTATGGTGAATCAACAATGGGAAGGGAGTCAATAATTATCTGGTCAGCATGCCATGTGAATATTAAAGCAATCAGTAGTCCTTGGAGTACTTTCATACTTGACTGCTTTGGACCTGTTTCAGATGCATCTGTATCTCTGCAGCTAATCGTCTTGCCCCTGAATCACAGGGTCTGGGATCATCACATGTGAAGACCACTTCAGATGTGATGGCCCCGTTGTATTATTGAAGTGATGGTGTAGCGATACTTGTGCTGTCGTTCATCGGAACCATTAAACTGAAGCCTTGTCAGGTGAACAATGAAGGCATGCATGGCATTATTTTGAAAACAAGGGTGTTTCACTAGCCAAAGTTCTTGCCTCACTTCGATCAGGTTCTGTGGTGATATGTAATTACACCACTAGGTCACCCGGAGTCATCATGGTGACCTTGCATATAAAGCAGTCCAGAGCTACAGTCTAGCCTTCCAGGTTCATCTTGCAGAGAGACAAGACCTCTTAGTGTACATATTAGTTTATTAAAACTGTCTTATACTCGCACTGCTGGTGTGGTTATTGTCAGTACAATTTAATAACTTAATATGATGGCTACTAGGATGGAAGCTGCTTCTGCTCCAATGCGCATTCCTGATCACCTGGAAACTCTTCCTGAGGAATGGAATCTGGGGACAACCAGCATGCACGTGCATCCGAGGACAGAGACGGCGAGGGACTGTTGTACTGCAATTGTAGTGGAATGCGGGGAAGAACACAGAAGTATGATAGGACAGGTAAGAAACAGCCAAGATCCCTGCTTGCCCATGGGTTCGCTGGTACAAGCGCTGACGACCCTAAACCCCGGTCCGATCAGAAAGGGGCTACTACAAGTGTGGGTGGAAGGATCTCCACAAGTCTTGCTCCTGACCACTCCAGAGCCAGAGAAAGCAGACACTGCTATCGTCACTCCCCCAGCAGCAGTTTCCTCAGTACCACAAAGACCTGATGCTGCCACTGGGGTCCACCCTAAGCCCTCTGCAAACATCCCAAAGCCAGAGACTCAGCCAACAGCCCCAAGCACCCAGGTTACTCCTCCAGCAGAAACAAGCCACACAGAGGCTTTACCAGCAGCTCCCAGTACCCCAGGGTCCGCCCTTGCTACACCTAAGAGACCAGAGACTGCGGCTTAGTCATGTGCTGTGACCAGACAGGCTGGAGCTCGACCCCAGAAATCCCAGAGCTGGCATGCACTTCAGCCGGTGGCAGAGATGCTTTCTGAAGAGAGGATACAAATAACCTCCCAAGGATGTTGGGAAACATAGAGACTAATGCAAGGGAGGAACTGAAAGAAATCAGTATCTCTAAGGACATGGTCTTGGGGAAATTGATGGGATTGAAGGCAAAAAAATCCCAAGGGCCTGATAATCTACATCCTAGGGGACTTAAGGAAGTGGCCATTCAGATAGCAGATACTTTAAGAATTATTTTCCAGCACTCGATAGACTCAGGATCAGTACCCCACTATTTAAAAAGGGGGGTAGAGAAAAAGCGGGGAATTATAGGCCGGTGAGCCTTACATCAGTAGTGGGCAAAATGATGGAATCCATTATTAAGGATGTAATAGCGGAGCATATGACTAGCAGAGAAGGGATCGGACGGAGTCAACATGGATTTACAAAAGGTAAATCGTGCTTGACAAATCTATAGGAATTCTTTGAGATGGTGACAGGTAAAATAGATGGGGGAGAGCCAGTGGATATGGTGTACCTAGACTTCCAAAAGGCCTTCAATAAGGTCCCGCATAAACGACTGGCTTACAAAATCAAGGCTCATGGGATTGAAGGCAAAGTATTGATGTGGATTGAGAACTGGCCGGCAGGTAGAAGACAGAGACTTGGGATAAATGGCTCGTTTTCTGAGTGGCAGGCGGTGACCAGTGGGGTGCCACAGGGATCTGTACTGGGACCCCAGCTGTTCACAATTTACATTAATGATCTGGATGAGGGGATTGGATGTAATATCTCCAAATTTGCAGATGACACTAAGCTAGGAGGGGTTGTGTGCACGGAAGAGGGGGTCAGGAAGCTCCAGTGTGATTTGGATAAATTGAGGAACTGGGCAGATACATGGCAAATGCACTACAATGTGGATAAATGTGAGGTTATCCACTTTGGTAATACAAACCGGAGGGCAGATTACTATTTGAATGGCAATAGATTAAGAGATGGGGAAGTGCAGAGAGACCTAGGGGTACTTGTACACCAATCTCTGAAGGCGAACATGCAGGTACAGCAGGCGGTTAAAAAGGCAAATGGTATGTTGGCCTTCATAACAAGAGGGTTTGAGTATAGGAACAAGGATACCTTACTGCAGCTGTACAGGGCCTTGGTGAGACCACACCTGGAGTATTGTGTGCAGTTTTGGTCACCTTATCTAAGGAAGGATGTTCTTGCAATGGAGGGAGTGCAGAGGGGATTCACCAGGCTGATACCTGGAATGGCAGGAATGACTTATGAGGAAAGATTGTGCAAATTGGGATTGTACTTGCTGGAGTTTAGAAGATTGAGAGGGGATCTCATAGACACATATAAAATTCTGGCAGGACTGGACAGAATGATGCGGAAGGGATGTTTCCAATGGAGGGGGAGTCCAGAACCCAGGACCATGGTTCGAGGATAATAGGCAAACCATTTAGGACTGAGATGAGGAGGAATTTCTTTACCCAGAGGGTGGTGAATCTGTGGAATTCATTGCCACAGAGGGCAGTAGAGGCAGGTTCACTAAATCTATTTAAGAGGGAATTAGATATATTTCTTCAGTATAAGGGTATTAAAAGTTACGGAGAGAAGGCGGGGACGGGGTACTGAACTTTAAGATCAGCCATGATCTCGTTGAATGGCGGAGCAGGCTCGAAGGGTCGAATGACCTACTCCTGCTCCTATCTTCTATGTTTCTATGTGTCTATGAATTGCGTGGAGGGAGCTAAGGCATCGGATAAAGAGCTATTAATGCTGCTGTTAGCCCGGCTGGGAGACCACCCTTATACAGGATCCCAGGTCCTACCAAGAGGCAATGAGCATTTTACAGAGGCATTACAGTGAGGGGCATAGCAAACTCCACTCCGGTACAGACTCATGACCAGGTCACAACAAGTAGGGGAGTCTGCCAGAGAATTTATACTCTCCCTGAAAGACCTGGCGAGAGGCTGCAACTTTAAAGCAGTATCAGCTCAGGAGTATGCGGAGGACCTTATTAGGGACAGAATTGTTGCGGGCATACGGTCCACTGAGACGAGACATCAATTGATGGATGAAGCAGAGACCATTGCAGAAGCTTTAGAATGTGCCAGGAAAGAATTGGAGGAGTGCTCACAGGACCCTGGGGTTGGGACAAACGTCACGCTGCTGGACTCTCTAGCCCCTCGAAAAGAAAAGTACGCTGCCTCACAGGAATTCACAGCAGCAGCACACCTCGAGGGTCCCAAGTGCTTATTCTATGGACAAAGAAAGCCCCCCAGAGCCCTCTGCCCTGCCAGAGAAAATGTCTGTTCCAACTGTGGAAAACGTGGGCATTATGCAAAAGTCTGCAGAAGCCCCAAGGCCCATTCTCATGCTAATGAGAGGCAGGAAAGCTCTTCTTTCTCCACAGACAAACAGAAGAACAAGAATGCCAGTGCAGCCAGCCATCTTGGACAAATGCTACAGAGCAGAGGACACAGTCTTCAGGAGATGAATAAGATGCTGAGTACTATCGGATGGAAGGACACGAAGGACACGCCAGACTTGCTTCCCGACGCATGAATCAGGTGAGTCCACACAATTTATCTGATGCCACTGTGTGCATCAAAATTAATGATGTGAGGGTAAATTGCTTAATAGATAGTGGAAGCACTGAAAGTTTTATTGACCAGGAGTTAGTCAACTGCCTTGCAGTCCTCACATGCCCGAGTGAGCACCAGATCCTGTTAGCAGCCAGCAGCCTTGCAGCTGAGGTCAAACAGTTTTGCAGGGTTACTCTAGAAATCCAGGGCTCAAAATACGAAGGGTTCAAATTACTAGTACTCCCTCACCTCTGTGCCCCGGTACTGTTGGGGTTAGATTTTCAGTGCCAGTTAGAAAGCATTACAATAGTGCACAACGGGCCTCACCCCCCACTACGCCTCACGAAGAAACAACACTGCAGCCTGTCTGTCCTGAACATAGAACCCCCTGCGCTGTTCACACACCTGACCCCAGAATGAACCACGGAGCAGGAGGTACAGCCTGAGGGACAGAGCCTTCATTAGGAACAGAGGTCTGCAGGCTACTACAGGAGGGCATCATAGAGCAGAGTACCAGCCCCTAGAGAGCCCAGGTGGTTGTACTAAACTCAGGAGAAAATCTGTGCATGGTAGTGGATTACAGCCAGACAATCAACAAATTTACACAATTAGATGCCTACCACCTGCCACGCATAGCAGACATGGTCAACAACATTGCGCAGTATAAGGTGTTCTCCACCATAGACCTGAAGGCAGCATACCACCAACTGCCCATTAGAAACAGCGTTCGGATTTACACGGCATTTGAGGCAGACGGCAGGCTGTATCAATTTCTGCGACTCCCCTTTGGTGTCACCAATGGAGTGTCCCTATTTCAGAGAGAAATGGACAGAATAGTAGATGAGTTCCAACGGAAAGTGGTGTTCCCCTACTTAGACAACATGACAATCTGTGGCCACACTCAGGAGGATCATGACACAAATTTAAAACGCTTCTTCCAGGCAGCCGAGGAAAGGAACTTAACAAACAACAGGGATAAATGTATCTTTAGCGTCAGGAAGTTGCCAATCCTGGGCTACCTAGTGCAGAATGGGGAAATCAGCCCAGTCCCAGCCCATATGACCCTCTCCTAGACCTCCCAGTGCCACACACGCTGAAAGCACTAAAAAGGTGTTTGGGACTGTTTGCTTACTATGCCCAATGGGTCCCCAACTATGCCGACAGGGCCCGCCCACTTATAAAAGCCTCCATTTTCTTACTGTGCCCAGCAGCCACCAGAGCATTCAGGGACATTAGGGACCATATCGCTTAAGCTACCATGCGGTCCATAGATGAGTCGATCCCATTTCAAGTAGAGACGGATGCATCCGATGTGGCCTGGCAGCCACCCTAAACCAAGACGGATGACCGGTGGCCTTTACAGGGGTCAGAGGTAAGACACTGAGCAGTAGAGAAGGAGGCCCTAGCCATTGTGAAAGCAGTAAGACAATGGCGACATTATCTGTCGTACAAACACTTCATCCTCGTTACAAACCAACGGTCTGTGGCTTTTATGTTCGATAACCAGAACAGGGGGAGAATTAAGAATGACAAAATCCTGCACTGGCGGATAGAATTGTCTAGATTTAACTATGACATTCTATACCGCCCCGAGAGACTTAATGAGCCTCTGGACACACTGTCCAGAGGCACTTGTGCCATCCTTAACCACGTATCCCAGTTGCAGAGCTTGCACAATGAGCTGGGCCACCCAGGGGTCGCTAGACTGTTTCACCTCATTAAAACCCAAAATCTCCCATTTTTGATAGAGGAAGTGAGGTCATTGAACAAGAGCCACCCCATCTGTGCGGAATGCAAACCGTAATTATATCAGCCAGACAGAGCCACCCTGATAAAAGCTACCAAACCTTTTGAGAGCCTCAGCCTCGATTTTAAAGGCCCGCTCCCATCCAATAATAGAAATGTCTATTTCCTTAATGTAATAGATGAATATTCCCGTTTCCCCTTCGCAATCCCGTGTTCTGATGTATCTGCAGCCACTCCAACCCATCTTCAGCATATTTGGGTACCCGAACTACATACACACAGATAGGGGTGATGCATTCATGAGTACAGCAGTACCTGCACGAGAGAAGGATTGCTACCAGCCGCACTACGATTACAATCCCAGGGGTAATGGACAAGTCGAAAGGGAAAATGCCACTATCTGGAAAACGGTCCTCTTGACTTTAAAAGCAAAAGACCTGCCTGTTACTAGATGGCAAGAAGAGTTGCCAGAAGCCCTACACTCTATACGTTCTTTGTTGTGTCCTGCCACTAACGTGACCCAACATGACTGTATCTTTTCTTTCACAAGGAAAGCCACGACAGGCACAGTCCTGCTTAAATGGACGATGACACCGAGCCCTGTTCTCCTCCGGAAGCACTGTAGACCCCACAAAGCGGACCCGCTGGTGAATCAAGTAGAGTTGAGGCACGCGAACCTTCAGTACGCCTTCATCACATTCCCACATTCCCGGTGGCCATCAGGGATCTCGTGCCAGCCGGATGTGTGAACATCGTGGAGGAAACACAGATGTCTACGGATCAACAAGGAACGCAGCAGCAGTCACTAGAACAGTCGTCCATCGAGTCACCCCAGAGGACTAGACCACCCACCCCGGAAATCAGGACTCTGAGTACACCTGCCCCACCACCCTAGACTTGATGACAGGACCTAATCACATACAAGAGGATCTCCACCCTACACGGCCACATGGCCATCTAGTACTTCCCACTCCCACACCTCCACTAAGAAAGGCCAAAAGGCAGACCGCACCCCCCACCCCTGTACCACTTCCGAGGAGGTCCAGAAAACAATGGAAGCCACGAAAAAATTTTGACTTATGAAATTTCAAATAAGGAATGAGGGATGGGGTGGAGGTGAGGTGGGGGGAATAACAATTTTTTTAAGGGGGATGAATGTTGTGATATGTAATTACACCACTAGGTCACCAGGGGTCATCCCAGTGACCTTGTATATAAAGCGGTCTAGGCTTCCAGGTTCATCTTGCAGAGAATCAAGACCTCTTAGTGTACATATTAGTTTATTAAAGCTGTCTTATACTCGCACTGCTGATGTGGTTATTGTCAGTACAGGTGCTTTTCCGTTCAGCATGGGCAATCATGTCTCTCCATCCATCTTACCTCAGACAACAGCATAAAATAACATTTTCTGGAGGAATGTAATTGGGAGGAATTTGGTAAAATTGGAGAAGGTCACACACACACACACACACACACACACACACACACACACATTTTAAAACAGATCTTATTTGAAATACTGAAGAATTCATGTTCAGTAACATTGCAAGATCTTTGGAGACTTTTATGCACATTCGCAAGTAGGTGCTAATTGAAATGATATAATGAAATAAATAGA
Organism: Narcine bancroftii; assembly: GCF_036971445.1. NCBI lineage: Eukaryota > Metazoa > Chordata > Chondrichthyes > Torpediniformes > Narcinidae > Narcine > Narcine bancroftii. The sequence continues at coordinate 28,663,519 of NC_091470.1, forward strand.
CCATTGTTTGGAATTGGAGATAAGCTGGATAGTTGGATAACTACAAGGCTTCTGTCCTTTCTGCAAAGTGCTCGCAGAAGGGTCATCCTGGGTTTTGTTTACCTAAGACAACAGCTTGAGCAGAAGGATAATTCCTATTTTTCTGCTGAAGAAGGTAGAGGTTTTTGCAAGTGATAGAATCACATGGACTTTCTGGCAGTTGGCAGTTGGAGAGAGAGAGAGAGAGAGAAGACTAGTTCAACAAGCTCTCCCAGCAGTTGAACAGTGCAAGCCAGGAAGAACTGGTTGGAAACAGAAAACTCCAGAGCAGTGGATGGCTTAAAGTGCTATCTGTCTGATATTTCTCTTGGAATAAGCGGAACAGAAAGGAACTCTGTGTTGGCCTGAAAGAAAGAGGTTGCATCTGGAAAACTCTGATGGGGCAAGTTTTATCAGTGAGACATTGAGGTGACTAATGGTGGTACCTTGTTGTGGAAATCCTGGAACAAGGGGCGTGGCAAGATGGCGTAGAGTCTAGATGTGTAATCTCGACCTCTCTGGCCAGACTTTTAAGAACCCATTTTTAACTCTTTGTTTTCAGGTTTAATTTTTTTAAAACTTAGTTTAAAGTATCAAGGAATTGTTATGGCTATTAATGGTAAAAAAAATTAAACCTCAAGTACAGAAGAAACTACATTTTCGGAGTGTTGAAGATTTAGAGCATAAACAGTCTGCTACAATTTCAGGTTTGCTTTCTTTCAAGCCTAAACCACAGAGATTGCCTGTGGGAGCTGAAAAAATGAATACTACTCATCAGGAGAAGGACATTGCTGGAATTACCCATTCTCAGAAGGAAGGTCCGTGTCCCCCCGATGTGGATCCTGATTCTGGCAGCCTGCCGACTTTAATGGAGGGGGCACGCAAGAAGATGACTTCATTGCTTGAAATGCCCCAGGAAGTGTCCCAACCTGAATATCTTGATCTTTTCCGTTAGTTTTTGAAGCAACAACGGGTTGCGGGGGGAGAACAGCGTCGGCCCCCTGAGGAAGTCGGGGTGCCGTCGCTGGGAGTCCAGACCCGCAGTAAAACTGTTAAACTGCCTGTTGTTGAGATGCAGCAGGAGCTGCAGTTATCTGGTTCTGCCACTACGCAAGAGAAAGCAGGGCTGAACTTTTCTGAATTACAATGTAAACAGCTAAGCCTCATCATTCAGCCTATGCTAAATGAAATGACTCAGAGGCTCAGTTTGAAACTGGATACAGTTAAAATATGTGTGGAAGCATCTTGTGTGGATTTTAAACAATTTCAGGCTGATTTTTTGAAATGTCAACAACAAGTGGCTTCTAATACAGAAAAAGTGTTGGAGGTGGAAAAATCCGTTAAAGAATTGTGAGAACGTGAGAGGGAGTTAGAGAGGAAAGTAGATTATTTGGAGAATCAAAGTAGAAGGAATAAAGTGAAGATTGTTGGTTTGCTAGAAGGTATGGAAGAACAAGATCCTTCTTCGTTTTTTTTACCGAATGGATTCCACAAATACTGGGGCAGGAATTTTTCTCTGGAGGTCTGATATTGGAAAGAGCTCATAGAGCCTTAAGAAGAAGACCTTTGCCTGGTCAACCACCAAGACCTGTGATAATTCGATGTTTGAATTATTTGGACAGAGAAACAATACTTCATTTAGCAGTGCAAAACGTAAGACAACAACAAGCTCCATTAATGATTCAGAATAGTAGAGTTTTTTTCTATCCTGATTTGAGTCAAGAGGTTATTCAGCGTCAGCGTCGATTTAATCCAGTTAAAGAAGTTTTGTGGCATAAAGGTTATGAGTCTACCTTTCGCTATCCGGCAGTGTTGAAGGTGTTTTGTGGAGACTTTCAATCTCGGTTTTTTGAGAATGAGTGTGAAGCAATGAGTTTTGCTGACTCGTTGCCAGATGTAAGAGGACAAAGACGTAGCCCACCATTGTCTCCTAAAGAAAAATCTGGTGTTCTGGAAATGGAAGAAATGGCAGAAATGGGAGAAATGGGAATGAAAAGAGTCCGTTTCCTTGAAATGCGGTCGCTGAGTCTGGAATTTCTTGAATGAATAGAAGAACTTTCTTATTTTTATTTTCTTTTTATGTCATTATGATATCTTGTTGTTATTCTTTGTTTGACTGGGGAGGGAGAAATTTGCTCTATGTTCTACTAGTCATTAGCCACTGCTGGGTGATCCACACCCAACTTTTGTTTAGGGATTACTTCCTTTTGGTAGTTTTTTTTTGGGGGGGAGTTTTTTTCTTTTTATCTTTTTTTTACTTTTATTTTATTTAGACTTTAATTTGTGGTTTCTTTTTCTCCTATTGTAGGGCCTATTTAATAGTCTTTATATATTGATATTATTAGTTTTTAGTAATATTAGTGGATATGTCAAAGTTGAAGTTTGCTACTTTTAATGTTCGGGGTTTACACAGTCTGATTAAGCGTAAGTGTATTTTTATTAAGTTTGATCTTTGGTAAGACATGTGTTCGGTAGAGATATGATTTTACCTGAAATGATTAAATTTGACTTTTGGCATAATGAGATGAAATTTTGTTTAATAATGGAAAAAATTACATATGTTTCGCGGATAACTATAGTTTTTTTTATTAATAGGTGGTTGTTATATTCAGAATATTTACATTTTGATTTAAATTGACTAGATTTTAATATGTATGCTTTGCTTTTCTTTATTTTTTTCTTGTTTCTTTATGGCTCTCCTTAGGAGAGTTGGCTGAAAGAGTGGTGGGGGGTTTCTTTCCTTTTTTTTCTTTGTTTTTTTTTAAATATATAAAAATATAACGTTAATGCTTTGTTTATTGTTATATATGTTACTTATTATCTGTATTTTGAATGAATAAATAAAGTTTAAAAAAAAAGAAATCCTGGAACAACAAATCTCTCTCTGCAAACGCTACAAGAACATTTACCTTTTGAGCATCAAAGCCTGGTGAACTTTATACATGTTAAATTCTGTGCACAGTATAAGAATTGCCTGCATCCAGAGAACTTGGAAGAAGGAGAAGTGAGATTGAACTGTGAACCAAATAACTTTTAAATTTACGAACACATTACATACACATGCGTTTAGAATTAGAAGGGGGTTAATTTGGGTTACTTAAGTATAGTGATGAGTTAAAGTTTGATTCTATTGTCACGTTTAAAGTTGATTAAAAACAACTTTTGTTTTAAAAACTACTTGTCTTGGTGGATGTCTATTGCTGCTGGGTTTTGGGATGCTTTGGGCTCGTAACACTGGTCATTTTCACATTGGTGTTTGGAGAATTAGTTGCTGCGTCATTCATTGGCAGTAAATGGTTTAACTTACAGCACGGCAATAGGCCCTTTCACCCCACAAATCCGTGAAGCCCAATTACTCCCAATTGACATTCAACCCCAGTAGAGTTTGTACAGTGGGAGGAAACCAGAGGACCTGAAGGAAATCCAAGCAGACATGAGGAGAACATATAAACTCATAACAGACAGTGCTGCATTCATTGTGCTAACTGCTATGTCAACCGTGCTTCCCACCCTGACTCCATTTTTTTGGGAATATTGTATTTTATGATAAAATACATAAATGAAAATGACTCACTGATACAAGTTGTTCAAATTTCCAGAAAGGAAAAGAAAAGAAAAAAAATCCCTCCTCCCCACAAACAAAAAACCCTCAAAAGGAAAGAAAAGAACAAAAAAAATGAAGAAATAGAATGAAAAGAAGAAAGAAATGATAGAGGAAAGAAAGAAAAAATAAAAGAAAGGAACCGTATAGTTTCAGATTCCAGCTCAAATCACAACTATGGGAAAAAAGGATAAAAAATTCTAAAAAGGATAATTGCCTAATCCAGTTATTCTCAACCTTTTTCTTTCCACCCACATACCATTTTAAGTAATTTCTGTGCCATCGGTGCTCTGTGATTAGCAAGGGATTGCTAAAGATGCTATGTGAGTGGGAAGGGAAAGTTGAATATCACTGCTCTATACCTGAATTTTACTGAAATATTTTACCTGCAAGATATTGTCATTGGCCCATTTCCTTTGGAGTTATGAAACCATGCACATAATGAGTCAATTAGGATGATTAAAATAGCAGTTTTCAAACTTTTTCTTTCCACCCACATGGTACCTTAAGCAATCTTTTATTAATCCCAGGGCAGCTGGTGTGTGAGTGAAAAGAAAAAAGAATCAGACTTCCAGGTAACTGCAATACATTTCCAAGCCACTGCTAATGCAATCATAAGAAATTCAGACTTGTACTGACAGCTTCATTTTATGTCTTATGTCCATAATATTTCCTAGAAGAAACAATTCCAGACCTAATAGCAATTGCTTCTCAATAATCTGGTTTCATAAAATTCTTAAATTTTCCCAAAAAGTTTCAGTTTAGAACATGACTGGAAGAATGTAAAAAAGGTACCTGTTTCTTCCCCCATCTAATGCATATATCAGAAATATTATAATTTATGCAGGATAAGATATAGCTGCAAAAATATTATATTGCGCCAGTCTATATCTTAAATTAATTGCATTAGTCATGGAGTCATGTCATAAATCAGACCAGGCCTTGTCTTTAATACTAATATTCAAGTCTGATTCCCATCTTTGATTTGATTTGTATAACTCTCATTTGGGAGTGCCCAATTGTAGTAGAAAGCACATTATGATGTAAATTTCTTTGATCCCCTTTCGAATTAGAATCTCCATTTCACTGGTAAAATCATGGTCAGTTCTAATACATGTCTAAAAAATGTTCTTAATTGAAATTAGCAGAAAATTGCAGTATTATGGATATTGTATTCATTTTTTTATCTGTTTGAATGACATTAATTGCCCTTGTACATAGTAATCTTCTCGATATCGGATCCTTTCAGGGGACCAGGCATGTAGAATTAAATTGTCCATAGTTAATGGAATTATTCTATTTTGAATCAAGAGCATTTTTGGAGTTTTTTTTTCTTTGAACCAATAAAATTATTTAATTTGTGCCAGATTTTCAAATTGTGCTTTTTTAATGGTGCCTTTTTTTCCAGCAAAAATAAACGTAATACCCATTTGTATGTAAAGCTTTCTGCCATTCTCTCTCTGACTTTGTGCAGTTCAATTTCCACCCATGAAGGCTGGTCTCTTCCATCAAAGAGGGAAGAGACAAATTCCATTTGGGCCACCCAATAGTAATATTTGAAATTTGGGAGTTGTAAACCTCCCATATGATATTTCCAAGTTAATGTTTCTATGGAGATTCTAGCTAACTTACCTTTCCAAATAAATTCCTAATTAATGTTTTCAAGTTTTGAAAAAAATATCTGCAGTAATGGTATTGGAAGATTCTGCAAAAGATATTGTAGATGTGGAAATACATTAATTTTAATACAATTTACTCTTCTAATTAATGTTATTGGTAGAGTAATCCAATTACTTAATGAAGGGGAGATAGTTCAATTTATACAAATTTTTAAAATCATTATTGACTTTGGTCCCCAAATATTTAATCCCATTTATTGGCTATCTGAATTGTGTGTTTCTTTTACACTCTGTATAGTCCCCATCAGTTAAAGATATAATCTCACCCTTATTCCAAATCATTTTATACTCAGAGACCGTCCCATAATCTTCCAATTGCAAATGCAATCTTTGTAGAGAAGTCACGGGTCTTGTCAGATATATCAATAAATCCTCTGCAAAGAGACTGATCATCTGTTCATCTTGGTTAACTCTAAACCCCTTAATGATTGGATCCCATTGAATAGTTTCTGCTAAGGGTTTTATGGCCAATATAAATAGGGCTGGAGATAGTGGACATCTTTGTCTACTAGTCCTAGGTAGTGGGAACGTCAAAGATATTTGCCCATTGGTCACAACTCTACCCTTTGTTTCATTATATAAAGCTTGAATCTAATTTATAAAATTTTGACCCAATCTAAATTTCTCCAATAGTTTAAATAAAAAGTCCCAATCCAATCTATCAAAGTCCTTTTCTGCATCCAGAGCCATTCCCACTTTCTGGGCCAAATAAATTACAATAAGCAGTCTTGATACATTATCTGTTGAATGGTTTTTCTTCTAATATTCAGTATGATCCATATTTATCAAATTAGGCAAATATTTTGCTTGGCTAGTATTTTATAATAATCTGTATTTTATAAAGAAATCAGCCTATATGATAATGGTTTCAGTGGATCCCTATTTTTCTTAAGAATCACTGTTATTATTGCAGTTGAGAAGGATTCCAGCATAGTGTGTGATACAAATGCCTGATTCAAAACCTCTATAAAGAGAGGCATTAATAAATCCTTAAATTCTTTGTAAAATTCCTATGGAAAGCCCCAGCCTGACTCCATTATTTACATACTGTAATTTCCAGTCATTCTTATCTCTAGCCTAAGGATACTAAGATGATTATATTGCTTAAAGCCATCTTGCCATTGCCACATCATCGTCAGATCAATAGAGATTGAGGATGAAATAATCCTCTCTTTTATAAATATTTCCATTCTACAGCACTGATACAGGGTACCTAGCAGGGTACGGAACATCTGTGCCAACCAAATAACCTGAGTGTTCATAGTCTTTTTAAACCTTCCTTTCCTGCATTCAGAGGTTTCCATCTGCTACAAAAGGGCATCAATAATCCTTGTACCCAAGAAGAGTATCACCCAGTAGCACTAACTTCTGTGAGGAAATGCTTTGCGAGGTTGGTCATGGCCAGATTAACACCTAGCTAAGCAAAGCTCTGGAGCTATTTGCCCATCATCATAATCGCTCCACGGCAGATGCAATTATCGCTGGCTCTGCACTCAGCTCTGGATCACCTTGAAAACAGTAATTCATACATACGGCTGCTCTTCGTCGACTGCAGCTCGGCTTTCAATACCATTATTCATTCAGTGCTGGTCAAGAAGCTACAAACTCTAGGTCTCTGTACCCCACTCTACAAATGGATCCTTCACTTTCTCATCAGAACACCACAGTCAGTACAAATTGGAAACAATGTCTTCTCCTCACTGATCATCAACAGAGGTGCACCCAAGGATGAGTGGTTTCCCCACTGCTCTACTCATTATACACCCATGAATGTGTGGCCAGACACAATTCCAATGCTATCCACAAGTTTTCCAATGACAACTCAGTTGTCGGCAGAATCACAAATGGCAATGAGGAAGTGTATGGGAAGGAGATGGATCAGTTCGTTGAATGGTGCAACGACAATAACCTTGCACTTAACATCACTAAAACCAAGGAGGAAGTCAGGGGAACACGGCCCAGTACTCATCAAGGCCTCAATTGTGAAGAGGGCCAAGAACTTCAAATTCATGGGTGTCAACAACTCTGAAGATCTGTCCTGGAGCATCCATGTTGATGCAATCACAATGAAGGTTCGCCAGCGGTTATGCTTTGTGAAGTGTCTGAGGAGATAGAGGTCATCAAAAACTCTCATAAGTTTCTACAAGTGTATTGTGGAAAGCATTCTTTCTGGTATGGAGGCTCCAATGCGCAGGACAAGAATAAACTCTAGCGAGACATCACAGACACAAGATTTCACTCCATCGAGGATATCTACATGAGGTAGTGTCTTAAAAAAGCAACCCCACCACCCAGGCCATACCCGCTTCACTCTGCTACCATCTGGAAAAAGACAAACGACAAACATTTAACAGCACAAAGACAGCTTCTTCCCCACTACCGTAAGATTGCTAAATAATCAATGAACCAAAGACACTGCCTTACTTTTCATGCATCCTTATATTTTTATATAGTAATGTTGTAAGATGGTTATAATATGAACGTTTGCTCTCTGATACTGCCGCAAAACACCAAAGACAATAAATTCTGATACTGATTTTTAATACAGAAAAATGTTCCACGATGCAGCAAAGATACCTCTCAGGAATCTTATTAAGGAGTGAGACGCCTTTCGGTTAAAGGCACAATTTTCTCCAGATCGATTGGAATTAGAAACGGCATGCAAAGTGGTCAAATTGACAGGTAATGTCCCACAAAGAAAGGACAGGGAACTAACTGAATGAGACAAGCCAGTGATTTCAAAATGAATTAATAAGGTATGCAAGCAGCCAGAGAAATGTAAGGTGAAATTTAATGCAAGCTAATATGAAGTGCCAAGCATAGAAAGGGGGAAGTAAAAGATAAGCATTAATTTTAGAATCAGTGCTGAAAGCCCTCTGAACAGAAAATTACTGAACAGTAATTTTCAAGGCCAATGAAATGTTGAATTTCTATGTCAAAACTGTAGCAAAGTTGGAAATTAAAGGTTATTCTGCACTTGTCAGAAGCAACAAGAGGATTTTTATGCATCGGATTAAGTGCTGGGAAACACTACAATCAGAACCTTTCTTTTAGAGAAATGAGTTATAGAAAAAAGCTGGAGCTGTGAACAGTTTAACCTAAAAAGACGGCAACTAGTCAAATCACTCTACTGGTTAGAACAATGGTTCTCGACCTTTTTCTTTCCACTCACATCCCACTTTAAGTAATCCCTCCGCCATCGGTGCTCTGTGATTAGTAAGGGATTGCTTAAGGTGGTATGAGAGTGGGAAGGGAAGGTTGAGAATCACTGCTCCAGACCCAATTGTTACTGAGATATTTTGCTTGAGAAAAGTTGTTAATGGACCATTTCCTTTGGAGTTGCGAAACCATGCACATGACGAGTCAATGAGGGATGATTAAAGCAGTGGTTTTCAAACTTTTTCTTTCCACCCATATACCGTCTTAAGCAATCCGTTACTAATCACAGAGCACTTATGGCATAGGGAATACTTAAAGTTGTATGTGAGTGGGAAGAAAAAAGATTGAGAACCATTGGCTTACACAATTCATTTCATATTTTAAGAGAACTCAGAGAAGAAAATGCTTCCCATGTCTATGCCGGAGGGTCAGGGATTTGAACAATTTAATAAATGGGCTGTTTTTGAAATGATTTCTGAAGACCTTATTTGAGAACGAAGAAGAGGACAGAATTTTGCAGATGTAAATGGAAAGAGATTATTGAAAACAGAGGACACTGGATAGTCAAGGATTATAGTCATTTGAATTTAGAAGAATCTCATTGAGACATATAAAATTCTGGGAGGGTTAGATGTAGGAAGATAGTTCCCAATGGTGTAAAAATCCCGAATAAGAGGTCACAGTCTAAGGATAAGGAGGAAACCATGTAGGAGATGAGGAAAATCATCTTCACCCAGAGAGTTATGTCCTTGTGGAACTCCCTATCATGGAAAATTTTCAAGGCCAGCTCATTAGATATATTCAAAAAGACCTTGTCTGTGGCCCTTATGGCTCAAGGCATCAAGGGGTATGGAGAGAAAGCAAGAGTAGGATAATGAGACCATGTGATCATCCCAATCAAATTGAATGGTGGTAAAGGGCTGAATGACCTGTACCTGCACCTATATTAATTCCATAATTCTAATGGAGAGCAATATGAGATATGAAAATAACACATTCGAGAAGAAAGGCATTAAAGTTGTTGAAAATTTGGAACACAAACAGAATACTGGAAATATTTAGCAGGTCAAGCGGAATCACTGGGATCTGGCTCCCCCCACCCCTCCCCATACCTCCACTCCATCAACGTGATCTATCAGGATCATTGTTTGAAGGTGGTTCACAAAATCATTGAGGACCCCTATCACCCCCCGCACACAGCATCTTTCAGCTATACCTGTCAGGAAAGAGATACGGGAGTATCAGAGCCAGAATCACCGAGCTGAGAAATAGCTTCTTCCCACAGGCAGTGAAAATGCCAACGACCAAAGGAACTGCTCATGTAAACCCTGAGAGATTCCACCATTTATTCAACAATATTTTTTTTAACATATGTACTGTCTATGTATCGCTTTTCTACATCTGAGCTTGCATGTTTTTGTACCGAGGACCAGAGAACACTGTTGCATCAGGTTGTATTTGTACAATCAGATGACAAATAAACTTGAACTTTAAGTTGATTTCTAGAGAGACATAAGTAGAGTTAAAGCCAAAGGTTGATGCCTTTTCTTCAGAGAGACACACTTCTGATACAAATGGAAACATTGGCGATCTACAATTATTGAATTCAATGTTGACTCCAAAGGGCTGTCATGGGTGTAGTTGTGTGAAGAGAGGCAGTTCGTTAACTCATGTTGGGCTTTATTGGAACAATATAAAAACAGAAAGGTCAAAGTGGCAATGGGAGAATTCAAATGACCAATAGTATGCCTGTGATCACTGAAGCAGACTGAATTTTGGTATTTTGAAAATAGCCATACTCCAATGTGCATTTGCATTCTACAATGTAGAGGAGGTCATACTGTGAGCATTGAATGCAGTTTTCTGAATTTAATGGGGTGTAAGGGAGTTGGTGCTTCACCTGAAGGGAGTACTTGAGTCTTGTGGCACCTAGACCTCTTTCTTGATGGTAGCAGCAAGGACGGAGTCTGTGCTGGGTGGTGTGGGTCTTTGATGATTGCTGCTGCCCTCCAATAGCAGCATTCCCTGTAGATTACTCAACAGTGGGGAGGGCTACATCCACCACATTTTGGAGGGCTTTATGCTCAGGGGTATTGGTGTCACCATACCAGATACTATTGCAGCTGGTCAGCACACTTTCCATTACATCTTTGAAGAAATTTGCCAGGATTTATGGTGTCATACTGGAGGAAGTAGAGGCACTGACATGCTTTATTCATGATGCCATTGATGTGTTGGGTCTAGGAAAGAGCTTCCGAGATAGTGAATCCCAAGAACTTAAATCTGCTCACCTTCTTTACCTCTGATACCCCAATGATCACTCGATCGTATACCTCTGGCTTTCCTTTCCTGAAGTCAACAATATGCTCCTTAGTTCTGGTGACAATGAGTGCAAAGTTGTTGTTGGTGAGTAGAGCAGGGAGCTAAGAACATAGCCTGGTACTGATGGAGATTGTGGAGATATTCTTAGCAATCTTAACTGATTCTGGGCTGGAGGTAAGGAAATTTATGAATCAATTATACAGTGGGGTGTTAACTCCTAGGCCTTGCAGTTTGCTTATCAATTTTTCAGGGATGATGATGTTAATTCCTTAATTGTTGCTGACAAAGAGTATCCTGATATATGCATGTTTGGTGCCCAGGTGTTCCAGGCTTTATGTTGAGCCATGAGACCAGTTACTATGATAGGCGAACTTAATGTATCCATGTCATTGCTCAGACAGGAACTAATATGCTCCATCTCCAGCCTTTCAAAATACTTCATCACTGTTGATGTAAGTGCAACTGGTAGATAATCATTAAGATAGGTTACTGCACTCTTCTTGGACACTGCTATGATTGACATCTCTTTGAAACAGATCGGTAACACACGCTGCTGGACTGAGATATTGAAGCTATCCATGAATGCATCGATAGGTTGGTCAGCACAAATTTTGAATACTCGCCCAGGTACTCCAGATGGTACTTCCTCTGATTTATTCTCCTGACTGCAGCATGCACATCCTCCTCAGATACGGACAGGATGGGATCATAAAGAGACATGCGGGTGCGAAGTTTACTGTGGTCAAATCAAGCGTAGAAGGCATTGAGTTACTCTGGGAGCAAAGCTTTGCTTCACCGGATTTGGTTTTGTAACAGGTTATGGCATCTAGGCCCTGCCACTGCTGTCGGGTATCCCTTACCGTTTCCATTTTCATCCGGAATCTCCACTTTTCCCAGGCAATAGTTTTGCACAGGTCATATCTGCTCCTACTGTAATGATCTGGATCTCCAGACCTAAATGCCTGTGACCTGACTCTCAGCCGGTTCTGGATTTCATTGTTCATCTAGGGCTCCAGGTTGGGGAAAACCCTGAATGATCTGGTGGGGACATACTCATGTTCTTTGTTCATTTACATCTATTTTGCAAACAAAATATCTACTTTGTTAATTTCCTTAGCCTGGAAACAATTATCATCAGGGCATCATCAATATGTTCTCTTTAATGTTTTTACAATTCAAATTAATAGTTTTATATTTCAACCCCCCCATTGGATCATTGATAAAATCAGAAGCAGAGAGATCAAAAAGCAGTCATCTTTGTTTTTATGGCTTAAATATTAGCAAAAAAAAATCTAATTTAGCAGAGCAAAGACTGCTTAAAAACATACTCCATAATAGTTGTGGTTGGGTTTCATTCATTTGAGATCTTAGAGTGTTTCCTGAAATGGTCTCTTTTTTTCTCATGAATAAACTTTATTTACAATAAAATTATTTACAAAAGAAAACCATACCGAGTCTTACTGCATCCTTAGTGTCCTAGTTATACTGTTCATGGATACATTGTTCTCTAATTAATGCATTGCTCCAGTCACCCTTGTAGTTCCTCCTCTCACTGTTGTTTGATGAACTTCCCCTCCAGTAGCTGCCTATCATAACCCAGTAGCACAAGTCCTTCCACACAAAGCCTTCGCGTTGGCTGCACCAAGCCTCAGTGCACCTCTCAATGCGTACTCCTACTGCCTGGAACGTGCCAGTCAACAGCATTCCCTCACCGCCATCTCTTGCGCTGGAAGACCAACAGGTTTCGGGCAGACCAAAGGGCGTTGTTCACCAAGTTGATGATCTGCTGGCAGCTCTGCAAGTCTGGCTCTCTGTGCATCCCGAGAACAGTCCATAAATCAGAGAATCCCCTGTCACGTCACAATGATGACTTGCTTGTAACGATGAGAGACCTGGTGATTGTTTTATGTTCTTTGGGCAAACCAGCATGTCTTGAGAGGAACCTTTCACCAAACACATTATACTCACCAATGGTTCCATGCTGAATAAACTGTATATTTATTATTTTTTGATATCTGATTGTGAATTAATGAACAGTGAAATGATCTTATAAAAGGGAACCAAGGAGACAAAATTTTCAACTTCCAAATATTTATGACATGAATTTTGCAAGGACACATTTTTAAGCAAACACGATTCATAAAACATCTAACATTTTTAATTTTACAGGTGGAAACCATTTAATATTTATAATAAATGTTCTTGTAGTAATTCTCAGCAGAAATGGTGTGAAATACTAAAGTCTGCAGATGCTGTGATTGTAGTTAAAACACAGAAATGCTGGAGGAGCTCAGCTGGTCTTTCAGCATCCTTAAGAGGTAAAGATACATTACCCAAGTTTCGGGTCTGAGCCTCCCCTTCCCATTCGTCTTCCTTACTTTTCCCAGCCTGTAATTCAAATGTCTGTCCTTTTTCACCCATACATGGCAGCAGCAGAGTTGGCAAGGGTGGCACGGTTGGCATAATGGTAATCACAGTACCTTCACTGCACCAGCGATCAGGACTGGGCTTCGAATCCCGCGCCATCTGTAAGGAGTTACATTCTCCCCCTGTCTGCGTGGGTTTTCCTTAGGTGCTCCAGCCAGTATATTCAAAATATATTGAGGATTTAGGTTAATTGGGCGGCATGGACTCATGGCTGAAATGGCTTGTTATTGTGCTCTATGTCTAAATCGATGGTTCTCAACCCTTTTTATTTCCACTCGCATACCACTTTAAGTATTCCCTATGCCAGCAGGACTCTGTGAATATTCAGGGATTGCTTAAAGTGGTATGTGGGTGGAAAGGGAAGGTTGAGAATCACTGCTTTAGACCCAACTGTTACTGAAAATGTTTTGCTTGAGAAAAATTGTCATTGGCCCATTTCCTTTGGAGTTCTGAAACCGTGCACATAACGAGTCAATGAGGTACGATTAAAACAGTGGTTTTCAAACTTTTTCTTTCCACCCATATACCACCTTAAGCAATCCCTTACGAATCACAGACCACCTATGGCATAGGGAATACTTAAAGTGGTATGCAAGTGGAAAGAAAAAGGTTGAGAACTGCTGGTCTAAATTTAAATTTAAAAATCTCAGGCCCGAAACATTGGTAATATATCTTTACCTCTTATAGATGTTGCAAGAGTGGCCAAGTTCCTCCAACATTGCTGCGTTTTGTCAGCAGAACCTATAAACTATTCAGTACATGATCTCAAAAATAATAATAGACAACTGTGACATCGTTGTATCTAGGAAAGTGCCAGGTTCAGTGGGTTCACAGAGAGACGAGTCTGGACACTAGTGTTACAAGCAAAGGTAGCTTTATTGAACTCACAAGAGATAAATAGGGGAAAGATGCTTAATCCAAACGATGATTAATTACTCTACTTCTAAACATCTATATAGACATTCACATCAGATCCAGCGTGGACTCTGATACCAGTGGCAAATTATCTTCTATACGCTCCTACACATGTACACATTTCACAGACAGGGACTTTCAAACACACTCTTACCAATGGCGGTGCAGCTCACTGCAAGCACTGATTTATCACAGTACCTCAGCTCAATTACCCATGACTCCTCTAGTGATGTCCAGCGACCTGGCATAGAGAGATGTCCGAGATTGAACCAAGAGGCAGAGAGAAAGAAATGTAGTATGCATCAATGTTTTATACTGTTCTGAGCTGGATGCCTGACCACTGATGATACCAAGACATTTAAATGAGCCAATGGCAAGGTGTGCCCTAGTGGGTGGCTGGACTCCAATGTTAATTGGTAGGTGATGCGATTTACAAGTTTCTGACTGGGAGGTCATATGACCTCCAATCCACAATGTTCCAGGCAGAGAGGCCACGTGTTCCACCACAATCCACATACAACAGCCATAGGATGATGGAGCAGAGAAACAAGTTCTTCTGACAATAGAATCTGAGCCCTCAACCATGTATTTAAACCAATACTACATTAATTTCACTTTTTAAAATTTACCTTTCATTCAGATCAACCTCCCTTGGATTCTCACATTTATCTGCAAACTAGGGGCCAATTACAGTTGTCAAACTGACCAGACTGCACATCTGTGGGATATGGGTTGGAGGAGAGGGGGGGAGGGGCATCAGGAGATGCACAGAAATCCTACACAGTCACCGGGAGAATGTGCAAGCCTCGTACAGATAGAACTCGAGGTCAGGATGAACCCAGGTGTCTGGCAATATGAGCCATCGGTTGTACCAGCCCAAGTTAATGATAATTTATAACAACATCTGGATTTGTATTATAAAAACTCATGCATTAAAGTGCCTTTTGATGCTTCATCAAGCAAACAAAAATATGTAGTGAGCCACAAAGAAATTTAAGGCAGACACCTGAAGGCTTGTTAAAAAATAGAGGCTGATGTTGCTTTTTAATGAAGCTGAAAGTTTCATGTGGAGAAGGTGAAGTCTTCCACTGGAGAAAATCTCAATAAATTCATGTATAAATCAGTGATTACATGACTGGTAGAGATTACAAGGATGTAAAGGGGAAAGCCTGTTGATAAATTTGAAACAATGGGTGAGAATTTTGATACTGAGGATTTTTTCCAATTCATTGACAATATGGGCTGAGATGGTGCTAAATGTGACCTGGGCTACAATGTTTTGAAGTTGTTAGGTGATGAATCAAAGGGGGAAGCTAGGAGTGTGCACAGGCAATCAATATATTGATGAAGATCCTAGCAGCAGATAGACTGAACCAGGGATAATAAAAACACACAGAAATGTTGGAGGACCAGCCGGTCTCGCAGGAATTGAAATGGGTGGCCACTGGTAGATCCTTGCTATTGCGGCAGAGAGAGAACTGAGGTGCTCAACAAAGCAATCTCCCAGTCAGCGCCTGGTCTGAGGTCACTCATAAATTAGAGGAGCAACACCTCATCTTCTTCCATCTGGGCACCCTCCAACTCACAGAAAGAGAGTAATGAATGGTAAATAATTTGCAGGAATGTGGGAAAAAAAAAACAGTGTAATGCGACCAATTAGATTACCTCAGGAGACGTTGGTTTAGCCTTGATGGGCAAATTATTTTCTTTCTCTCCTCATTTAATTTCCAGTAGATAGTGAAGGCTATAATAAATGCACAGCTATCCACTCCAATGTTTTACTCAGAGTCAAATATGACCATAAATG
This sequence comes from Narcine bancroftii, assembly GCF_036971445.1. Taxonomy (NCBI): domain Eukaryota; kingdom Metazoa; phylum Chordata; class Chondrichthyes; order Torpediniformes; family Narcinidae; genus Narcine; species Narcine bancroftii. Next base: position 28,679,447 of record NC_091470.1, read on the forward strand.
TCTGAACAGTAGGGTTTAAGGAGAGTGAACCAATCTGTGAATATGGATTCAATTTTCACAAAGCCATCTTTTCATGAGAAAAAGCTAAAAGAAAATAACTAATAGTTCAAATAACTAATAGCAACCTTTCTTTTTTTATATATAACTGACTGAACTTTATTTACAATGCAACCAGGTAAAGAATGGGGGTACATGGAGGAAATGTTTTGGAGCCTCTTGCAACAAACTTGCAACCATCTGAAAAGGTGGCTTTGTTCATTGATGTCAGCATTATTTTTTCTGTGGCTCTCACTGACATCACTCTTGTCAACCAGAGTTTCAACCAACTCTTAGAACCAGGGTCTCTGTGGACATGGTTTCTGTATAAGCCGAGCTAATAGCCAGTTTTCTCTGCCTAAAGTCTGTCAGCATTCCATCAGTGAAAAACAAAATGCATCGGGGGATGCCTCCACTGCACAGAGAAATGTACAAGGGGCCGCGGGTCTAATTTGGAATTTGTTTTATCGATGCTGGTAATTTCCCTCCAGTTATTGCTGATTAGACTGCAGTCTACAACATACAGCATGAACTAATTAAAACTTGGTGTTGCTTCCACTGCTTTTCATTAATCCACTCCTTTTCCAAGCTGCTCATTATGTAGTATACTGAACCACAAAATCATTTTTTTTTCAATCCTGGAATTGCTGAGACCGTCAATATCACCCCAGTTTGTTCAGTATGTATCGTTTCTCTTCACAATTCAAATCCTATCCTTCAAAGACATGATCGGAACTAGGATGTTCTAGATATCAGGAATGACTGAGTGGGCTGACTGAGTCATTGTGAAGGTGTTTCTTCTTGCAGTGGAATCCTAAAACCATCACAATAAAGATATTTGGCACGCTAATTAATCCAACAGGGAAATCAGGAAAAGCTTCCTTACGCTGGTACAGATTGAAATGTAAGGCTTGCTATCACAAGATATGACCAATGGAAATAGCAGAAATGGTCACCAAATAAATGCAGAAGTGAACAACAGGCTCAACTAATGAGGCCGATAAAAACAGGTAATCCTCTTCTCTGCCAACATGGCAGAGAATGGCTTTGTGGTGAAGTTTGCAGATGATATGAACGAAGGTGGAGGACCAGGCAGTGTCGAGGAAACACAAAAGCTGCAGAAGGACTTAATCATCAGAATGGGCAGAGAAGTGACAAATGAAATATAACGTCCGAAAGTGCGCGGATATGCACTTTGGTAGAAAAAAATAGGCAGACTATTGTCTGCCTGGGGGAGAACATTTAAAGTGCCCAGATGCACAGGACCTAGGAGTCCTCATGCAGGGTAGCCTGAAAGTAAACTTGCAGATTGAAACAGTGGTGAAGATAACAAATGCAACACTGCCATTCATTTTGAAAGGAATAGTATATAAAAGCAGGGATGTGATGTTGAGGCTTTGTAAGGCCAGACCTTACTTGGAGTATTGTGAGCAGTTTTGAGCTCCTCTTTTAAGAAAGGATGAGCTGAAGTCAGGGAGGGTTCAAAGGAGGTTCACTCGGATGATTCTAGGAATGAAAGGGTTCTCATAAGAGGAGAGTTTGACAGCTCTTGGCTTGTATTCATTGGAATTTAGGTGAGGGGATCTCATTGAAATATTTTGAGTATTGAAAGGCATGGGCAGAGTAAATGTAGAAAGGTTATTTCCCAAAGTGGGAGAGTCTAGGACAAGAGGGCACAAGTGTGTCCACTTAAAGCAGAGATGCATAAGAATTTCTTCAGCTGGAGGGTAGTAAAGGTGAGGAATTTGTTGCCACTGACGGTGGAGGAGGCCATGTCCCTGGCCATAATTAAGACAGAGTTTGATAGGTTCTTGATTACCCAGGGCATCGGAGGTCATGGAGAAAAGGCCGGGCAGTGGGCCTGAGTGTGAAAATGGATCAGCTCATGATTAAAAGGCGGGGCTGACTCGATAAGGCTGAATAACCTATTTCTGCTCTTTTGCCTTAGGGTCTTAACATTAGCAGTTTTATTTACTAAGATATTGTGCTTAAATGCAACAACTTACAGGAAAATGCGGAAAGATATATAAAGTTAGACAAGAGAGTCTGCAGATGCTGGAGTTGTGTGCAGTATGCAAATAGGCTGGAGAAACTCAGCAGGTCATGCAGCATCCATGAGAAGTAAAGAGTCACCATCGTTTTGGCTCTGGGCCTGATGAAGGGCTCATGCATAAAACATCTGTTGCCCTTTACTTTCTGTGGCTACTGAGTGCCTGCTAAGATCCTGCAACATGTTTGTGTACTCCAAATAGAAACATATCTTTTTTGTCAACTTCCTTTTTAAGAGGATAGTCAAACTCACCAAAGGACAGATGAAGATTTTTTTTTAAAAATACTGAGTGAATACCCTGGACATTTGTTCAATAGCAAGAAGCCATCATAGACACAATGGGCCAAAGTCTCCTTCCTGCTCTAAAATAAAGACTGTGTCTCTACTGCAATTATTCCATTTTAATCCCTGTGACACTTTACAACCAAAAGCATAACCAAGTAAAACTAGAGAAATGCCACTCACCTTTGTTCTTTGCCCCTCCCCTACCAGAGTTCCATGGTTTTCAGCTTCCACCCTACCAGATGCAAAAAGGATTCACCATTGGACACACGTTCCCCTCCCCTCTCTGCATGTCATATGGATGGTTCACTTTATGACCTGTTCTGCTCTTCTGTCCATCATTTCCTCTCCACTGGAACATTCCCGTACAACACTTCCTGTCTCATCGCTCATTATCCCTTGCACATCCTCTAATCTAGCCTATTGCATTTGGTATTCGCAGTGTGACCTTCTTTCTCCTGAAATCAAATGCAAATTGGGTGATCATTCCACTCAGTCTGGGGGGATGACCCTGAGCTTTCTGGTGCATGATACTAGTTCCCATTCCAAACTGTCTGTCTGTGACCTCCTCCACCTCCATAATAATGGCTAAAGATAAATTATCTGAAGACACTTTGCAGCCTTCTGGAAAGAATGTTGTATTTTCAAACTCAAGGTCAACATTTCTCTCATTGTTTCCTGTTACCATGCCTCTGTACCTTTCTCAACACATCTCGTTAGTGGATGGTCAGTTCTCATGCTCCATATCACATGATAGTGAAACTTGGTTGCAGGAAGGACAGGACAGGCAGTTCAATGTCCTGGGCTTTTGTTTCTTTAGACATGAAAGAACAGGGGGGTGGGGAAATGAAAGAGAAAGGAGTGGCATTGCTCATCGGGGAAAATATCATGGCTGTACTCAGGTAGGAAAGACCAGAGGGCTTGTCTACTGAGGAGTGGAGTTGAGGAACGTGAAAAGTATGATCACACTCATAGGTTTGCATTATAGACCACCAAATAGTCAATGAGAATTGGAGGAGAAAAAGAGATAGCAGACAGCTGCAGGAAACATAAGGTTGTGATAGTAAATTTTAACTTTCCACATATTGACTGGAACTCCTATATTGTAAAAGGGCTGGATGGCTTGGAGTTTGTCACAACTGTTCCGGAAAGTTTTCTTAATCAATATATAGAGGCACCAAATTTTTCATCCCACTTGTTCCTCATTTTAAGGAATAAGAGGGGACAGGTGATAGAAGTATATGTAGGGGAAATATTTGGGGTCCAGTGATCACAATGCCATTAGTTTCAAGTTAATTATGGAGAAGGATAGGTCTGGGCCTCGGGTTGAGATTCTAAATTGGAGAAAGGCCAATTTTGAGGAAATGAGAAAGGATCTAGAATGTGTGGATTGGGATGTTGTTTTCGGGCAAGGGTGTGTGAGGTAAGTGGAGGATCTTCAAAGGTGAAATTTTGAGAATACAGTGTTTGTATGTTCATGTCAGGATCAAAGGCATGGGCAACCTAGGCTTCTGAGGGATACTGGGGACCTGGTTCAGAAGAAGAGAGAGGAGTACAACAGGTATAGGAAACATTGAGCAAATGAGGTACTTGAGGAGTATACAAAATGCAATAGAAACCTCAAGAAAGAAATTAGGAAGGCTAAAATAAGACATGAGATTTTTTGGAAGACAATACGAAGGAAAATCCTAAGGGCTTCTATAGATTTATTAAGAGCAAAAGGATAGTAATGAACACAATTGACCCCCTTAAAGATTAGAGTATTTGTCTTTGTATGGAAACAAAAGAGATGGGGAGATCTGAAATGTCTTTTTCATCAGAATTCATTCAGGAATTGGGCACAGGGTCGTTGGAAGTAAGGAAATTAAGCAGTGAGGTCATAGAACCTCAGCAGATTAAAGTGGAGGAAGTGCTTGCTGTCTAAAAGCAAATAAGTTTGGATAAATTCCCTTGGCCTGACAAGATATTCCCTTGGACATTGATGGAGGCTAGTGTAGAAATTACAAAGGCTCTAGAAGAAATATTTAAAATGTCTTAGCCATAGGTATGGTGTTGGAAGATTGGAGGGTAGTTCATATTGTTCCATTGTTTATAAAGTCTTCAAAATAAATCCTGTAAATTATAGTTGGCCTGATGTCAATAGGACGTAAATTATTAGAAGGAATTTTAAGAGATCAGAAATAGAATTATTTAGATAGCCAGAAATGGATTAGGGATAGCCAACATGGCTTTGTGTGCGGTAGGTCCTGTTTAATAAATCTTATAAAGTTTTTCGAGGAGGTTACCAAGAAAGTTGATGAAGGAAAGGCTGTGGATGTGGTCTACATCGACTTTAGTAAGGCCTTTATCAAGGTTCCACTTAGGGGGTTAGTCAGGAAGGTTCAGATGCTAAGTATTCATGGAGAGGTTGCAAACTGGACCCAAAATTGGCTGAATGCGAGAAGACAGAGAGTGGTAGTAGATGATCACTTCTCAGACTGAAGGCCTGTGATTAGCGGTGGGCCTCAGTGATCGATGCTGGGGCCATTGTTTCTTTTTGTCATCTATATCAATGGTCTGGATGATAAATGTGGTAAATTAAATCATCATGTTTACAGATGACACTAAGATTGGAGGAGTTGCAGACAGTAAAGTAGGTGTTCAAAGCTTGCAGAGGATCTGAACCAAATGGAAAAGTGGGATGAAAAATGGCAGAAGGAATTTAATGCAGAACAGTGTAAGCTGTTACATTTTGGAAGGTCAAACCAAGAAAGGACATGCATGATAAATGTGGGCCACTGAGGAGTGCAGTAGAACAGAGGGATCTGGGAATATAGGTACATAATTCCCTGAAAGTGCTGTCACAGATAGAGTTAGGAAAAAAAAAAGCTTTTCATATATTGGCCTTCATAAATCAAAATATTGAGTACTATTGAGATGGAATGTTATGGTAAATTTCTATAAGACATTGGTGAGGCCAAATTTGGGGCATTGAATCCAGTTTTAGTAACCTAGCTACAAGAAAGATAGAAATAAGATAGAAAGAGAGCAGCGAAGATTTACTAAGATGTTGTTGTCTGGATGTCAGGATCTGAGTTACAGTGAAAAGTTAAACTGGTTTAGGACTTGATTGCCTGGAGAGTAGAAGAATGAGGGAAGATATGAAAGAAGTATTTAAAATTATGAGGGGAAAAGTCAGAGTAAATGTTGATAGACGTTTTTTCACTGAGGGTAGATGAGATACGACCACAGGACATGGGTTAAGAGTGAACAGGGAAATGGTTATGGGGAAACATGAAGGGGGAACTTCTTCAGAGAATGATGGGAGTGTGGAACGAGCTGCCAGCTGAGGTGGTGAATATGGACTCAATTTAACATTTAAGAAGAGTTTGGACAGGTACATGGATGGGAGAGGTATGAAGAACTATGGACTGGGAGTAGGTCACTGGGAGTAGGCAAAAGAAAATAGCTTGACACAGACTAGAATGGCCAAAGAGGCCTGTTTCTGTGCTGTAGTGTTCTGTGGTTCTATGATCTGTCATAAACTGTCTCTGTACAGGGCAGCATGGTCAGTGTCGCGGCTAGTGCAATGTCTTTACAGTGCCAGAAATCGATGGGAGTCAAATCCTGGACTGTCTATATGGAGTTTGTACATTCTCCCTTTGTCTGCGTGGGTTTTCCCTGGAACTCTGGTTTCCTCCCACCATTTGAAACGTACCAGTGGGGTAGGTTAATTGAGTGTAAATTGGGTGGCACAGACTCATGGATGACATGGCTTATTACTGTGTTGAATGTCTAAATTTAATATAATTACATTTTAAAAGAAATTAAATTTACAGTCTTTGGTCTTGCACCTTGTTGCTTTACCCCATCACCCTACTTTGAGGCGACAATCTCTTTATTCTTCCCCTCAGTTTGATCCTCTTTCTGCAGATGTTGCTCACCTCACTGAGTAATTCCAGAATTCTATGTTTATTTTGTGTTGTAATGCATTGAGAAGACAAAAACCCAGTTGATTATCAAGTGGATATAAGTGAGTGCATTTATGGCACCATGGATTATTGGGAGCAAGAATATTATTTAGCCAATAATATTTGAATTGAGAGGCATCTTGTAACTTGGACACATGCCTAAGTGTGCTCTTCATCAACTGCCTTGGCAATTGCATTTCACAAGGTCATCCTCTTGCAATCCATCATCTACATTCCCCCCATTTATTTGATTGCTGCTGGAAAAATTATCTTGCCGTCGTAAGGAATAGGTTAGGTACGGGGCCTGGTCTGCATTAAAACATGTAATCATCTTGGTAGCTCTCTACCAACTATTGTAATGGTATTCAGAGCACATTACTTGCAGACCTATTCCACAGGAAATTGACTTATGTCATCCTACATTCATGTGAGTAATCGTGAGGAAGATTTATCTTTAAAACAAAATCTAGATAAAGAAAAGCTTATGGTATCTTTATGGATGTTCTGCATTGTTTACATAAAGTGAACTTTCACTTTTGTAATGCAGGAGATACGTATCTAATTCAAGCATTGTAGGCTCCTGTGAACAATAAATTAAACACGTGATCAGACTCAGTGACGGTTAAGAGTTAAATGTTGGCCAAGACTTTCTGAATGATGACCTCCTTAAATATTGGAATGGGATTGTTCACACCTGCTTGAGAGATCAGAGGTACTGTATCCTCAGCTTAACCCTTCAATCAAAAGATGGAATTTCTTACCGAGTCTGTTGCAGCTAAACTGTCAGATGAAGTTAGGTGTTGATAATCCCTGGAGACGTGCTTGAGCCCACCTCTCCTTATTTAAAGTTGAGTGCACTACCAATTGAACAAACCTAAATGGTAAAATGTAAAGAATATTTAGCCTGCTGATATAATGCATAATAAGAACATTATGTTATATTGAATGTGCTATACCGGTATATAAATTTTATTATTGTTCCTGTAAAAAAATACAATCTTGCTTCTTCTGGTTTACATCATTCTTATCATACTTAAATATTGTTTTGGCCCTAGTTCACATGCTTCAGTGTATTGTCAGCACAAGACATCTGTGTTGCTTATTTTGTTCGGAAATTTAAAATGTCAGCAAACGGGCTCCAGCATTATTCAGTAATAGAGCAGAATTTAAACTAAATTACACTTTTTATTCAGGATTGATTACTTGCCATTGTTAGTGGTCTGAGTCATTAGTCATTCACTTACCATCTTCTATCTGTTACAAATTGAGGGACCACACTGCCATTTTCTCTTTAACTTAGGAGCGCATGGAAAATATCTGATTTGTTCGTGCATGGCGGAAGGACAAGCCATCATTCCCTTATGGGCATTTGTAATGTTATGAAAAATGACTCATTTAACTATCAGCTTTACTGGTTGTGCCCCCAGGTAAGGATTCTACTGAGAGATAAAAAAAAAACCAAAGCAAATGCTTAATTTTTTTTTCTCTGTGGAAAACTTGCACCGAAAGATATGTCATTTTCTAAATCTTCCTCTCAGTGCGATGGATTCAGCAAGTATCCCAAATCTTAACCTTAGAACGGAATGATTCAAATTCCTAAAAGGAAAACCAAATCAATGATTTGCACCCAGGGATTGCTGTAAGAAGTGGCCAATTTTCCATACAAGGAAATAAAAGGCGGTCATGGATGTTCAATCCATTCTGTTTATACTCCATAAAAAATTAACAACACCTGTTATTTGGGCACTCCAGGGACCAAGGTCACAATCACCTTGCTTCCGGGATTAAAATAGTGGAGAGGGAGTGACACTAGTTGACCTCTATTGTCCACCAGAGATATGTGAACCAAGGAAGAATATGATACAATGAACATACAATTCTGATTTGATGCCAGTGTGGGTCATCTGCATTTCAGTGTTTTTTTTTTGCCCTATTTTATCTTCTCAATGTCAAATCTGTATTAACTAAGAGGAGTGACTCCACATCGAGGTGATTTAAAGAGTAGTTTGACTTCCTCTGGCAAGAGTTTATTTGGCCAATGGACTCTAACGCTGGGTCTTCAAACAATCTCATCAATCCTATTACCATTTTGTTGTATCCTATTAACTCCTTTTGCATCTATGTTTAGGGTCATATGGATTAGCCCAATAACCAGCATGTATTTGGTATGTCAGAGGTAACTGAAATACCCAGTGGAAACCTTAAGCAGTTACAGGGAGAACTTTAGAAAAAAAGAACTTGAGACGGAATCAAATCCAATCAATTGAGCTCCAAGGCAGCACTACTGCCAACAGTCCCCATGTACTTCCTATCAATTCTAACAATGCAATTCTTCAAAGCCTTTGCTATTTTCCAAAGTTGTTTCCATTGTTAAGCCTGTACACTGAGGGAAAGTAAATGACCCCTGCCTGAATTTAATATGTCCTGCAAATGAGTTGCTGCCACACATGGATCTTTACCAAGGAGAAGAGGATGGGCTGAAAGGGCAGAGACAGGGAGAAGGAAGAAGGAGGTATGATGAAATGCTGCTTTCACTTATGATGCACCAACTCCACATTCATCCACAATTGTACACAACTTACTTTCCCTCATATTCCGTCTTGGCTCCCTCCAACCAGGTGGCATTAACATCAACTTCTCCTGTTCCCATTAGGCACCCTCTCCCCACCTTTCTCATTCCCTATCCCTTGTCTCCCTCTGTCTCCTATCTCCATTTCCACATTCACAGAACTACCCATGTCCTCCAATCAATTCTCACATTTTTATCTCCTGCCCTCCCTACCCATGGCTGTTGTCCAGCACTTCCTTTATCTCCCTGCCTTTTTATTCATGTGCCTGCTTAATTTTTGCTGACACCTGGACAAAGGGCCCAGGCCCAGAACGTTGGCTATAGATCTTGGCCTCCTCTGGAGGCTGCTCGACCTGCTGAGTTTCTCCAGTACTTTTGTTTGTTTATTTTCCCTCAGTGACCATCACAACAATATCCTGGTCACAATGCAAACACTAAAGTGTAAACATTCCCAGCCAAATATAAATTAAATGAAGCATAGAACGTTAGGAACTCAATATTGTGAATTTCTTTACTGCTTATATATAGAGGGTCTTAATTATTCATAATTAATTGTGGGATGTTCATTCTTTCTTAGTGTTCAGCACAATTTATCATTTAGGTTATTAAAGTAACAGATAAGATATGTTTAATCTTTGAATGTCTATTTCAATGGAATTTAGAACAATGTGATAGGGGATCTTATAACAGTATGTAATATTATGAAAGGCATAAATAAGATTGAGGTTGGGGAGACCAGAACTAGGGTTAAGATTCAGGGTAGTAAATTTAGGACAGAGATACGGAGGGATTGGATTTCCCAGAAGGTGATGAATCTGTGGAATTCACTTCCCCTTTGAGCAACAGAAGTGACCTCAGTAAATACCTTCAGGACAAGGTTGGACAGATTTCTACATAGTAAGGAAACTAAGGGATATGGGGAAAAGGCAGGTAGGTGGAAATGAGCCTATCATCAGATCGTCAGGATGTCCTATACCTGCTCCTATTTCTCAGGTTCTTATGTTCCAGCAAACTAGATGCAAGTAACATTTGTGCATTGAAAAACTTAATAAACTTCAAATTTATTTGATATAAAAATGATTCAATAAAAGAAAGCATATTGTGGGAGGAAAATCTATCTAGATATAAATATAAAAACCAGCAATGAAGTGCAGATGTCCATTGTTATGACTAAGATTCAGAGAATCCATTGTTGTAAATCACACTGTTCATTTCAAATGAATTTGCAGGCATTAATGCTCGGTCTTTGTGGTCCAATGATAGTATGAATTCAAGGGAAGGAAGTCGCCGTAGGCATAACCACAGCAACACAATAATGTTTGTTATTTCTGTTCATTGTGCATGCTTACCTTTCCAGAACTCTAATCCTGTAACGTTGAGTTAATAGGGGCCAGGGGGAGCATGTTGTTCATGAACCGATTCTCCAGCAGCTCTTAATCTACATCCCACACAGGCAGTTAAAGATTAAATTGTGTTCTTCCAAGATTCAGATGAATTGCTTCACATTCAACTAGTCTATAACCCAAAGTGAATCTTCCCATCAAAATAAAAGAGGCTTTGCCTGTATCACAAATCGTTAGCTGATAAATTTTAAGATGAAAATATTTTGCATATGTTGATTATTGAATGTTTAATAAAGGTTTTGGCCTACTCACTTGAGTATTCTTCATATTTTTGTTGAAGTGCAGATTAAATGTGGGGTAAAGCTTGAGCTCAAGCTTTTTATTGATCCAGTTAGAGAGTTGGTTCTCTGTCAGAAACAGATGCCAGCAAAATAAAAACTAACTTTTCTTAAGACTGATCAAATGATCTGGTCTCACGGATTTTTCTTATGAGCAATTTCACTCCAGAGGAGAAATTTTGTTCAGCTTTCTCCAATAAGTGCTATTGACCATAATAAATAAAAGATAGGTCCCCACCAAAAAAAGTTCCAGCACATTCTCATCTAGTCAAGGTGATCACTATGAAGTACTGCATTATGTTTCAGAGAGCTTCGAGATGTATAAATATTTTAATACAAGTGAGTCACAAACTGCCCTGCTCCGGTCCAATCAGTGATGAATCACAATGTCAAGAGGTCTCACGTGACATCCCACACGGTGCAGGACCACCTGCTTCAATCTAAAGATCATATACTTCATGGAAACTACGTTATGTACTAATGTTACTTTAATCAGGGGCTGCTCAGAAACCAATAAAAGAACTGTGAGCATTATTGCTAAGTCAAGATTTTTGAGCTAGAATTATTTTGAATATATTATGTCTTTTCAAAAATTATTTATTGCCTCATTTTAATTCAGGTAACAATTTTAGTTTTTTTTTTCTTATAAGGTACCTGTTCGTCTGCAGCAAATAAGAATTTTGGTACAATTTATATACAATATATGACATTAACATACTTCAATTCTTGCAACCCCCTCCCCTTTCCAATTACACCCCACCCATAACTCTGCTCACACACTCAACTCCCACTCTCCAACATTCACTGCACTGCTTTCTGGCATTTTCTCATACTTTGATGAAGCGCTCAGGCCCAAAACGTTGGTGGTGTATCTTTACCTTGGCTACATAAAGGCACTGTTTGACCTGCTGTCTCATCAATTCTCCATTATTTGTGTTTTTTTTCATTATATACTAATGATTTGGATATCGAATTGATGACTTTGTCAGCAGGTTTGCAGATGATACAAAGAAAGGAGAAGGGGCAGGTGAAGTTGAAGAAGTACTGATTCTACAGAAGAATTTAAGGGCAGGTTAGGCGACTGGGCAAGGAAATAACAGATGGAATAGAGCGGAGAGAAATGTGTGCCCTTTGATGGAAGGAATAAAGACAATTTTCTAAATGGGCAACAAATTTAGAAATCAGAGATGCAGAGGGAGTTCGGAGACCTTGTGCAAGATTCCTTTCAGGTTAACTTGCAGGTAGAGTTGGTGGAAAGGAAACAAATGCAATGTCAGCATTCAGTTTGAGAGAGAGGGAGTGAACCTAAAAGCAGGGATGTAATGTTGAGACTTTGTCAGGCATAGTTAGACAATATTTGGAGTACTGTGAGTTGTTTTGAGATCCTTACCCAAAGAAGAATGTGTTGGCATTGGAGGGGGTCCAGAGTAGGTTCATGACAATGATCCCAGAATGAAAGGGTTATCATATCAAAAATAGCTCAGTAACCGTACTTTGGAGTTTTCAAGAATGAGAGGGGATCTCATTGAAACCTATCAAATACTGAAAGACCTGGATAAAGTGGACGTGGGTAGGTTCCTTCAAATGGAGGTGGAGTCTGGGATCAGATGGCACAGCATTAGAATGCAATATTGTCCCTTCAGAATAGAGTTAATGAGGAAGGTGGAGAATCTATGAAATTCATTGCCATTTGCAGCTTTGAAGGCCAAGTTATTGGGGATATTTAAGATAGAAGTAGATAGAAGTCAGGAGAATGGAGTTGAAAGGATAGTAAATCAGCCATGAAGGAATGGTGAGAAAGAAGTAATGGGCCAAATGGCCTAAATCCACTCTTATTTCTTATAGCCTTAAGGTTTCTTTGGTTATCTCCTGAATTTGGCTTCATCAATTCAAAAACATCAATAACTCACCACATGTATGAAGCAGAGATTCTTACGAAGAAGTACGAGGCACTGCAGATTTAGAATGTGGAGCAAAAAACAAATTGGTAGAGGAACTCAGCAGCATCAATGGGGGCAGGATTGGCATCAGAAGTGATCCAATCAAGGGCATTAGGATAATCACGGTGGGGGGGGGGGGGTTTCGCAAACTAACATTTGAGGACCTACTCATTTTGGATTGGGGGAGGTGGTGCCTTACCTGCCATGGACCTTCTCCTGGGAAGACAAAACCACTCGACTCATTTTGGTGACACCCCTCTGATGGTGTCACCCGCAACCCCAAGATGACGCCCGTTGCTGCACTTGGACCTGCAGCGTAAAGACCTATAAGTATGGGTTCAAATTTTTGAAAGCAACCATTTTGTGTTTCTGATATATCTCAATGCTATAAACAAGTTGAATGTTGAACGTTGTACCTCAACCAAACATAAACTTTATTCACAAATAAATTAAACACAAAGTAAAATGATTCATAAATTTCCATCACTGTACATTGTTACATTCATTTTTATTTACACTATTACCACCACTGTGGCATCATTTCCTTACTCCCCTTCTGTTGTTTGAGAGGCTTCCCCTTGGTCTCAGCTCTCAGTTGTGCGTCCAACCCGCCAGAAACTCTCCCTTTCTAACCACACACTAGCTGATGATAGTAAGACTTTTCCCGTCAACAGCCAACACACCAACCCTCTTGCTGCAAAAGTCTCTCTCTTTCACACACACTGCCCTGTGCACGTCATTAGAACATCATTTGAAATAGACTATATACTCCACTTTTACCAAATAAATGCAGACAGACCTAAAAATTATTCAACATCATGTGTGATAATCATGAAAACCAAGGTTGGCATCAAAGAGTGAATTAAATGTATGGCCTAGCTTAAGAAGAGTTGCAGGCAGCGAGTGTTGGTGCTGAATCTTGTAAGAATGGTGTCCTTCCACTCATTTGTGCATTTTCAGTATAGGTCCCCCTCAAACGCTTTCTGAACCAACTGGGCCTTTCTTTTGTGGAGCATTGGGCGTCTGTGGTTCGGAAATATGTTTGTCAGAGTGGAGAATGAATTTTTGCACATTGCTGTGGAGGCGCTAAATGTTAAGATGTGTTTGAAAGGAGTCAGTACACTGGCAATTCCAATCAGATGTGTGCGGTACTTTGAGAGGATGGGCTGTATAGTTCAATCCCCCTCGATTGGCTTTGATGGTTTTTGTGAGCTGAAAAACTGTTTAGCAACTTCGTACTCTATCTTAATTATAGGAGATTGTGACAGGTCCATAATATGCTTCACAGCCTTTACATCAAGAAATGTACCCCTTTCTGGATTCAGTGCTACAAGTAACACTAGCCAACTGTGAGTTTCACTCACTGAATCTGTGATCGATCTCTCCAAGCTCTAAATCAACAGTGGTGTAGTACAGTCTCCGAAGTTCTGTTTTCTCATCATCATTCTTATGTCCTGTAGTTGACATAAATAACAGAATCTCTGTTTGGTAATTGTGGGTCTCAGAGGGGTTTCCGTAAGCAAGCTGTTGCACTGGCCTCGATATTTAAATCTGTCATCAAGTCAGTGTCCTCTTTCAGTAGAAGCTTCTTTGGTGAGTCCAACAGGGCAAGAACTGGGTGCACTAACTTGGCAATGAAACTGTGCTCGGTCATCTCGCGCATCAGGCCTACATCATCCATTCGTATCTCTGTACTATAGACCAACACAGAATCAAACTCACTAGAGGTACTCCCCAACTTGTGACCTATGCAACTTAAATCCACCTGTTTATACTAACAGACACTTAAAAAATTTAAAAAATATATACAATTTATCCCATTTACATTGTATTTTGGCTTTTACATTCTCTATAACAAGGATACAGGGCATGTAAGTGCCAAAATATGCTTACTTACCTGTTGAGTCGCATCCCAGAGTCCATAAGCTAGGGGCAGCCTTCTGGTTTCCTGTGCGCATGTGCGAGTCTTCAGTTGGCACATGTGCTGTGGGTTCATGTATTAGAGTTCGGTTGGCACATACACGAGAGTTAAGGGCGCAAATTCAGTATCATTAGGGCGCTAAACTCACACGTCTATAGGTTCCACCTAATTTCAAGGTGTAATAGGAGTTTCCTAATTCCTCCATTATAGCCTCTGTCACCACACTGCTGTGTTCTTAGGAGTTCATTTTGCATGTTGTGTCAAGTGTACATGGCGCTAGAGGGATCACTTTCACAACCTCAGGCAATTCAAGCTCCTTTTTAAGTGTATAGTCCAGTAAGGAGAAGAAAAGTCCACTATTCCACTCCAACATTATCAAACACCTCTATCTTGCCTCGCAAAGGCAACTGGTTTTCTGCCAAAAATCCGAAAACATCGATCAGAGAGGAAACATAATTCTTTCATAGTTGCTCTGTGTTGATAAGGGTGGAAATCTTCTTTCCAGTATTGAAATGCCTCTTCCACTTCATCACGTATGCATTCCACCCAGTAAAGCGTAACTTCCTTTCAGACGTCACGTGCTTAAGTAATGTTCTTTTCTTATTTTTGTTTTATTTCATTTAATTTCATTTAGCAAAAAAGCTACTTTGAATATGATAAATATAAATTAAGAAGTTTTGCCACAAAGGCTTGACTTGCCTGTGGGTGGCAGGGGCAAAATAACTTATTTGGTGGGGGGGTATGGCCCATGAATGGCCCCTCTTGGCACCAGCTGTGGGGGTGGGGGGAAGAATTGTCAATATTTCTGGTCTAAACCATTCTTCAAAACTGATTCTTATTTCATGGTGGAGGTGGTTCTAGAACCAAAGACTTGAATGCTGAGTCACACTCTCAAGTTCACATGTCTGTCCATGGGCTTTTACACTACCCCACCCTAACCACCCACAGATTGGAGGAACAACACCTCATTTTTCATCTGGGCACCCTCCAACCCCAGGGCATGAACACTGAGTTCACTGCATTCCACTAATCAGCTTGCCTTCCCCACCTCTCCCACCTCACTAGTTATTCCAGTTCCTACTTCCTTTCTCTCTCCACCTAGCCTAGACTTGTCTCCCCCTTCCTGCGGTCCTCGCCCCCCCCCTATCATCGCCCAACCTCACCACCCTCTCTCCCCCCCCCCTTTTGTTCGGACATCTCTCATGGTCCCCCATACCTTGATGAAGGGCTCAAGCCCGAAACGTTGGTGATGTATCTTTATTTTTGTGACATAAAGGCAAAGTTTGACCTGATGAGTTTCTCCAGCATTTGTGTGTGGTTTTTTTTACTTGAATGCTACATCACCTTAGCTCATTCTCTTCTTTATCAGCAGCGTGATTTGGCTTATAGCCCCCCCACCCCCAACCCCCAACAATCTTCATACTGTTGGTGGAAATAACTTTAAAAATAAATATTCTCTTTACCAATGATTATTATAGCACTATTCATGAACATTCCCATTCTTTATTATTAAAATTACAGTACTATTTATTATCATTGAGAAACTCTCCTTACACTAGATGGTGCTGTTCCCAAAACAATATATTAAATGCAAGGGCAAATGTGCACACAGGGTTCCAGTGACCTGAGCTTCTCACAGAAGGCAGCTATCAATGGTGAAGATATAGACGGCCTTGGAGAATGATGTCAAGTACCCACACCTCAGTAAGCAACACTCAGCAGATACCAGCAATGGAAAATGTGAGTTTTGGATTTGTGTGAGCCATCGTGCATAATTATGCTGTGGACATCAGACTGTGCCATCGTGCATAATTATGCTGTGGACATCAGACTGTACTGCATAGGAACAGGCCCTTTAGCCCATATTGTCTGTACCAAACATGATTCCAAACCAGTGGTTTTCAACCTTTTTCTTTCCACTCAGCTACCATTTTAAGTAATCCCTATGCCATGAGCGCTTTGTGATTAGTAAGGGATTGTTTAAGGTGGAATGTCAGTGGGAAAGGAAGAATCACTGCTCTGGACCCAATTGTTACTGAAATATTTTGCTTGAGAAATGTTGCCATTGGCACATTTCCTTTGGAGTTGTGAAACTGTGCACATAATGAGCCGATTAGGTACCATTAAAACAGTGGTTTTCAAACTTTTTCTTTCCACTCACATACCACAATAAGCCAACTCTTACTAATCATAGAGCACTTATGGTATAGGGATTGCTTAAAGTAGAACATAAGTTTAGATCGCACGGATTGATCTGCTGGGCGATGCCTGGAGATAATTGCGATCATGGAGGGTCCATCGAAACAACGTAACTTGCAATGAAAGTATGAAATGGGTGTTAAATTGAAACTGATAGAAATGGCCAAGAAAACCAACATTTGTGCTGCTGCAAGAACATTTGATGTGTATGAGAAGTTGATAAGAGATTGGAAGAAGAAAGAAGAGACCTGAAGAAAAATACCAAAAAAATCCAATGTTTGTTGAGAAAGGGAATCACTTGTTGGCCAGAGTTGGAAAATCAAGTTGCGGAATCTAGAAGGCTTTGAAATACTATTGTTTGCATCCACCACTATCCTTGACAGCATGTTCCCTGCTTCTCCCATTGTCAGAGTGAAAAAAAATGCCCTCCTTTAAACTCCCCCCCCCCACCCCCTGAACCTCCCTCTCCTATAACCTAAGTGCATGTCCTGTTGTATTTAATCTTTTTTTCCCCTGGGAAACTGATTTTATCTACCCAATTTATGCTTCTCAGAATTTTATAAACTCCGTCTCCAGAGAAAACATCTTTGCTTTGTCCAACTGTAGTTCATACCCTTTAATCCAAGACACATCCTGGCTAATCCCTTCTGTGCTCTTTCTCTAGCCTCCACGTCCTTCCTGTGACCAGACTTTGTGTGATCTGGTTCACCAGGAGGACAATGTCCAAGTTCATCAGGGCTATTAACAACATCAGCCATTCTCAAAGAGGGCAACAGCACATTTAAGGGGAGCCATGGATTGAAATCATAATTTTTTTTGTTTTTACGTAGTCGGTGGGAGAGAAGTACGGCAGAAAGCAACTAAACTTGATGGCTTCACAGGGAATGGAGGCCATAAACTTTGAGCAGAGTCCCAAGGGAGCCGTAGCCAAAAACAAAGGTTGGGAATGACTGCTCTAAATTACATTGTAGTAAATTACAATCGTGCAACAGTAATTACAAAGAGATATTGATGGATTGAAGAAAAGGAGGAAAATTTTGGCAAATAGGTTTCAATGTAGGCAATTATGAGGCCATCCACAGAGGATTTAAAAGGGCTTTTAAATGGTGACAAGTGTGAAAGAGCTGATATTTGAGAAGACTTCTTGGTCCATGATATTTAAAAAGTCAAATAAACCGACAGAAAAAAAGAAATGGGATAATGAGAGAGATAAAGGGACTGGAAAAGAGATTACATTTTAAAAAAATTACCATGTGAAGGAGTGTGTGAGATGTTACAAATGCGATTTATTTCATTTCTAGATAATAATTAAGATTTATGTAGCTGAGAAATTCCTTATACTTAAATAGACACACACACCCACACCCCCATTGCTTGTTCAAAGGAATCTGAATGGAGAAGGGATGATTGGCTTCAATCCACAGATGTTTGCTCTTAACTAATTTCATAAACTAAGCAGGCTCGAGTCCTGGTTAGTGTTTCAATGGGACACTGTTTGTGATTACATTTGGATAAAAGGGAAGCGGTGGGGCACCATCCCTGAGAATCATGTACATCAGCAAACTGAGGCCTGTCTTCCACATTTTAATGGGATAGTACATATTCACCTCTTACCCACTTCTCACCATTCATGCGTTTTAATGTTGTCTCTCTGAACGAAGCATCAACAGCCTGGAAGATGCAAAGGAACCTTGGCACATCTGAAGCTGTGCTTGAGAGTGCAGGAGCTTACAGACCTGAGGCCAAAGAACAAAATTTGAGTGTTGAAATTGTGTTTTCTGGAGGAAAACACAGTGCCCTGTCCAGGGTTGCAGCAAGACGTATAGAGCGCATATATTCAGAATGCCCTATCCAAATCCATTGTAGCCACAGAATTGCCAGCTAGCCATCAGCACAATTATGGCCATTAAGTATTCAAATTCATTGTTTCTGATCAATAATCTGGGCTCTGGATAAGAGTGGAGAGACTTAACCAATGGGCAAACATAGCTTGAAGTTAATCTTTGAATGATCCATGTTTGTCCTGTGAGTAGATTTTGCAGGCCAGTGAACTTTAAATGTTGCATGGAGATACTAGAAGACTGTGGATGCTGTAATCTGATGCTAAACTTCTTGTTGGAGAAACTCAGTGGGCCAAGCAGCACCAGTGGGAGAAAAAAAAAATGGTGGATGTTTCAAACCGAAACCCTTTATCTTTAAATTAAATGTATAAACACAGAAAAAAGCCGAGTCCAGCCATGAGGACTCGTGTCACCAAATTAAACTCAATTAACCTACAACTCTGTATGTTTTGGAGGGTGGGATGAAACCAGAGCACTGAGGAAACCCACACAGATTATGGGGAGAATATTCAAACTTCTTGCAGCAATTGGCTCTGTAATAGCCTTGTGCTATCTATTACACCAACTACCCTGCCCATTGAGACTGGGGATGTGGAGAAGGGAAGCTAGAGTAGAGGACAGGGTGAGATAGATACCTTCTTGTAGCAATCCAGTGGTTTTATTTTAATGGCTTCTGAATCAAGTTTTACTGACACTGGCCACGTTGAACCTGTTCTTTGCCACTGACAGAATGTCCACGGGGCGCTGACCCCTTGTGGCCATGCAGCTCCCAACATCTTGCTGTGTTCCATAAGCCAGTGGAACTCATGACTGCCTAACGACTGCTTTGATGGGGTTCTGAAAGCCAGTCTTATCAAAGGCCTTTTGCAATATTTTGAGATATGATGATGACCAAAATTATTGAGAAAAAACTGAAACAAGACCAAAAGTCTGAGGAGCAGAAATAGGCTGTTCAGCCCATCAAGTCTGCTCTGCCATTTAATCATGAGCTGATGCTTTTTTCCCACAACCCCCTCTCCTGTTCTTCTCCCCATAACGTTTAAACTACTCAAAAGTAATAAATATATTCAATATCACCTTTGACCTCTAACTATTTTATTAAAAATCCCTTTAAGTATTGTTTAAAAGATCTTCATTTATCTTTTACTGACCCTCAGAAACTCCATTCAAATTAATGGAGATGAAATGCATTCACCCACTATGGCTGAAAAAAGGAAGGACAGATCAAATCGATGTCCAACCCATGTAACAGAACTAAGTCTGAGCCCAGTGCCCTGTCCAGGGTTGCAGCAAGACGTATAGAGCGCATATATTCAGAATG
Source organism: Narcine bancroftii (assembly GCF_036971445.1). NCBI lineage: Eukaryota > Metazoa > Chordata > Chondrichthyes > Torpediniformes > Narcinidae > Narcine > Narcine bancroftii. The sequence continues at coordinate 28,699,237 of NC_091470.1, forward strand.
CCCTATCCAAATCCATTGTAGCCATAGAATTGCCAGCTAGCCATCAGCACAATTCTGGCCATTAAGTATTCAAATTCATTGTTTCTGATCAATAATCTGGGCTCTGGATAAGAGTGGAGAGACTTAACCAATGGGCAAACATAGCTTGAAGTTAATCTTTGAATGATCCATGTTCGACTCTTCAGTTTTGAAATGAAATCTTTTTTTTCTGATGCCACAGGTATCAAGTAAAGCTAATTATAGTGAATTCGATCCAATAAATAGTCGTTCGAAGGCTAAGTGAGACACATTAGTGATGTGCTTTCAATTAGTTTCAATAAAAGTCCAGGTGTATTTAATCTTTTATTTAACACGTAAATTTGAAATGATTTTCTTTTGATAATTTTATTTTTCATTTGAATACAAACATATAATTCTTCATCATAAACAATGAAATAAAAAGATACAAAATGATAGATTATTTAATTTTTCTTTTTATTCCCCCATCCCTCCCCAAAAGAAAAATTTTAAAAAACACCTGTTGTTAAGGTAGAGTTGCCATAAAGGTTTATATTCAGGTGTTAAGTTTATTGAGGTAATTCTATTATTAACAAATTTTGTGTTAAACTTAACTCATCTCTTTATGTATCTCTAAATTGCTGCTGGTGAGGTGTAACAACACACTCAGCCGAACACACTCAGGACGCCTGCGGGGACCAGCATGATGCCCACCTAACAAGGTATGTAAACAAATTAAATCAAATTTTGGCTCTTACACTAATTTAAAAATTGCTTAATTGTTAACAAGCTGGACAGTGATTCTCACTTAATATCACCCATGCAACTTTGACATCCAGTTTCCACCACTCTCCAAAACATGCAGGGTTGGTGATTAATTACGTGTAATTAGTGGAATTAGCTTCTAAAGTGTTGAAAATAAATTAAAAATATAGAATAAAGCTAATTTTCAATACCAACAATCCACATTTTATGTAATTAAATCACTCCTCTCAAATTACAACTGTACAGAACCATTTTGATTTTTTTTGGTTTCTAAATCTAACTCTTGAATCTAAATTAGCACCAGGAAGTGGAAATTCCAATTGATATCAGATGTAGCTACAAAAGCATGATTTTATTTGGAACAATAGCTACTTAACCCCTGCTTAATTTGCCATTAAAAAGAATGCAGAATTATATTCTTATCAGTTTATCCATCAAGTGACTTTGGACAACTATTATCACCTTAAATACACAAAAGTGTTGGAGTATTTACTACAATCACAGAATCTGCAGACTTTCTTGTTTCACTTATCATCTTAAAACAAGCTTTGTGTGAATGCTTCAACCTTTCATTGAGATAGCAGTTAAATAATGGGTACCAGGGAGAGATTAATGGCATAGAGAGCATAATCTGTCAGCTCCCACCATGATAACCATTGTCTGTAAAATATGGCACCAAAAAAGATCTCATAGTTCAGTGCAGTGTCTTGAAGCATGGAATCTTATTTGGGGAATTCATATGTATCAAAATGCTGTGAAGTTCGTGCTCCTGGTTTTATTTGCAGTTTGAAGCGTATTTTGTGGTCATAGATTTCATGGTGATTACCAATATCTTCTACTTCATTGACGTTTGATGGTGTTTGCATTGAAGTAGCAGTATTTGTGCCCATGTGTTCTTAAAAGCTTTGCTTGGAAATGCCAGGGTTATCCTACATTCCTGCCACAGAGCTGGGTGCTGTGACTGAACACAAAAGTCAGTAAGGAAGCTGCTTTATTCAAGTTTTGCAAAGGGAGATTGACTTAACATCAGAGACACCTTTCATTCCTATAGTGACGAACACCTATAATTGGGAAAGGTGAGGCCATTTCTATTTCTTGCATTTGTTCAGCTCATCTCAGTGTATTTATCTACAAGTATTTTCAAGTGTTAATTTAATCCATTTTTTAAAAAAAAAATGCATCATCTGAGAATTTTAAATAGGTTTATTCATTTTAATAGTTTTTAAATGCATTTGCAGAGTTGTTCATGAGTATCCCAAACATTTTGACTGCATCACTGCCCTTTAAGACTGGGGAGTGTTTTTAAAAAAAAATGCAGAAATGCTGGAGGAACTCAGCAGGTCTTAGAGCATCCAAAGGATATTCAGGTATTACTGATGTTTCGGGCCTGAGCCCTTCTAGTGTTTTAGCCAGGTGTCTAAGCAGTTTTGTAAGCATTTTTTATTCTTCATAGTTTGAGGGTTTTGTACAAGAAATAGAACCAGAAGTCAGGCTTGCTTACTCTGTCTGTCTGTTGAACTATTCAATAACAACAAGGCTGTTGTGCCACATTATCCTTAATTCCTCTACTCTGCAAAAATCTAGGTAGCTGTCTTCACCAGCAACTGTACCTCTGGTCTCTGAGGCTGACATGAGTAGAACCTTCAGGAGGGAGATTCCTCAAAAAGTGTCTGGACCAGACAGTACTGGTGTACCTGGCCAAGTCCTCAAAAACTCAGCAGGTCAAGCAGCCGAGAAAGAATGGTTGATGTTTTGAGCCGAAATTTTTCATTAGGACTGAGGAAAATTGGGACAGAAGGAGTGTAAAGAGGACAGGGAGGGATGGATGAGGCAGAGGTCCCACATGGATGCTTTTATGCGGCACATGATTGAACATCTTATCAAAACCCAAACAGATAACATCCATCAGTCCCTTTCTAGTCACCTCCATGATATATTGTCAAAGAACTCTAGTACATTTGTCAAACATGACCTGAACTTCTTGTCCAGTTTTGGATCTCATTGACCACATGAGAGCTGGCTTCAATCTAGATGTTCTCTCTGGAAGATCCTTCTCCGGTAAAATCACACTTAGCAGGCTCGCCACTGTCAGGAAATTCAAGGTAATTTAAAATCTTTGAATGATAGACAGTGTATCAGTAACGAATAGTGCACAGTATAATGCACAAACTGGTCTCCAGTGGAAATGCAGCTCGCACTTTCTCTGGGCCTTTATTACATTTAGTTACAAATCACTTTTTTTTTGCACATACTCTCAGTACTTTTGTGCTTTGAATACAGTAAATTGGAGGAAATGTGTGCCTTTTTATTGTACAGCTTAAGCAATTAGTGAAAGAAGAAAGTATTAGAAGGATGCATTGATGAAGTGGGATGAGGGTCATCGGGAGCATTAATAATGCCATTGGCCTGTTTGGTCCTGAGATGTTAATTCTACATAATTAGTCATGGGCATATCCATTTGGAGAAGACTGCATATTTTGAGGCACAGAATTATCGATTTCAAGCCTAGAGGACACAAACTAATTTTACCAGTGTAGTCTGAGGACAGGAAATGACCAGGTTTTGCCCAAAACCTACCTGTAGTATTTCCAAAGACTGTTCATCCCTGGGAGGCAAAACATCTACTCAGGGTGGGAAGGGGGCAGGGGGAGAGAAAGGGTTGTCAGTAAACAGGACAGTTTTGGAGGCTACAGATGAATCCTGCTGGGACTATGATTTTGATTTGACCTTAGGTTAAAATGATAGAAAGCTTATTTGAAAATTCACCTCTTTATGGGTACTTTGCTTATTGTTTTCTATGAATTTTAAAATTCAGGGGGTGTTTTTATTCTGGTTGGAAATCAGTAGGGAGCAGGGTACCACAGGGATTGGTACTGGGCCCACATCTGTTCATGATGTACATTAATGATCTGGAAGAGGGGACAAAGTCTAGTGTATCTAAGTTTTGTGATATCCCAAAATGGAGTAAAAAGCAAATTGGGCAGAGGATACCGAGAGTCTGCAGAGAGATATAGATAGGATAAGTGAGTGGGCAAGGGTCTGGCAGGTGGAGTACAATGTGAGGTTATCCACTTTGGAGAATGGAAGATCAGAATATTATTTAAATGGAAAATGATTGCAGCATACTGCCATGCAGAAGGACTTGGGAGTGCTTGCACATGAATCGCAAAAGGTTGGTTTGCAGGTGCAGCAGACTTTAAATAAGGCAAATGGTATGTTGGCTTTCATTGCTAGAGGGATTGAATTTAAGAGCAGGGAGGTAATACTGCAAATGGACAAGGTGCTGGTGAGGCCTCATCTGGAGTTCTGCGTACAATTCTGGTCTCTTCACTTGAGGAAGGATGAATTGGCTTTGGAGGCAGTGCTGAGGAGGATCACCAGGTTGATTCCAGAGATGAGCGGGTTAGCCTATGAGGAGAGATTGAGTTGTCTGGGATTATACTCCCTGGAATTTAGAAGAACGAGAGGGGATCTTATAGAAACTTATGAAAGGCATAGATAAAATTGAGTTGGTAATTTGTGTCCATTATGGGGGACACTAGAACTAGGGAATATAGCCACAAGATGCAGGGTAGTAGATTTAGGACAGAAATAGTAGGAACTACTTTTCCCAGAGGGTGGTGAATCTGTGACTTTGCAGCCCGTTGAAGCAGTGGAAGCTATCTCAGTTAATATATTTAAGACAAGGTTGTGTAGGTTTTTTTTTTTACAGAGTAGGGGAATTAAGAGATATTGGGAAAAAGCAGGTTGGTGGAGATGATCCTATTATTAGATCAGCCATTATCTCAATGAATGGCAGGGTAGGTTTGACTGGCCAGATAGCCTAGTCCTGCTCCTATTTCTTATGATCTTAGAGTGGTGCCGACTACCTGGATAGCACTTAAAACAGCCTTTCACTCTATCTCTATACACATGACAATAAAGTAAATTGGACAACTCTAATTTGAAGCGCTTGGCAGTGGAAAGACGCAGGCATTCATAGAAGAAGGGTAGGAAGAGGCTAAAAGTAGACCAGTATCACTCCCCTTCTGGGCACAGTAGGTAATGATTGTTTCATTGAATTGATAATCCAAAACACCAGATTCACGGTCAGGAGACAAGAGTTGAAATCCCAATCAGACAAAGAATTTAAAAATATTTAATTGAATATATTCTGGAACAAAAAGACAATTTACCAATGTATTCATAGATATCTTCAATATCTCATTCCAGCACAATGTGGTTACACACCTGTTTCTAACAGACATCAATCACACCGGTGCCAAGAAAGTGTAGTAACCTACATTAATGACTGCAAAAGGTTATGGATACAGCCCAGGACATCGCAGGCAAAACATCCCCGCTATCGAGAACATCTAAAGAGAATGCTGCTGTTGGAGAGCAGCAGCAATCATCAAAGATCCATACCACCCAGCACACGCTCTGTTCTCACTGCTACAATAAGGGAAAAGGTATAGATGCTACAAGTCGCACACCACCAGGTTGAGGAACAGCTGCTACCCCTCCACCATTGGACTCCTCAACAACAAACTCAATCAGAGACTCATTTAAGGACTCTTACTTGTGCACTTTATTGATTTAAAAAAAATAATTCTCTCTATTTCACAGTCAGTTTGTTTACATTCATTATCTGTTTACAGTTCTTTATTTGTTTATATGTACAGGTGCTCCCCTACTTACGATGGTCTGATATACGATTTTCAAAGTTACGTTGGTTCGAATCCATACTTTCAATTTTGAATTCCGATCAGTTCCCGTGCTTGCGATATATGCGATGCACTTCTCTCCCTGTTGCTTTAACACTCCCATCATCCTCACCATCCAGCAATTAATTTTAATTCAATGCTTCAAACATTCTCCATGCCCAATGTGCTTTCAGTTGCGTACATTAATGTTTTTTTTTCCCCCCAGTGTGGAATAAAGGTATTCAAAATTTTAATTATATAAAATGGTAGGTGCGGTATTCTTTGTCAACTGATGATCGGTTTGCCAGAACGTAACCCCATTGTAAGTTGAGAAGCACCTCTGTACAATTTTCTTTTGCACTACCAATATGTGGTAATTCAGCCTTGCGCACAGAATAAGAATCTCAGGGTGGTATGTGATGTCAATAAATCAACATTTCAAACACTTTGGGGACCCTTTTTGAATTATTTTCATAATCTTTGATTTGTTATGAAGGTAGAACTGTTGACTAATGAGGTAATTTGTCACTGATTAAAAATTCTGTCTTTCTTTTCTTTTTCTTTGGGCCCAGTAGATTCATTCTTGGTTGTGGGTTTAGATTTTCCTTTTTATTTTAAAATAATATGATACCAGTACAACATAATCTGGGGTATCTTGGATTAAATGATTTGTGTAATGTATCTTTTTGAATTTTAACATGTACTCTGTATTTTGGGATGCAAAATTTCAATGTTAATAAAAATATTGAAAAATAAAAATAAATCTGAAATCTGAAATCAACTTCTTGGATCTAGTAGAATGATGTTGATGTGCTGACTAAGATATTATTTTTTCAGTAGCCAAAGGAAGTTCTACATGTCCTCACAATCTCTTAGCAGCTCTTATAGTTGCACCTTCGAAGGTATCCTGTCTAGATGTGGCATCACCGCGCAGTACGCAAACAGCTCTTCCAAGGCTGAAAAAAAAAACTACATAGGGTTCAGGCCATCAGGCAAACGAAACTCACCTCTCTTGACTCTGTTGATATCTCCTCTTGGGAAATCTGATAGCATCTTTATAAGAATGATGCTACCCCTGTCAAACTCACTTCTCTTCTTCCCCCCTGCCCCCCCCCCCCCCACCTTTCATCTGGGAAGAGGTTCACGAGCTTGAAAATATAACCAACCGACAGTCTTTCTCCTGCTTGGACAGACCCTTAACTAGACCTCTCAGTGGAAAAAGGGAATGTCTCTGCATGGTTTCAAATTGTAGTTTTCTCTACACTTTTTTTGTACTGCTTTGACACATTATTTGCTTGTATGTGTATTTGTTATTATTGCACTATCTACCGTACTAGTTGACTTTCCTGGATAGTATGCAAAATTAGGATTTCATATTTCAGTGCGTCTCAGCTTACATGACAATAAGACACTTCAATTCAGCAATAGTAATGGCAGCCAGATTGTTGTTTTAAAAATAAAACATTTAGTCAACTCATGCCCCTTAAACAAGGGAAGTTTTACTAGCTGTCCTAGATGTGATGGCAAATTCACAGCTGCTCTATGAAGTCATCTCGGTTGAAGGGTGATGAGAGATGGACCACAAATGCCTGCCTTGCTTGTGATAGCCACATTCTATGTAGGATTTTTAAAAAAGCACATCAAATGAACAGCTGTCAGCATATTAAGGAGGCAAAAATGAGCAGTTTAGAACAATTCAGCAATCTAAATCCATGACCTTTGTCTGATATTCGAGTTTATTCCATTTCTGTGCCTGGAATGTCTGAATGCCTTTGGAGTGGTTATTTCAAGATGGGGGTGGACTCTGTGGACTTTTCTCCCAGCACAGGAAAATGAAAGGCAAAGAGCCTCAGAGAATTGTAAAGCTTCTTTGTCATGCCTCACATGGGCCCAATTCTCCTTAATCCACAGAAGAAATTTCTAGCTCAGAACGATGTCTTTCACAGGGCATAGATGTGTAGATTATAGCAGATGTTTGTGTTTAGACATACAGCAGAGCTCATGCCGCCCAATTATACCCAATTGACGCACAGCCCACCCCCCCATACGTTTTAAAGAGTGGGAGAAAACCAGAGCACAAGGCCAAAACCCACAGACACAGGGAGAACTCCTTACAGAGAGTGTCGGATTCGAACCCGGATTGCTGGCGCTGTAACAGCGGTGCGCTACCCGCTACACTAATTGTGCCACCCCCGCCTATGTTCGGCAGACATTTGTGCAGAGACTGCCTCAAAGTCAGGAGGATCCAATCGTTCTCCCGCTCCCTCAGACCACAGGAGTCACAATCTTCTCCTGCCATGAGCAAAAGAAATCAACACATTCCTTAAGAAACGCATTTGTAAATCCAGCAATTATGGGTTATTTTTAAACTTAAAAAGGAAGTCATGGCACCTCTTTTAACCTCCATTTAACCCAATCATTGATAAGTAGTTCCTGTTGGGATATAATTATGGGCAAGGATCCAAGTGAAAGAGCAGAGTAGACAACAGTTGAAGGTCCTGCACCAAAATGACACCCCTGAAAACACTGCCATCCCTCACTTCTTCACTAGAGTCCAGATGTTTCTGTTCACCCCCGTGCAAGTGGAATTGGATTCTGTCCTACTCAGAGGAACTACAACCGAGTCATAGTGGTCAGCCCAGCAATTAAAGTGCAACATATAAATGCGAACTTTATCCACAAATTATTTCCATCTATAAAATGGACTAAATCGACTGTGTATAGTCTGGTCAAGAATGTAGCACATGTCTGAAGTCAACAATCTGTCTGAAATCCAGATTTTTCCTCACACCAACAATGTCACTGGCTCTCCACTCAGCTCTGGATCACCTAGAAAACAACAGCTCATACAGCTGTTCTTGATCGATTACAGCTCAGCCTTTAACATCATTATTCCCTCAATGCCCGTCAACAGGTTCCAAAACCTGGGCCACTTTATCCTCCCCTCCCTCCCTTCCTCCCCCCCCCCCCCCCGCAATTGGATCCTTGACTTCCTCATCAGAAGACCATAGTCAGTATGAATTTGAAACAAATCTCCTCCTCAAGGATGTTTGCTCACTGCTCTATTCACTGTACAATTCTACAAATTTGCAAATGTCATCGGCAGAATTACAAACCTGCAATGAGGAATGTTAGGTCTGCTTTGTTCATGAATGAGTGAGACAAACACCAGACTGAGTCGAAATCAGGGTTCTTTGTTCTTTATTACCGGATTGTAACACTTGCAACTAACCATGTTAGTCGGAGAATGCATTCTGCCGTTATCAGCAAAATGGTGATTTTTTATACCCTTGGATACGTGCTTAGAACATGTTAGGTCTGCTTTGTTCATGAATGAGTGAGACAAACACCAGGCTGAGTCGAAATCAGGGTTCTTTGTTCTTTATTACCGGATTGTAACACTTGCAACTAACCATGTTAGTCGGAGAATGCATTCTGCCGTTATCAGCAAAATGGTGATTTTTTATACCCTTGGATATGTGCTTAGAACATCATCATATCATTACTTGTCCAATGACTAAAACTGTTGCTATCCTTTCCCTGCTAGCTTCCTGCCTCTCAATCCATCAATGTCTCTCTTATCTTGTAAGTACAAGGATGCATTCACATCTTGTTACAGCCCTGCACAGGGTAACTCCTTACACATTCCCATCTCATGATGTTTTACCTTACAGGAAGCATACAGGAGGGAGATAGATCAGTTAATTGAGTGGTGTCACATCAACAACCTTGCACTCAACATTAACAAGACCAAGGAGATGACTGTGGACTTCAGGAGGAAGTCAGGAGAACATGATCCAGTCCTCATCGAGGGCTCAGCAGTGGAAAAGGTCAAGCACTTCAAATTCCTGGTTGTCGACATCATCAAGGATCTGTCCTAGAGCTTCCATGTCGATGCAATCATGAAAAGGCTCGACAGTGGCTTTACTTTGAGGAGATTCAGTATGTCACCAAAGACACTCAAAAACTTCTACACATGTACCATGGAGAGCACCCTGGCTAGTTGCATCACTGCCTGGTATGGAGACGCCAATGTGGAGGACAAGGGAAAAAAACTCCAGAAGGTTGGTAATTTGGGTTGCAACATCACAGCACCAGCCTTCATACCATCGAGGACATCTACAAGAGGTGGTGCCTTAAGAAAGCAATGTCAATGCTTAAGGACCTCCTCCTCTCAGGCCATGCTATCTTTACTCTGCTACCATCGGAAGAAAGGTAGTGGAGCCTGAAGATGAGCACTCAGTAGCACAAGGACAGCTTCTTCCCTCCTGCCATCTGATTCCTGAACCACAAACAGAGCCTTACTTTGACCTTTTCTTGCACTATTTGTCTTTATTTTATGACGTAATTTATATAAATGCACCATGATCGCTGCTGAAAAACAATGAATTTCACGACACGTTCATGACATTAAATTCTGATTCTAACATTTCTATAATTTTGGCTGCCCTTTAGTTCACCAGCTTCACCACCTGTTGTTGCAATGGTGGACCCATCCAGTTCCTGCACTCAGAATAAACTCGATCTAAAGCTCTCAACCTAACCTCATAATTGGATGCCTGGAATATTTGGTAATTACAAACATAAATTAATTATTGCTTTCAAACTTCAATTTCACATTATCTAAACTCTGGGGAAACAATTAAAATTGTGGAAAATCCAAAATCTGCTACAGTCTTCTACTCCTGCAGATGTTGGACTGATGTGCGCATTGAGAGATACAATAGTGGTTCCTTGACATTGAATGCTTAAATATGTCAACTGATATTGCTCATAGCTTTCAACACATTCATTATTTAATAAAATATTCTTTCTTTGGCTTGGCTTCGCGGACGAAGATTTATGGAGGGGGTAAAAAGTCCACGTCAGCTGCAGGCTCGTTTGTGGCTGACAAGTCCGATGCGGGACAGGCAGACATGGTTGCAGCGGTTGCAGGGGAAAATTGGTTGGTTGGGTTATAAGCAAGAAAAATAATATAATCAAATATACACATTCAAGTTTTTTTGCATGGAACTATGAATCACATTCAAGTTAAATATCCAGAGACAAATATTATGTAACGTCCCAAATAATGCAGACACAAACTTAAAACAATCCCACCAAAAAAAAATCTGCAACATTCCAAGTTTGAAAGAATTAAAACAAATTAGAGAACAATTTATCCCAATCTGATTAATGCCATCTTTGATGGTTGCAGCCAGCTACTGTGAATAAAGGTTAACAGTTGACCTTCTATTTCGTGATGACTCCCAGTTGTGAAAATATCATCGGTCCTCATTGGGAGATTTACGATCATGGGGTATTTTGTTTTTCCTTTATGTTTACTGAAACTTTTAATCTTGTTTGATTTCGACTCTGCTTGGAATGAGACTCTGTAGAATGGATCCAGCTGTGAGAGACAAACATGTCTCGTGGACAAAGTGGTAAAAAGAGTCCAAAACCTGCAACCTCAGTTTTCTTTTCCATTTTCTGCCTATCTTCTTCATCTCACCTCCAGAACACCGGGCACACAACCTCAGAAGTTGCTTTGGTCAAAGGTGGGGGGTGGAAGTTACTGCATTATTGGAAATGCAATTTTAAACTTTCTCCACAGCAACACAGGCTTCAAGCGGATGGAGATCTCAAACTGTTATCCAATGTAGAAAAAAAAGTAACTATCATAATGGGATGAAACACAGAAGTCCGCAGATGCTGTGGTTGTAGTAAAACACAAAAGTGCTGAAAGAACTCAGCAGGTCTCACAGCTGAGGCATGTAAAAAGATATGTAACCATCATTGGATTTTCACCTCTCTCTACCTCCTGGGTGTTTCAAGACCTACTGATTTCCTCTGGCATTTTGGTGTAGATATCAGAATGTCTTAGTTGATATCGATCCCTCAACCATCATCTAAAACAGATATTAATCAACCTAGTTCAAGAGACCTGTCTGTGTGCAATTTCAATAATGTACTTCCAACATTGCTATAATTTAAAAGTACCTCATTGACTGCCATGCAAAATATAAATGCAAAATGTAGGTATTACACGTAGTTTTAGAATTAGAAGACACATGGTGACCCACTTACCAGCAAGCAAACCAGCTCACAAAATGGCAGATATGCTGTGGAAAACTGACCTGCATCCAACACAGGTTTTTATCTGGGCTGATCACATCACTGATTATGTCATTTCCTGTCCATGTGACAGAACCAGTGATGTATATAAGGCCAGCATGCAAGCCTGGAGGTGTCAGTTTTACATGAGGCTTGCCGGTGTAGATATTAGCTTGACAATGTGTAAGCTGATGTCTATAGTTGCTCAGTATAGAATACTTCACTACAAACACAGAATAAATCCAAGCAAGTTCTTTCCACCAAGGAATTTTATCCAACCAGATGTGTCCAGCATTCTCCTTATGGTTTCCAAATTCAATTACTCCAACCTGCATTTTACAGCTTCTTTTAAAAGTCCCTTTGTTGTTTTCTTTCTCTCTCTCATTCATCTATTAACCAGGCAGTGATCCCTTTGTGGCCTTCTCTACATCAGAAGGACTGGGCACAGAGAGAGAGATTGCTTTGCTGAGCACCTTTGCTCTGCCTGCACCAGTGACAGGGACCTCCCAGTGGCTCACCATTTCAGTTTTGAGTCCCACTCGCATTCTCACATGTCTGTCCAAGTGCTATCCCACCAAGGTCATCTGTAAATTGGGGGGAACCACACCTCAATTTCCATCGGGGCACTCTAGTGTGGATGTCATTAACATTGACCTTTCTGGTTTCTACTAACCTGCTCTTCTTTTCCCCCTCCCCTTCTCTTCTATCTGTCCTCTTTCCCCCAGCGTTGTGCTTTTACTTCAACCATGGTGTCCGCAGACTTTTGTGTATTACACCAGACAGCACTGCATACATGGGGGTCTGAAATATTCATTTTGTTCTATCCACTCACCACCCTCCATCTCTACAACTTAAAGCTCATTTTTTCCGACACCAATTCTCTTTTCACCTTAGATGATTGTTTTCAGCATTTTTTCTGATTTATTTTTTTATTTCAGATTCAAAGCATCTGCAGATTTTGATTTATAAACACTGATGTTGACCCAGGGAATAAGAAAATGTGAATTGAAGGAAAGTTATATACCCCATTAAGACCCTAAGGTACAATATATCAGTCTGTGCAATGTTTTATAATTTATAAGCATCTTGCAAAAAGATCTCACTTCATTTACTATCACTGCCATTCTTACTTTACTCAGGAGTTTAAATCTAGTGAATCTCTAAAATGTCCACAGATCCAACCTTTTCCTTGGAATTGAAGATCATATTTCTTTAGCTGTTTATATCCTATGACCTTCAATGGTTTTCAGCAAAAAGATAGCCCTCAATTAACAATGTAGTAGCAGTAGAGAAAGCCATTTAACTCTGTGAGCTTTCTCAATCAGTGAATCATTCAATCACATGGCTGATCCTGTACCTTGGTGACATAAAATAACCACCCAATCAGCATATACACTGTGGTACTCAAAAATTAGCAAGTTATAGAGCAGTTGACGATTCGCGCCTGAGGCCTTCTTCACGAGCCCCCAAAATGTCAGACAGATGCCCGAATAAGCTGGTGGGGGGGGGGGGGGAACAGAGGGGAAGGGGGAGGAGTATAGGCTAGTAGGTGGACACAGGTGGCAGGGAGAAGAAGGACTTGGACTTGATAAGGGGAGAGGGAAGAGGGCTAAGAAGATGACTCTCTGATAGAAGGAAGAGAAGGGAGTTAGGAGCTGGAGGAAGATAGACAGAGGGATAAGGTAAAGGGTTAATGGAAAATAGATAAATCAAAATTGATGCCTTCTGGGAGAAGACTGCCAGGGTGGAATATAATGTGTTGTTCCTCCAATTTTTAAGTACCCTCAACATGGCAGGGCATGAAACCATGGACAGATGTGTTAGTACGGCAAGGGCTGTTTTGTTTTGTTGAGTTTCAGTTATTTAGCATAAGTGCAGATTTCAATTGGGCTGCAGGCTAAGCAACCTGCTCGTGTGTTAATAAATCAAAAGGGCACCGCTAACATCTGAAGCATTCATTCACCAGTGTACAGTAATTCGGGAGTGTACCATTGACAAACTTCTTGCAGTTATTCGCACAAGCCACTCCAACAGTGCTTCCTAAATCTATGAAATCTACCACTACTTAGCTCAAGGGCAACTGGTACATTGAAATACCAGCACTTTCAGATTTTTGTCTGCAGCTTAATCAATAACCACAAGCAGACACAACGCTAAAGGCTTTAATATCCAGAAACATCAGACATATCTCCACATGTTGCTACCCCAGGTCCGAGGCTGGTATGGAGGGAGGAGATTAAGGCTATCAGCTTTTATTAGGGTATCTTATGGGGAAGAGTTACAGGGACAGAGGCAGGCCAGCCTGTACAATCCAGTGAGGTTACAGCTGCACTACCATTTTCCACCATATTGTCTAAGTCATGCAGCATTCTGACTTGGAAACCTATTGCAGCTGCTCCATTTTCACTATTTGTAAATCTTGTAACTCCAGCAGAATTGTGGAGCAGCATCACCTGAAGGACTGCAAATGTTAATGTAGGTGGTTCATCACTTCCTTTTCGAGGGCAATTAGAAATAGGCAATAAATGTGAGATGTGTCGATCACATCATACTGTGAAAATGAATACAAAGTTAAATGCTAAAAATGTTCATGAGTGAACAAACAGAGAGTGAATGCTCTCCGAGACCATTTGATTTGTAGATGTAGAGCAGAGAGGCATGGTTAGTGAAGTAGTTATCTTGATGCTATTAAGCACCAGCATCCCATGTTCAAATACAGACCTGTCCATGTGTGTTCTCCCTGTAACTGTGTGGGTTTCCTCTGGATACTCCACTTTCCTTCTACCTTCCATAGATGTATGGGTTTGGTAGGTTGATTGATGACATGGATGTAATTGGGTAACATGGTCTTGTGGTCTGGAAGGGCTATGTCTCAGTAGAGGTAGGTAGATAGAGGTAGGTAAGTTGTTTCTATTGGTGGGAGTGACCAGAACTTGGGAACGAAGTCTTAAGATTCAGAGTAGTCGACTTAGGACAGAGATGAGGAAGGTGGTAAATATGTGGAATTTGCTGCCCATTAAGACAAGGTTGGATAGATTTTTACATAGTCAGGGAATTAAAAGATATGAGGAAAAGGCAGGAAGGTGGAGATGATCATCAGACCAGCTATGATCAAGGCAGGCTTGATGGGCTGGATGGCCTACTCCTGCTTCTATTTCTTATGTTCGTATGTTGTTAGGCCTCTAAATGAAAAATAAAACCCACACATTTAGGATGAGCAACTGTGAATCGCATTCAACCATGGGATTTGTGAGTTATATTTAGTTCTGAAGAATTCTGTTGCTTAGCTTGGACCACTTGCCTGCCCTAATTGGAGGCTTGCCCTCTTAGAAAAGATAATAAAACCAAGAGACGGAAGTTCAGAGAATGCATTCATACATGAGATGGCACCAATGGAGCTTCGTCAAAAAATCTATTTTGTTAGATGATGTTGTTTAGGACAGACATGGATTGGAGGTGCAGAAAGTGAGGATCTTCAGAATCAAGGTGCGTGGTGGAAAAAATGTCACTATAGTGGCAGAGAGACAAAATAACTAGGCAGAGAAACAATGGAAAAAAATGGTGATATATTGAACAGTAAAGACAGTACAATTAGACTTAAGTCAACTTGGAGAGTGGACAAATGAATAGCAAATAGAATTTATCTCAAATAAATGCAAATGACACATTTTGGTAAGTTAAACAAGAGTGGGACATACGCAATGAATGATGGGATCCTGGGGAGTGTTATCATGCAGAGAGATCTTGGGGAACAAACATATGGTTCCCTGAAAGTGTTGGCATGAATAAACAAGTTGGTGAAGAGGCAAATTACACATTTGCTTCTGTAAGTCAGAACAATTACAAGAGTTAAGGCATCATATTTTAATTTAAAAAAAAAATCCCTTCCAGTCTACAAGCCCATGCCCAATTAACATACATTTTTGAAAGGTGGGAGGGAACTGAAGCGCCACAGGAAACCCACACAGACATGGGGAGAACGTACAAACTCCTTACAGACAGCACCAGATTAGAACCCGGGGCACTGGCACTGGAACAGTACTGCCCTAACTGCCACGCTAACCATTCCATTAAAGCTGTACAAGGATTACTCTGCGCAATTCTGCTTGGCATGCAATGCAAGGATGTGATTAAGCTCGAGAGGCTGCAGGAAGGATTGGTGAGGAACTTGCCTGGTCTTGAAGGTTTGAGTTATGAATAGTGATTGGGGAGTTGTTTTCCTTGAGGCATGACCATTTAGATGTTCAGAAATTACAAGGTGCTTTGATTTGATAAATGGTTGGTATTTTTACTTGGGTAATGAAGTTTAAAACTAAAGGGCAAAAGTTTAAGATGATCAGAAAGGCAAATATGTTTACAGAGAGGATGGAACTATCTTGAATGGTAAATGCAGATTTCAGATTTATTGTCAGAGGACAAACATGACATCACTTACAACCCTGAAATTCCTTTTTCCTGTGGGTGCAGCTGAATTTCCACTAATTGGTAGTGCAAAAAGTTAACTGTACACAGTGTAAACAAATTTTGAAAACTGTTAACCGGTAACAACGTTTAAAGCATATTTGGACAGGTACATGAATGGGAAATATTTCAAGGGAAAGTTACCAAATGCAGGCAAATGAGACTAGCTCAGGAAAGCATCTTGGTTGACACAAATGAATTGGGCTGAAGATAGAGCATTATTTATTCCACGACATAAGATTAGAGATACGTAGTGAATGGAAAAGTGCAGGGATTTTAAATTGTCTTCCGAATGTTCCGAGTTCTCTCTTGGAGGAGGGTGGTCTGATAAATGGGTGGTTGCATGAAATAACTTTGCTTTCCCTGTTTTTTATTTCCTTTCCCTGTCTCCTTTTGCACAGACATGATATCTGCTGTACTTAAGTACTGTATAGGTTAACTTGCCTAGAGATCATGCAAAACCAAACTTTTAACTATCTTGGTCCACATAACAATTTGATCAAACCAATGGAGGGCTCTATCATTCCTTTTGTGTAACTTCCTGCTTTCCACCAATTTTAGGCCTTTCCTTTTGTTCTGTCCTTCTCTTACCCCGCCCCCCCCCCTCCTTCTCTTGCATCTTCAGGGTCATCTCCAACAATTTTGATTTTTGCTTTCACGTAATTGAGCTGAAATATCAAGATTTTGGGCAAAGTTCTCATGATTGAAAGGCTAAACATTTTTTTTTTCTCCACAAGAGCTGGCCGACCAGTTGAGGGTCACCAATGTTTCTTTTTCTTTCAGTCTTCCAACGTTTGCAGTGTGAGAAGCCAATCGTCTCTTTAATAAGAGACAATGCGAGGGCACTTGCATCCAGAGCTGGACAGGTGAAGGTATTTTCTAACCTTGTCTGCCATTAGTCATTTTCATAGACAATAGCAATATCGACCAGCCTCCGCCAAACTCTGCGCAAAGTTTATTGCCCCTTTCCTTGTGAAGCAGTCAAGTTTTGGATTCTTCCGTACTTCTCTCCTACTGACTCTATAAAAGTTTTTAAAAATATTTATGTTATATGAAGGCTTTTACTTAAATGTGCTCGGATCCCCAGGGAAGGGTCTTGTTGAGGGGGTGAGGGTTGGTGCAGATCTCTCATTGAGAATGGCTGGCTAAAGAGACACCCCCTACGTTTCTGTGAGGGGCGGTGGACAAAGTGCTGTTCAATTGGATAAGTAGAAAGTAGATCATATTTGGTTTTATGTTCAACTCCTCTTATAAAAATCAGGATTTTTATTTTGTGCGAATTGTAGATCAATTTACTTAATCTGATTTTTTAAATCTAGTCTTTCCTTTTATATAATTTCCCCTCTTAAGTATACTTTCATTGTATCCCAAACAATCAAAGTTAGACATCGTTGAGGAAGAATTGGTAGTAAAAAAGAACTGAATTTCTAATACTAAAACACTTGATCTGCTTTTTAATACACCATTTTATTTTTAAGATGGATTAATAGCATGTATTTATAATAATTTACTGGATTTAAATTTAGTCCCAATGGCTGGGATCCAAAGAGACTGGGGAAAAAAAAGACTTGAATATAACATTTTCAGTTGAAGATTGGTATTCTATTCTCATCTTAATTAATGATTCCTCATTTTGCGCAAGGCATTGCTTATTACAATTAAAGGTGGTACGTAGAAATCATGACCAAACTTAAATTATCCCATTTTTACACAGACGTTGATAATTTTTTTGTGAGAAATGTGAAATTTTTGAAGCCTCTCTACTTCATATATTCTGGGAATTGCCCAAATTTAGAGAGATTTTGAAAAGAGATTTTTCAAATTTTCTCAACAATTTTCAAGACTAACTTGGAAACCTGCCCATTAATTGTTCTGTTTGTTTTTTTTTCTCTCTCATGACTCAGCGTCTCAGGAAAAAGTCTTAGCTTTTGCTACATTGATAGCCAGATGAGCTATGTTATTGAGATTCATCCCCTACTCATACGCAGTGGTTCTATGATGTAATGTCCTACTTAAGAAATTTTAGAGAAAATCAGATATAATCTTAAATTTAGAAAGTTTCATTTCATGAAATTATGGGGCCCATTCTTAGAATTTTTTTTTTATAACTGGAAGAATCAATAATTATATGTTCCAGGAATTCTTTGTCTGTTTTCCTGGGTTGCCTAATGATTTCATTAAAAAAAAAATCTCATTACAAAAAAGGTCACCTTTATTAGAGGGAGGCGATAAGTTAATTTAGCTTAGTTCTTTAGTTTTTTTTTAATCTTGTTATTTTAATATAACAGTCAAATGAATGGTTGCATGTATTATGTTCATCACTAGATTGAGTTACGACAAGTAATTATAAAAGTAGTTATACATGTTTTATTATTTACCTATTTTTTCCCTTTTGTATGTATTTATTTGCATAAAACAGATGTATTATGTAATCATCATTTATTATATATTTAATATATTAAATATTTAAAAAGAAAAAAGAAAAAATAGATGTTCTCATTGAGATTGTCCCTTTGTCCCAACCTGAAACTTTGCATCACTTTTCATGCCACCAATTCATATCCCATTCACGACTTCCCAGGAAGATTATCTGATTTTCTATCTTGATAGATGGATAGTTCTCTTGTCATTCTCATATTCAACTCTCTCTCTCTCTCTCTCTCACTGGCCTAATTCTTCTTCTTGATTCACTTCTGTCCAAGGTACTCTCAGCCACTTTGGTCATACACTGTGGAATTCCCACACTGAACCAATTGACCTCTCCACCAGTCCCTTCTCTATGCTATCCATTAAAACCATGCACTTTCAGCAAGAGTTGAACATTTTGTTTAATGCAGTTCCCACAGGATAAAGAATCCCCTCAAGGATGCATGTGATTTTATGTATGCACTCTGACAATAAATTTGAACATTGAACAACTTTGGTGCAGTAACCAAGATTAGCATTCCATCCCAATACAATACAATACAAGAGTGCTTCACTGCTGAACGTGTGCAGGTACCAGGGTCAAATGTAATACACAAATCAGGTCACACAGCATCCACAGGAAGTGAAAAGTAACTAATGTTTCGGGCCGGGGGTATTCATCAAGTATGATAAAAAGGTGGGGGGAAGGGAGAGGAGGAGAGGAGGGAAGAAGGAGCAGGGGAGGAGCAAAGGCTAACAGGGAAGAGATTATCAGACATGTGGTATTTTGTCTTTCAGCTGGAAGAAGATCTCAAAGAAATATTTAGGAAAAAAGTGCTCGAAGAAATTTTCACTGGTATCATCTTCAGTATTTATCTCCCAATCCTGATCAGAAATAAATTGCCCATTGTGTGCATGACCTTGCTGATCTGAAGCCACATTTAACACTCCACAACACTGACCACCATTATAACGGAAAAAAAGACAGTAGATGCTAAAAACACACAAAAGATTGGGCTACGTCTGTGGAACGATAAAGAGGTGAATCCATCGCAGATCCATGACTTTTTTGCCAGATTTCAGATTTCCAGCATCTGCTGTTTGTTGATTCACAGCGAAAAATAAATTTCATTTAGTTGAGAAAGGAAATAAATCAACTCAAAATTGTGAAGCATTCTATTGAAGTTACATTTTCCCTTTATTTTAATTTGACTTAATAATTGATGTTGGGCCATGCCTTCCTCCAGGAATTTGATTTAACTAGTTAATCCAGAGTTTTAACTCATTGCCAAACAAAGCCATTCTTTTTTATTCCTTTGGACCCTTATGCACACATTCACCTTTAATATAAGCAATTCCATTGAAAGCTTTTGCTGTCTTTAGGACTGAAGACCCAGCAATGCCTTCCTATTTGTTGGCTATGTGGAGCAATCCAGGCTACTAGGCTACACAGACTATCTTCACTCTCTCTCCACGGCAATAATGCGGAATTCCTAGTGGCCAGCCATTTAAATTCCATACCCCATTCCCATTGCAACATATCTGTCCAGGCTCCATGCACTGTCAAACCAAGGCCACCCACAAATTGATGAAACAACATATATAACATACCATCTGTGTAACCAGACAGCATTAACTTTGGACTTCTCTGGTTTCTATTAGATTCCTCATGCCCCCCACCCCTCTCTCCCTCCCCCAAACCTATGACTCTTCCAATTCCCCACCCCCTTTCTTCTCTTTTCAAAGAGCTACTCTCCCTCCCCTTTCACTTCTCAGCCTGATTTTCTTCTATCCTCCCATCCGTAACCACCTAAGACCTCCTGCCTGAGAGCGTGTGCTCCTTCCCCGCCTTTTCCCTCCTTCTCTGACCTTTTTACTCAGACACCTGCCAGCTTTGTGAAAATACCGTGACAAAAGGCTCAGGCCTGAAACATTGGTTATTATCTTTGCTTTGTATGAATGCTGCACAATCTGCTGAGTTCCTCCACCAGTTGGTATGTTTCCCCAGCTCTCGAGGATCTACAGTATTTCTTGTTTCCTGCCTTGTGGGTAAAAGAAGACATGTTCATGGCCTGATCAGCCATGATCTTATTGGGCAGCAGAACAGGCTCAACAGGCAGGATGGCCAACTCCAGTTTCTATTTTTGGTTGAATTTTCTACTTTCAACAGGTGGTCTTTAACAAGTGTCTTTTTAAGATCAGAGGAATCTAAACACAAAGAAAATTATAATCAGCCTTTTGGGCAATAACGTCTATTCCTTCATAGGAATCATATGTACTTTCTTTGTTGTGATCAGTTCTGGCTGCTATGTATAAAGTCAAATGTTTTGGGGACATGCCAGAAATGCTGAAAACGCACAGTATCCATGGACAGAGAAACACCATTTATCAGAACTGAACAGATGAGAGGTTATCTAAATGAAGTATTAACTGTTCGTCTCACTCCTCAAACGCTATCTGGTCTACCGAAAAAAAAACTGTTTTCTGCTTTTTTTGCATCATTTTAGGTGAGAGATAAGTTCATTACGCTGGAAAAGTACGCGAGAATCTCATGGCACCTGGCAGGATAGGTTTGGATTTTTGGCGCTGGATGACCTTTTGAAAAAAAATTACAAAATCTTGAAGGGCATAGATAAGTTAAAAAGTCATGGTCTTTTTCCTTAGGTAGGAAGTCTAAAACTAGAGGGCCAAGATTTAAAATGAGAGGGGAAAAAACCTAAAAAGGTTTATCCCAGTGGTTCTCAACCTTTCTCCTTCCACTCACATACCACTTTAAGTATTTCCTATGCCATCAGTGCTCTGTAAGGGATTGTTTAAGGTGGTATGTGAGTTGGAAGGGAAGGTTGAGAATCACTGCTCTAGACTCAATTGTTACTGAAATATTTTGCTTGAGAAAAATTGTCATTGGCCCATTTCCTTTGGAGTTATGAAACTGTGCACATAACAAGTCTATTTGGTACGATTAAAACAGTGATTTTCAAACTTTTTCTTTCCACTCACATACCACCTTATGCAATCCCTTACTAATCACAGAGCACCTATGGCATAGGGAATACTTAAAGTAGTTTGTAATTGGAAAGAGAAAGATTGAGAACCATTGGTTTAGATGAAGGGTTTGTGAAACTACCAAAGGAGGTGGTAGAGGTGGGTACAATGGCAGCATTTATAGAACAGTTAGACAGGCACATGGATGGGAAAGACTTGGAGGAATATGAATAAAACACAGATGAATGGGACTATCTTAGGTAGTTGTATTTTGTTGGCATGAACCAGTCAGTCTGAAG
The DNA here is from genome assembly GCF_036971445.1 of Narcine bancroftii. Taxonomy (NCBI): domain Eukaryota; kingdom Metazoa; phylum Chordata; class Chondrichthyes; order Torpediniformes; family Narcinidae; genus Narcine; species Narcine bancroftii. The sequence goes on from NC_091470.1 coordinate 28,720,928, forward strand.
AGTCTAGAACCATGAGTTTGTATTTCAGAAGATGAGAAGGGGTATGGAGTTGCTGTTATTAGGACAATGTGATTTTCAACCTTTGTTAAATCCTGATCTTTTTTAAACAGATCTTCATTGAATCTGAGCAAAGAGCTCCAGTCATGAGCCTTGTCTCTTTGGGACATGACACTCTTGCTTCTCCACTGCAAGGTCATGTTTATTTTAATTTTTTTCCATTGTAGTGAGGGGTTGCACATCTCCTGCAAGCATGATAATCTGTGTTCATTTTCCTTGGAGTGTAGGAGGCTGATGTGGGGTTGTGGGTGGGTGGGTGGGGGGGGGGGGGGAGCCCTGAAGGATGCATAAGAAATCAAAATCAGAAGAGATAAGGCAATAAGTGATGTTTCAAAACCTCCTTTGTCAGTGTGCTCAAAGCGATGTAAAAATCTGTCATGGTCCTCTTTTGAAGAAATATTTCCCACTGTCCCAGAACAATACTTGAAGAATAGATTATCTACCTGCCTTTTATATTAAAAAAAATTAACATGCAGAACAATGCCTACACTTCAAAAGTAATTAATTAGCTGTGAAATGCACTCAAACATCCTTTGACCGTAAAAGGAACAATTATTTTATAGATGGCCAATTGGCTCTGTCAATGTTGTAAACCAATTATAAATGAATATCATTTATGGGAAATAAATATCCAAAGTGTCTATATTTCCAGTTCTACGCTATTTCTCATCAAAATTATCAATTGTCATTTGAAGCAGGTTGCCAAAAAATAATTTTAAAATGTCAGTGTTCTTTCGAACAGTAAGAATTTCAACTTTGTTAATTTTACTTTAATTGTTACCTTATTTGTAAATAAACTATTTCAAATCGACATCCTGATTAGAAATGCAGGAGGTGGTCATGAGCATGTGTTTAGCAGACACAAACCCATCAGTAATAAATTACTTGGTTGAACTACTGTAAGTAATTACAGAGGCAAATGGAAAAGAGATGACAGATGGGTGTTTTTCTGGACGTGCATCTTTGATAATCAAACAATAATGAGAGAAGAAAGCTCCAAGACAGATTTCTCTGGCAGTCAGAGATTCATTTACTTAGTTAATCACCTAATATGACAACAGAAAAACAAGCAAAAAAAAAGCCATCATTCGAGCCTAATAAATACAGCACATTTACTCTTCAAGAGTATTTACTGAAATTAAAAGACTTTGCTATTTTATTTAAGAACTCACAAGATCAGAATGTCAGAATAGCATAAAGTTTTTTTTCCCCCCAGCACATTTGTCAAACACCCAGAACACCTCAAAGGGGAAAATTATGGCCTCATTTTATCTCACATATCAAACCAAAAGCTCCAGATATTTCAGAAGAGGACTTTGAACACAGTGAATACATCAGCACAGCTTCACTCATTGAGGCATATGGCCTAAGTCCAGGTGCACCAAAAGAAGCCCTTCAGCCTATTTTGTTGTGCATTCATATTTTCAGAAGGCCATTGAAAAACTGCCACACACAAGGCTACTTTACATGATAAGACCAGGAAACATACTAGCATGGGTAGAGCATTGGCTGATTGGCAAGAAACAGGGAATACAGGGATCATATTCTGCTTGGCTGCCAGTTACTAGTGGTGTTCCACAAGGGTCAGAGTCGGGGCTGCATCTTTTGTCCTTGCATACCAGTGATTTAGATTATGGAATGAATAGCTTTATATTTGATACAAAGGTAGCTGGAGAAACAGGTAGTGTTGGGGAAATGAAGGCGGTGGAAGGACAGAGACATGGCAAATGAAATACAATGTTGGAAAGTGTACAGTCATGCACTTTGGTAGAAGAAATAAACAGGAAGACTTTTTTTTAACGGGGAGAAAATGGAAATTTCTCAGATGCAAAAGGACCTGGGAGTTCTCCTGCAGGATAGCCTGAAGGAAGACTTTCAGTTTGAGTCCGTGGTGAAGAAGGCAAATGCAATGCCGGCATTTATTTCAAGAGGATAAGAGCAGGGAAGTAATTTTGAGGCTTTATAATGCACTGGCAAGACCTCATGGAGTATTGCGAGCAGTTTTGGCCTCTTTATTTAAAAAAAGAGGGTGTGCTGAAATTGGATCATTGGTGATCATATGAGGAGCGTTTGACAGCTCTTGGCCTGCACTTATTGGAGTAAAAACACGGAGAACTCGCAGCATCCAAAGGAGGTAAAGATATGGTGGAGGATCTCTCTGAAATATTTTGAATGTTGAAGGAGATGGAGAGAGTGAATGTGGGAAAGTTGTTTCCCATGGTGGGAGAGTTAACGACATGAAGGCACAACTTCAGGATTGAATGGCATCCACTTAGACAGAGATGAGAAGGAATGTCTTCAGCCTGAGGGTGGTAAATCTGTGGAATTTGTTGCCCCAGGCAGTTATGGAGTCCAGGTCATTTAAGACAGATTGATAGGTTCTTGATTAGCTTGGTGTCAGTTTATGGGGAGATGGCCGGGCCGTTGGACTGAGCTCATGATTAAGTGGCAGCGCAGACTCGATTACTGAATAGCCTATTTCTTCTCCTGTTTCTTATTTTGCTTATGTTGGCAATCAACCACTTGTCTATATTAATACCATTCGGCAGTTACTTGTCCTTCATCACCATTGTCCTATAAATGCTCGAGCAAATATTTTGTTTTCCAATATTGTGAAAGTACCCGCCACATTTTGTGTCCATTCAATTAAGACTCGACTGCTCAAGCTTTAAGGACCAAACCTTGAAAACCATTTGTATTCTTAATAAGCAAACTTGAAAAAAATTCCTTCAAAAATCAATTAGGAATTGCCTTTTTAAAAGCTGAAACGTTTAATTTCAAGCAACTTGATTAAAAATAAATTTGAATAACAACATATCTTGCAGTTTAATATCTCAATTCTAATGCATTCTTTGTTTGCTTTTGTGGAATGAAATACTGCAATGAATGATCTGTATTTTTTTTTGCAGTAAATGGCCTGATGTCAGTTTTATATTCAAGGCTGATTTGATGTCTGACAGAATGACAATAGAAATCTAAAATGAATGTTATTGAACAGAAATCCAAGTGAACCTCACAAGCGACTTGTACACACAGAAAATTACACACTGACACACACAGACTGTCCTCCATGCACATTAAATAAAAATCCATCCAGCTTTTGACATGCAAATGTTGGTATTTTCATCTGGTGAATTGAGTCTTTAATCTGTCTGAAGTTGGGAGAATAGGAGACGTGTATTGTACGTCTATCTGTGTTTGATTTCCCAGAGTACAAGGTGCTAGTGATTAAAGAGCCAGCTTTTGAAAAAAGGTGTTTTTGTGTCTGACCCATTTTCTTTGGGATAGCTCAGCAAGAATTAAACAGATCAACTATTGAATTCAGTGCAACATGAGTTTTGCCCTCATTAAAGGTCTTAATGCAAGTTGAATTATTTTCCTTGTTTTTTAACCATGCTTTGTGGATCAAATTTAAGATGCCAACAAAAGCCACTACACAAGTGATTCTCAACCTTTTTCTTCCCACTCACATGCCACTTTTATGGCACAGTATTCCCTGTGCCATAGGTGCTCTGTGATTAGTAAGGGATTTCTTAAGGTGGTATGTGGGTGGAAAGAAAAAAGTTTGAAAACCACTGTTTTAATCGTACCTCATTGACTCATTATGTGCACGGTTTCAGAACTCCAAAGGAAATGGGCCAATGACAATTTTTCTCAAGCAAAATATTTCAGGAACAATTGGGTCTAGAGCAGTGGTTCTCAACCTTCCCTTCCCACTCACACACCACCTTAAACACTCCTTTACTAATCACCGAGCACCGATGGCATAGGGATCACTGAGGGACATAATTCCCCCAGTTTTTTGCCTTGTTGAGTAAGTGCATTGAAAATGATTATCAGGCCTCATTTGTTTATAATTTCTACCCATTTCAAATGGCCCTTCAAAAATAGTTAACTTAAAATCCCTGCACACACCATTCAGGAGGGCAGTGGTTGATACCTAAACCAGGAAATCCAAAGATTTCCATGAAAATGTTTGGTTGGTAAAGAAAGGAAATCTGATACACTGAGAGACAGGGTTCAGTATAGGTGATGCTAAGTGATGGGTGATTATATGATAGGTTGTGGTTGGCTTAACATTTCTGGAAAAGATAGACTTTAATGTTAGCAAGTAATAGAACATTTTGGAAAATGGAGATGATACACTTCCAAAGACTTACAATTTAAAAGGAAGTCTGCTTCTGAAGCATATTAAGGATTCTCTTTGATCCATTAATACCAGTAAATTTCACACTTCCTATCATGAGAAAATTGTGTTTTAGTTCAGCTAAGGCAGGGTTTCCCAACCAGGGGTGCGAGATTGCATTCCAGCGGGTGTGAGATAACATTTCAGTTTTTTTTTATAAATCCATACTCCTTCAATGTGGATGATGAAGAGCTGAAGGAAGATCTTATTGAACTGCGCACAAATCGTGTTCTTGAAAGGCAGTTTGAAAGCCAAACTTTGGAACAATATTGATGTTCGGCCATGGACATGTTTCCAAGACTTTGTGAAAAAGCACCAACTGGGCTCATCCCCTTCGCGACGACATACTTATGCGAGTCTGGATTTAGGGCCCTTTTGTCAATCAAGACAAAATCTAGAAATCGTTTGGGTGCCCAGGCAGACACATGGACTGCTATCAGCAACAAGGTGCCATGTTTTGAAAAACTCTTAAACAATAAATAATGACAAAAGAGTCATTAAATTTAAATGGGCTTATGAACACTTGAACATTAGTTCTTTAAATTTTTAAAATAAATTTCATGCATGGATGAAAATTTAATTTTTTTGTAGGGTTTATGCAACTTTTAATTTGTTGTAATATTTTTTCTTTTCCATATGTTCATTTTTGTTTATATATTATTAAAAATTGATTCTACAAATTTGTTTCGGTCACCTTCACCTTTATTCTTAAATAAATTATTACTTTAAGGAGTGCGAGAACATATTAAAATTTTTTAGGGGTGCGGGGCATAAAAAAGGCTGGGAACCACTGAGCTTAGGACTACTGATGACAAGGAATACAAACAGACCAGTTTCATACTTATTATTCTCATAACATATCACCCTGCAGGGGGTTTATGGTCCACACAAGCATAATGGTTTGGTTATTGGGCTAGAATTTTGGAGGCTTGGCCAGCTAAGTTTAAAACCCACCTTGGCAGCTGCTTGTAATTAAAATCAGATCGGTAAATAAACCATATGTCAGTAATGGTTACCATGAATCTATCGAATTGTTAAAACGCTCATTGTAGTTCATTAATACCCTTTTGGAAAGAAATTGGTCTGGCTTAAATGTGAAGCATAAGGTAGGCTTTTAAGTGATCTCTGAAATGAGCTATTTTACCTTCACATACCAAGAGTGAATAATTAAGGTTTTAAGAGAATAAAAGTGAAGAGAAAAATGTTCATGCACTGACTTTGTTCATCAGCAATTAGCACTAAATTATTATTCTCCACAATTTCCACCACCTACAAGGTGATACACCACTTACATATCTTTCCTTCTCCTTCTTGCTCTGCTTTTGCAGGGACAACTCCCTCATCCAAACATCCCATCCCACTAATTACCCCCTCGGTTCCTACCACTGTGGCCACAGGAATTACTGCAATTGTGTCCACACCTCCCTCATCACCATTCAAGGCCCCAACCTGGAGATCCTTCCAGGTGAAGCAATAATTTGCCCGTGAATATGCAAGGGTCATTAACCTTATCCGGTGCCCCCATTGTTGCATCCTCTGCATTGAGGAGTCTGGACGCGGACTAGGACATCAGTTTGTTGAGTACTTTTGTTTGCTGCAATAATGGTGACTGTCCAGTGACCACCATTTCAATTCCACAACCCATTCCCACACTGATATGTCAGTCTATCACCACATACACAACCTAACCAAGGACACATGGAAGTTGTAGAAACAATGCTTAATATTCTGCTTCGGCTCTCTCCAAACCATTTGGCATTAACATTGGCTCTCCGGTTTCTGTTCGGCCTTTCCCCAGTGTCTCTCTCTCTTTCCTATCCTTCTGTCTCCTTTCTCAGCTTCCCACCCATTTCCCTCTCCATTCAGAGATCTAACCCCTCCCCATCATTTCTCAGCTTTTTTTTTCTCCTGCCATAACACCCATGTCCACTTCCTGCTTCTTGCCTGCGGGCCTGTGTTCTTCATCCTGCCCCTTCTTCCCTTCTACCCGCCCCCCCACACACCTTATTATCCAGACACCAGCCTGCTTTCTGCTCATACAAAAGGCTCAGGCAGGAGATGTTGATTATATACCTTTGCTTCCTCTAAATGCTGTGTGATCTGCTGAGTTTCTCCGGCATTTTTGTGTATTGCATGGAAATCAAAGTGATACAGGTGGGAGGGTAGAAGAGAAAGAAGCTGAAAAGTGATGGGGAAGAGGGCAAAGCACTAAGAAAGAGAGGTCTCTGATAGGAAGAGGAAGGGAACAGTGTGGGGAGCCAGAGAATCGGAGAAACAGAGAGTCGAGGGGGAGGGTGTGCTCACAGAACTTGGAGGTCGACATTGATGCGTCTTGTTGGTGACTGTCGAGATGGAATATATCGACCCCCAATTTCTGTTAACTCCCACCTCCTCTCACCCCTCTGTCTCCCTTCATCCGGGACCCCACCCCCTTCCCTTCTGACGTGCTGCATTTTTTCTGCTCTTTAGTGCCCTGAATTAGAGCACAGCATCTGCAGATTTCTTGTTTGCTAAGAAAAGTAAAGGTTATCATGTGAATTAATGGCATGGATGTGGAATTGATGTTTCCCAGGCTGTTTTGACTAAAAGCAAAGTTCACAGTCTCAAAGTTCAGGCTCAGCTACTTGGGATAGAAAGAGAGAAGAAGCATCTTCACCCTGAGGGTAGAGAGTATTCAGAATCCTTTAAAAAAGCTGGCTGTATGCATTCAGTAGATAATTATAATCAGAGCAGAGTTCAATCGATATTTATATTTAAGAGGACTCAAGGAAACTGGACTAATGTCAGATGATTCCACTGAGGTATTAAAAGAAAATCAACACAGGATTATTTTGAATGATGGAGTCACCCTGAATGTCTTGCTCCCATTTCTATTTCCTGTACAGTACCATTACAATCGAGGTGTGATCGCACTGGAGAGAGTTTAGAGGAGATTCATCAGGATACTGCCTGGACTAGAGGTCAGCAAGTATGGGGAAAGGTTGGACAAGATAGGCTTGGAAGCATAAGTGACTCCAGACCATCCTTTTGTCGCATCAGCGCATGATTAGTCTTTCAGGATGTTTGTCCGAGACTCAAATGACTCAGAAATAAAGGTTTAAGTTTTGGTCGCATCGAAGAAGGTCTTCTGAGAAAAATAAAGCAGGAGACTAAATTTTTAGTCAACCGGTTAAAGCTTTGGGTGGGGGTGGGGGGAAGTTAGAAGTGAGACGCAAGTATGAGGAAAGCAATGGTGAAGCCACCGGCAAAACCAGGTGGATACAGAGAGGGTAGAAGAGAAAAAAGCTGAGAAGTGAGTCGGAGAGGGGGCAGAGGGCTAAAAAGAAGAGCTCTCTGATAGGAGAAAGAGGGGAAAAGGGTGTGGAGCTTTAAAAAGGAGAGTGAAACCACCGATTTCAGACCTCCATCTCTTAAAGTGTTAAGGTACAATACAACAATACTTAAATATGGAATTTTGGATGACACGTTTTCTTTTCTCTTTTTTCTTTTCTGTCCTTTTATTGCTTATTTATTTTTCTTCTTTTATTTTATTTCTTATTTTGCATTATAAGGGGTGAAGAGGGTGGGAGGAAGGGGAGGAAAATAAAAAAAATGTCACTGAGTATTTTGTTGAAGAATATTTGTATATATTGATATTGACATGATTCACAGTGAAGTATTAAATAAAAAAAAATTTAAAAAAGGAGAGCGGTACAAGAGCAGAGACATTGCAACAAGACTGATTGGCTTGCACTATCAGATGAATCATGAATTCAAATGGTTTCCTTCTGATGTCAGTTCTTTCTGACATCAGACTCTTGAATGGACCTCTCTTTAGTATAAAATAAAGCCTTATTCTGCTTAACCATACATTTTACTTTAATAGTATGCTTTATACCTTTGTCTAATGCTTCCATATACCCTGTACTTTTGATATATTTTAACTACAGTAAAAGTCCAAAAATCTGAATGCCAGAAATCTGGACCACCCGAAAATTTGGACTTCTCAAAAAATCTCAGCTGTAATCTGGACAACTCGAAAATCTGGACATCTCGAAAACCCTCAGCTTTTGTGTGCATGTAGGCGTAAGTGCCGCAGATGCACAGGGCCAATGAGCAACCACCTGGAAGTCATTGAAATGTAAGAAAAAAGATGATTTGTTTTTTTCTACTTTGTATTTATATAAAAACTATCAAAATTTACCTGTTTATTCTCCTTAAATCTGAATTTTAAAAGTACTGAGGTAGAATCCAGAAAATCCAAAAATCTGGAGTGACCCATTCTTTGAGCAGTCCAAATTTTAGGAGTTTTACTGTAAATATATTTATTCTTGCACTGCCTGCTGCATCATGTAGAGGTTGACTTGCAGGGACAGCAATATATATTATTTTACCGCATCTCAGTACAGGTGACAATAAACAACTCCGTTCAATTCAATTCAAGTTATGATTCCTCACCTTTAGCAATCACGAAAGTGCAAATGTTTAACAATGAACAATGGTGGAGAACGAATACCAATAATGACCTTCGGCGTCTGGGTTTTTATTTAGAGTGTAAATTGTTTCAAGATTCTGCAGGTTGATATATTATGTTCATAAAAATGTTGGATTAAAACATGTAGCTGCATGCATGGCTGCTCCCTGGCACTGATTAAAGAAATACAGTTCCTAAAGAATTGCGGGAATTCTACTTATGATAAAGGTTAGACCTTAGTTGCAATAATTGAATACCTATGTTTGTTTTATTATGTTGTCAGTGTGTGGGTATCATATAACTAATGATCCTGTTAAATGATATTACTGCTTCACAAATTTCTTGCCTAATCTCTCCCAGAACTTTGAGATGAATCACACTGAGTATCACATTTTCATCTTTAACTGTTGCACACCAGAAATGTGGCCATGATAAAATCACCGAAAAAGACGAGCAGACTCTAATTACATTGGACAGTGAACGTTTTGCTTCCAGAACAATTTTGTGTGTATTTTATGGACTGTTGATCATGAAAATCACCTTAAAATGTTCCTATCACTTACTGTTTTATATATAGATATATATAGATATATATATATCTATATATATATATCTATATATATATATCTTTTGTGATTTCCTGTCATATTTTAAGTCTAGTAATATATTGCTCACAAAGCAAGCTGTTTTGGTCAGTGCAAGCATGCCTGGGCACGCACTCAGTGTAGGTGTTATGCAAATATTGTCTTAGGCCTGGGCATGCTTACTCAGGATAGACTATTAAGGAAGCTCACATGGCATGCTGTGCTTTATATTCATATAGATTGAAGGCATGTTGAGGCACGTGTTCTTCAGGCCATAGCATATTGAGTGTACTTAAAAATAGCATTTATTGTCTTCAGGAAAATTCAATGTGTCGTCAACCTTGCAACAGCTGTGATACATTATGTTACATTTGGGGTGAATGCAGCGTACGCTTGAGGCTCAAAGATGCAGCATGACTGCACTAATTAAGAAGGCCTATGAGCTGTACTTCAGTTAAAATTAGCAACCAAGACAGACTCTGAGCTCCTCACATTTGTTGTGCAATGTATGTAGTCAATCTGTCAGCATCATTATGCAATAAAGCATGATAAATTCAATAAAAGTTAATTTAATGTTTCTCCAACTTTCTATATGATACAACAAATCTGAAATGATCTTTGTGTTCAGCTTGACGTTGTCTATCATAATCCCCAATTTCTTTTCAGAAAAAAAAATTGACAAGTGTTATCAGAGGTACAAACTTTCCTTAAAGTGGTGACATTATCAAAATAAATACATTGCTCCCTGCACTAAAAATATGCCTATTCTGTTGCAAAGTGACTGCTTTAAATGCTTCTTTGAGAACCACTCCATTGTAGTGGTAAACTTGAAGGTCACTAACAAGTATTCAATACACAAAAAAAATCCTAAAAATTAACTGCCATTTTAAAATGTTATTTGCTGCATAAAAAAAACCATTGAAAGGTAATTTTTGCAATCATTATGTTAAACAAGTAACACCTACAAACATGCTTTGAATTAATTTACAGGTACTGCCCTTCTTGCAACTTATGTCCATTCACACATATGGTAAAAAAATTAAAATATATAAAATTTATGTGGATTATGTTGTACTTGACAAACTATAACAGTGATACAGGCCATGTAAGAGCCAAAATATGTGTTCTTACCTTGTTAGTTGGCATCCTGGGGTTCGGAGGCTGGACGTGGTCATCTTGATTCCTTTGCGTCTGCGTGAGTCTTCGGTTGGTGCATGCGCAGTGGGTTTGTGTCGTGGAGATCGATTGGCACATGCACAAGATTTAAGGGGGAAAATTCAATATCATTAGGGCGCTTAACTCCCACACATGTGCCAACCAAGCTCCACTACATGAACCCACTGCACGTGCACCAACTGAAGACTCGCACAAGTGCACAGGAGTAAGATGGCTGAGTGCAGCCTTTGGACTCTGGGACACTGACTAACAAGATAAGCATGGATGAGAATGTGGAAAGATTCGCCAAGACTGATCAACAAATTCAGGAAGTTTTAAGATGTTATCGTTAAATCTATGATGAAGAAAAGATTTGATTAAAAAGTTTGCTTTAAGAATTCAGTATTCCACATGTATGAGCAAAATTCTGACTTGCATCCATTTTGAGATACAACCGATCCTTTGGTCCCAATTAAGATCATAAGTCGGGAAGTACCTGTACTATGTTTTGCCTGTAGAAATTTTCCCTCCCTTTATCCTCTTTAATAAAGCACATTTTATCTAAAAAAAAAATTGTGCTCAATATATTGGAATTCTTGCTTATTTATTCTGGAGATATACTCGAGATGGCAGAGGTCGACAGCATCGAGTCCACGCTGCTGAAGATCCAGCTGCGCTGGGTGGGTCACGTCTCCAGAATGGAGGACCATCGCCTTCCCAAGATCGTGTTATATGGCGAGCTCTCCACTGGCCACCGTGACAGAGGTGCACCAAAGAAAAGGTACAAGGACTGCCTAAAGAAATCTCTTGGTGCCTGCCACATTGTCCACCGCCAGTGGGCTGATATCGCCTCCAACCGTGCATCTTGGCGCCTCACAGTTCGGCGGGCAGCAACCTCCTTTGAAGAAGACCGCAGAGCCCACCTCACTGACAAAAGGCAAAGGAGGAAAAACCCAACACCCAACCCCAACCCACCAATTTTCCCCTGCCTGTCCCGCATAGGACTTGTCAGCCACCAATGAGCCTGCAGCTGACGTGGACATTTTACCCCCTCCATAAATCTTCGTCCGCGAAGCCAAGCCAAAGAGCCAAAGATTCTGGAGCAGAAAATTCTGTGACACTTGGTGGATCTGTGAAAATAGAAATTTATGAAATTCAATGACAAGGAATCATCAATTTCCTTCAACTGTTAATAGAAAGAATGATTTGCCACAGGAACAGTTTGTGTGAAAGCCATTCGAATTGTACCCGAAAAGTGGATTCAGGTGTCAATTCAGTTCCCTTTTAGAAGCATTTCCTTTACAGGTAGTGAGTTCCAGATCCTGACTTTCAACAAGACTTTTAAGAATGATAAGAACACTACAGTACAGAAAAAGGCTCTTTTTCCCCTTCTATTCTGTGCCATAACATTTTATTTTGCCCAGTTCCACTGACCTGCACCCAGTCCAAAGCTGTCCATACCTCTCCCAGACCAAATTCTTCTTACATGCTATAATTGAGCCTGCATTCACCATCTCAGATGGAAGCTCATTCCACAGACCCACCACTCTCTGTGTGAAGACGTTCCCATTCATGTTCCCCCTAAACATTTCCCCTTTCACTCTTAACCCATGTCCTCTAATTTGCCATTCACCTACCCTCAGTGGGTAAAGCCTACCTACGTTTACTCTGTCTATCCCCCTCATAATTTTAATTACCTCTATCAAATCTTCCCTCCAGCCAACAAAGTCCTAACCTGTTTAATCTTTTGCGTAACTCAGTTCCTATAGTCCAGGCAAATTCTTAGGAAATCTTCTCTGCACTCTTCCACATTATTGATATCTTTCCTGCAGTTAGGTGACCAAAACCACACACAATACTCCAAATTTAGCCTCGTCAATGTCTTACACAACTTTACCATAACAACCCATCTCCTATACTCAATACTTTGATTTATGAAGGCCTCTGTTCTACCGCACTCCTCAGTGCCCTAATGTTTACTGTGGATGTTCTTTCTTGGTTTGTTCTTCCAAAATGCAACACCTCACACATGTCTGCATTAAATTCCACCTGCCATTTTTCAGCCCATTTTTCCAGCTGGTCCAGATCCCCCTGCAAGCTTTGAAAACCACTATCGTTGTCCACAACACCTCTCATCTAGTCATTGTCAAATCCAGTTCACAACTTCACCATGAATACCTAACATATGAACCTTCCTGACTAGCCTCCCATGTGGGACTTTGTCATTATCAAAGGCCTTACTTAAGTCCATGTAGTCAACATTCACAGCCTTTCCTTCATCAACATTCCTGGTAACCTCGAAAATCTCTATAAGATAGGTTAAACACGACCTACCACACACAAAGCCATGTTTACTACCCCAATCAGTTTCTGGCTATCTAAATAATTGTATATCTGATCTCCCAGAACACATTCCAATAATTTACCTACTACTCACGTCAGGCTCACTGGCCTATAATTTCCAGGGTTACTTTTGGAGCCTTTTTTAAACAAAAAATCCTTCAATACTCTAGTCCTCCAGCACCACACCTGTGGCTAAGAACATTTTAAATCTTTCTGCTAGAGCACAGACAAATTCTACACTAGCCTCCTCTAGGTCTGAGGGAATATCTTGTCAAGCCTTAGGGATTTAACCATCCCTATTTGCTTTAAATCAGCATGCATTTAATCTATAATTTTGACAAGATCAAGCAACATTGAAACCAGCTTTTCAGTCCACAATTCTGCACTGGCCATCAAGCACCACTATACACTATTCCTTCACTAATCTCATTTTATCAAGCCCTCATTTCTCTCATGTCTCCTACAAGGTCATTCTGCGACTCATCTCCACTCTAGAGGCAATATAATGTGGTCCATTAAGCAAACAACCTGCATATATTTTGGAAGCAGAACGAAACACATCTCCTCACTTGTCAGGAAGGCACAACTGTTAATGCACTTCCGGTGAAGAATGAAGCAGGCAAGACTACTGGCTACCATTATGTCAACCTATAGCTACTGAGAGCATTCGGTTCAGCTGTATCATAGTGTTGTATGGTGGCTGTAGAGAAATAATCGGAGCTCGATCCACAGGACCATGAGTGGCAGAGTGGATCACTGGGGTCTCACTCGCCCCATTGGCATGATTTCCCAGGATCGCTCTTTGAAGAGGGTGTGCAAAATCATTGAGGACCCCTTCTAACCTGCGCACAGAATCTTTCAGCTGCTCCCTTTGGGAAAGAGTTGCAGGAGTATCAGAGCTAGGCACGCCAGGCTGAGAAACAGCTTCTTCCCACAGGAAATGAGGATGCTGATTGACCAAAGTAAATGCTCGCACTAACCATCCTAGACTCTCCTATTCATTTAATAATAAAAAATATAATTTTTGTACTTGTCCTGCTCGTGGATTGTTTGTCTGCATGGGTGTTTTGACTGGTTGTGTGCCTACATGTTTTGGAGCCAGGACAAGAGAACACTGTATTGTCGAATTGTAATTGTGCAATCAGATGCCAATAAATGTCTTGAAACTGAAACATGGCGAGGAAATAGAAACAGATACAGACCACATGGGGAAACTGCACAGAGACAGCAATAGAGGCTGGAATTAACCCTTGGTTGCAGGAGTTGTGAGGCATAAGGATCAACCTCTGTGCTGCTCTGGCAAATTGTTCAAAAAGTAAAAATGCTTTCAGGGAGATTGGCAAATAGACTCCGTGCAAATGGATCAATGATTATTGCTTGTGACTGAAAGGCTTGACTGCAAGGATTGGTGACTGGTCCGCTTCCTTGCTGTTATGTAAATCAATATTTTAGACTTTCGATTTAAGGCCCTGAATAAAGAAGGTGGTGAATAATGTAACGATTAGACGTGTAGTTGACAATATAAACTTTTGATTTAAGAGTAAGATACAGGTGGTTGTGTCAATTGGGGAGCATATGTGGCAAATGGAACAATCAAAAGAAATGTGTGACGATACATCAGGAAAGTCATGGCATCAGGGCGAGGACATTGGAAATTGTGGAGGAGGAGAGGGATCTTGGAGAGTTTGTCCTCAGATCTTAGCCTAGAAGGAAATGGCCATAAAGAGGATGAAGGGAAGTTTCAGGGGATGTGTGATAGTACAGATTCTATCACCAATATGTATATGTACAGATGGTAGTATAGGATGACTGTGATTGGCTGAGAGTGTAGCCACACCTACTGGCAGGTCTTAAAGGATTGCTCCTAGCCAGGCCAGGCCATTCTGGACTGGTCGACCTACTTGTGATATGCTCCAGTCTTTTAGTTAATAAAAGCCTTGGTTTGGATCAACAAGTCTTTGGTTCTTTTGATGCGCACTACAGGATGTAGAGAGGCTAAGCCTCAAAACTCCGGGACCACCCACCTATGTATTTATAAGAATATTTGCACAGTAATTCCGCTGCAAAACATCAGATTTTATGACATGTTTATGAGAACAAATTCTTAATCTGATTCTGATTCTATTGAGATTTAGCTTACAAGTCCGGCAGGAGGGGTTGAGTGAAGTCAGAGAGTATGCAAGCGAGCCCTGGCAATATCATCACGCTGTTCCTCTGTCAAAATAATCGAGCTGAAAGTCAAAAGTGTTGCAGATGCTGGAAATCTGAAATGAAAACAGAAAATGCTGGAATATTTCAACAGCTCAGGCAACATCTATAGAAAGAGAAACAATTAATGTTTTAGATTTTTTTCTCTTTTTTATTGCAATTCTCTATTTGTAATGTAACTGGCATTTTCTAAAGATTCAACATAACTTCCAAATTTTGAACTTTGCTTTAATGCTTAAATCCTTGTAAAATGGCAAAGTCTGTCTGGACCTTTCTCTGTCACATCTCCCTAGATGAAAGTAGCAAAAGACATCTTAAATACGGAAGCAAATCTAAGAACAATACCACCGCTCAAAGCACATCCAAACAAGGCTAAATTATGTGCAAATATTGAAATCTTTCTCACGTTTACAAAAGTCACAAATTCTATCAACTCCCTATTAATAATGAAGGATGATGAAGAGAAACTTTTTTAATTTTTTTAAAAATTTTTCGCACTATGAACCATACTGACCAAAATGCATACAGACATTTCCCTCTTGAATATATAGTGTCATTGTCTCCCCTTTCCCCCCCTTCCCTCCCTCCCTCTCCCCCCTTCCCATTTATTCAAAGTTCAATCTATAAGATACATTAAATCCGTGAAACAATGTCGTCACTTAATAAAAATAAACAATAAATTTTTGTCTTTTACTTTTACCCACTGAGTCAGTTCATTTCGTTTTCTTCTCCTTCTGTCATTTTAGGTGTTGGAGGATTTCTTTATTGTGTTCCATGTACGGTTCCCATATTTGTTCGAATATTGTGATGTTATTTCTTAAATTATATGTTATTTTTTCTCATGGAATACATTTATTTATTTCTATATACCATTGTTGTATTCTCAAGTTGTCTTCTAATTTCCAGGTTGACATAATACATTTTTTTGCTACAGCTAGGGCTATCATAATAAATCTTTTTTGTGCTTCAACCAAATCGAGTCCAAATTCTTTATTTCTTATATGACTTAGAAGGAAGATCTCTGGGTTTTTTGGTATGTTGCTTTTTGTGATTTTATTTAATATCTGGTTTAGATCTTCCCAAAATTTTTTCACTTTCTCACATGTCCAAATTGCATGTACTGTTGTCCCCGTTTCCTTCTTACAGCGAAAACATCTGTCTGATACTGTTGGGTCCCATTTATTTAACTTTTGGGGTGTGATGTATAGCCTGTGTAACCAATTATATTGTATCATGCGTAACCTCGTGTTTATTGTATTTCTCATAGTTCCGGAGCATGATGAAGAGAAACTTGAAGAGACACCTTTGCTCAACATTATCATTGATTTGCTTGACAGCCTGTGAGCTTTCGCTTCTTTATAGCTTTCCCAAACACAGCTTTGCTGCCTATTCAATGAACTGTCAGTTTTTGTGTGGGAGTCAACACTTCGTAACTGATATTTCCATGCATTCTGCATCCCTCATTGTTTTAAATGCCTTTAGGTGCAATGTCTTGTCTTGCAATGTCTGAGGAAGGCTCCAAACCTAAAATATTAGCCTATTCACTTTCCATTGGAATGATGCCATCATTTCACTGTAAAGATGACTACATAATCCAAGGTTTTAAGTATTTTAGAGATACAGTACAGTCACAGGCTCTTGCTGAACACAATCCCAAATGCACCAATTAATCTACGAAGCCCATGTGTTTTTGAAGGGTGGGAGGAAACCGGAGCACCCGAAGGAAACCCATGCAGATACGGGGAGAAGGTACAAACTCCTTACAGATAGCGCCAGATTCATACCTGTAATAGTGTTGCACTGCCCATTACGTTAATTGCGATGCCCCATTCTTGTGCTGCCTTTAACCTACTCTACTGCAAGGATTTGACCTGATGTAGTTGCACACAAATCCTCCAAAAATACTCTGAAATAATTTTTTTTAATATTTTTTATTGAGTTTAACATAATAATCCTACATACAAAGTCTACCAACATAACAAAAAGCATGTCAGATCATATACATATCACAAATTAATATATATAATTCAAAAATAATCCATCCAAAATTTGTTGATTTAACATTATTTCTTAAAAAAAAAATAATTCTGGATAGAAACCAATTGAGTGACATTGTATCAAGCCTTAGTCAAAACAGAGTAATATCTGTCTAATTTGTTGATATGAACTGGGACAACCATAATTAAAACTGTATATAATCAATTACTCTAAAAAAGGAATAAAAAGAAAAAAAAATAAACAAAAAATAAAACTAAAGCTCAATCTAATCTCCCCCCCCCCCCCCACTGTAATCGAGATTACCTTGTAAAACAGTGTGAAGATATGGATCATATAGCGACCTTCAGAAACAGGACAGAGAATCGCTGGAGGATCCAAATTACTTAAATCGGCCAGTCATGAGAGTTTTCTCTGAATGGTCCCCACATCTTTCCAAATTGGAACTTTCCATGTATAATGCTGTATCTAATTTTCTAAGCTTCAATAGGACATCACATCATGTAAACACTGTGCATGAGTAAGTGAAGATTCATCTTTCCATTTCATTAAAATTGCTTGAAAATTTAAGGCTTGGTTGCATTAGGTTTATTTTTTTAAAATTATTCATGTTTTCATTTGTAGGCATAATGGTAATACCACCACTTATCGCCCATCCACAAAATACCTTGAGATGGTGAACCATCTTAAACTGATGCTGTTACTTAGTTGAAAGAAATCCCACAACACTTGGATAGGGAACTGAAGAATTTAGATTCAATGATAATGAAAGAATGGTGACATATTACCAAATTAGATTGGAGTCAGGCAGAGTAGAATATGTGCATGTAGTCACTTTGCTTCATTTCCTAGGTTGAAGACGTTACGAGTTTGGGAGATGCTATCAGAGTTGATCTGGGACTACACTTAAAATATCGTCGAAGCTATTAACCATGGACACCATGTGCTTAAAGTACAAATGTTTAGGATTCAGGTCTCTATCAAGCACATTGTTTTATCCTAAATAATGTCAGACATGCTGAGGGTAATAGTACCCTCATCCAGCCGTACGTAGAGAATTCCTTCAATTCCGAGTCCTAGAGGAGTGGTACAGCTATGTACAAATATTGGAACAGGAGCAGGCTATGCAGGCATTTTCCTTCAACTAGTTCAGGCCTAATTTGTATACCAGATGTATTTGCTTGATTTATTCTTGATTCCTTAATCGAACAAAAAGATCCTTCCATCTTCCATGCCTTTTTTGGTTTGGTGTACGAAGCAACCAATTGTCAATTTCTCCCTCAAATAACATAGGTTCAATGTTAACATGTTCAATGTTTCTGAATTGCCCTGTTAACCTGAATTTCAATCATGAGTTAAACCTATCTCTCTCTTTCTCCTCTCTCCTCTTATCAGTTTAAAAACCTAGATTAGCTTCCAAAACTCAAAGGAATATTTGTCAAGCCAAACATAATCTGCTGGAGGAAGTCAGCAGGGCAAGTGGACTCTGTAGGAGAAAAATAATGGTCGATGTTTCAAGCCAAAGTATTTCTTCAGAACCATTTCTTTTCTCCCATGGAGGCTGCTTGACCCTTTTAGTTCATCCATCAGTTTTTATTTGGTTTGAGATTTTTACATTTGCTGTCTTCTGTGCATCTCCAGAATATTCACGTCATCTGCCCTTGCAATTTAAACTTGAACTGGTGAATCCAAATTGTATCTTCTCGAAGACCAACATTTGACATTTGTCAGCATTTAACATTACACCAGATGACAGTAAAAAAACTCGCTCTTCTCTCTATGTTCACATGCTCAATGCCCTCCTACACCCATCACCTGGTATAAATCCCAATGAAATTAATTACCTGAAATCAACTGGATGTTTACTGGCACAGAGTGGACATTCAAAATGTTGTCAGTCATTGTACTTACATAGTAAAGCCAGGCTGAAGAACAGAACAGTAACAAGATAACCAGCAATATTCTTCTATAAATAAACACGATTGCTATTTGATTGCTTACGAGATAAGATTAATTCAGACGTCACCATGATTAATTCATGTAATTAGTTTACAAAGGCAAGTCAGCAAGGTTATCTGATTTCCTGATTTACAGGGCAGCACCACTGGCAATAGAATCGATGAAATAATGCTCATCTTGGACTTTGTACAGGTTATTTATACTTTTACTCCTTGAAGAACTCAGAACAAAAGTAAAATGCAGCAGATGCTGACAATTTGAAATAAAAAAATAGAAAATGTTAAAATGTTGATCAAACAGCATCCTCAGGGAGACTTAAAATTATATGGTACCTTTAAGTCTTTTTATGTCAGGCCTCTGCCTTGAGACCGGCTACGGAGCAGATAGAAAAATGGGAATTTACCTTTCAGACAGCAGCTCTAAAAGGCTGCTCCAGCGTCCCATTATTATCCAGAGGCACCTCGTAGTGCCCTCTGGATCTGACGGAGGTGGGGAGACTGGTGCGGTAGGACCACCCATCATCAATTTGCTGCAGAGCAATAGCTTTCTTCCCTACCCATAATCTCCCACGCAGCTGAAACTGCTCTGTGGTTCCCAGAATAGTTCTAACTGTGTCGAGGATTATGGGTAGGGAAGACAGCCATTTCTCTGCCACGTTTCAAGCTGCAGAGAGCAGCCCCAAAGGCCAAAGTGAACCGGTGTGGCTGTCCCCGCCCACACTGGTCGCTCCCTGATGGCCCCCACTTCCCCGTCAGTCCCTGCTGCCCTGCCAGTCACCGCTGACAGCTCCCACTGCCCCGACAGTCCCCGCTGACAGTTCCCGCTGCCCTGCAGACAGCTCCCACTGCCCCAAAGGTCCCCACTGACAGCTCCCACTGCCCCGCCGCCCTTGATTTGGAGGGAGAGGGGTGAGTGGGGAGATGCCTGATGGCATCATCAGCCCATCCCTATGTACAGCGCAGCTGTACATTCAGATTGATCAGCGGAGGGCTGCGCTGTGGAGATTACCCCTCTCAGAGAGTGATTGGAATATATGGCTCAGAGACCACCTCCGCACATTCAGAGAGATACACGGTTATGCGTTTTGGCGGAGTTTCTCCACCTTTACCTCTCAACTTTTGGTCTAACTGAAAAGGCCTATTAACTATCAAACTATCCCATAGCTATTCACCAGAATTACACCCATTAAAATTACATGCTGGTCTATATAAGGGATTGCCCTTATTACCATTTCACCTGTGCCATCACTATGCCTTGGATCCAATTTGCAAATGGAACAATTCTTTGCAATGAATCAGAAAAGTCCCTGTTTCCTCTACCATCTCTCTGAGCAGGAAAAGTAGGAGAAAAGATTGGAATAGGGGAGGATGAAGATAAAAATGATGGCATGTACCTGAGAGTGCATAACTGCAGCTCAGAGGCTAGGATTCTGCAGAGAGGACAGATAAGAGTGATGCATAGTGCAGAGAGCCACACAAGACACCGGTGGACTGATCATTGGGATTATTAGGACACCACAGTGACACAGCAAGTGAAGCTACTGCTGCCTCCCAGTGCCAGAGACCAGGATTCCATCCTGACCTCGGGTGCTGCCCTTGTGCAGCTTGCACAAAACTGCATGGGTTTCTTTCAGGTGCTTCTGGTTTCCTCCCACATTCCAAAGGCATGCTGGTTTGTACGTGAAATGCCCACTGTCAATTGCCCCATGTGTACAGAAGAGTGGTAGAATTTTCGGGAGCGGAAAATGTTTTGAATGTAGAATTTTTAAAAAATGGGTGGTGACTGTTGGGTTAAAAGGGTCTGTTCTCTGCAGCTCTATGACTACAGTCCATGGAGAGCAAATCTGATGTAGGAAATCACCAGGGTTGGGAATGTGGGCGGGGGGGTTGTGGTGGGGGTGAACCATGTATCCATACTACCCCAGAAGCACAGATAGAGGCTACAATTATGAATCCTTTATAACAAGCCTGGTGCAGATGCACACTGAGACAGTAGGTGCATTGACAGTGTGGGGGAAGAGAGGCAGCATGAAGGAAAAGGTGTCTGTCTTGCAAAATGGTCATCAGCCTACGCTGTTAACTCTGTCTTTCTTACTTCATCAGAGATTCTTTCGCCTGTCGAATACTTTCAGTATCGTGTAATTTTTAAAATTAAGTTTAAATTCAGACATACCCTGCCTGTCCTTTCAGCCCAGGAGCCCATGCTACCCAATTAACCTACAACCCTGGTACGTATTAAAGAGGGGGGGAATGGGGGTAGAGAAACTGGAGCACCTGGAGGAAACCCATGCAGACATGGCATCACCAGATTCCAACCAGGTCGTTGGTGCTGTAACGGCGTTGAGCTAGCCGCTGCACTAACTGTGCTGCTTCAGCATTTCCAGCATCTGCGGTGATTTATCACTCATCATTCCAGCAACATTTTCCCTATGTTCATTTTATCTAACATATGTCTCCCACGATAAAGATCAGCCACAATTAACAAGCTTTCTCAGAAACGTTCCTTCTCTCTCCAGAAATGCTTGCTGCCCAGCTGAGTATTCCCAGCAAGCTCTATTTTAATTTCAGATTTCCAGTATGTGCAACATTTTATGCGTCTGTGCTCACCTTTATTCTGTTTCCCATGAAAAGAAGTGAAATAGGGAGCAGGATAAACGTCTGGATCACCTTCTTAGTCGTTATAAACTTACAAAATCAATAGGAACATAGGAAGTAGGAGCAGGAGTAGGCCAAAAATGGCCCATCGAGCCTGCTCCGCCATTCAATACGATCATGGCTGATCTAATTTATGACCTAACTCCACCTACCTGCCTTCTCCCCATATCATGTTGACACCATGTTGGTGTCTGTTTTCCTGCTCTCTCCAATCTGTTAAATGTTTGTTTTTGTTTTGTTGCCTGCAAACTCAAAGTTTCTATTGATCTGCAGGATAACTTTCTGGGGTGTGGCAGGGTGGTATGTGGAATGAGGTGAGGGTTCATTGGTAGGACTTTTCATAGCTGGTAAAACATTTAGTGGAAGCTGTCATTTGCGGTTCATAGTGAGCTCCCTATTCTCTTGAATAAGAGCAGAATATGCTTGACCTTAAGCATGGAATCCAGATGGATATTTCAGTGTATTTTTAATACCAAATGCCCCAGATCATTATTTGAACAAAACAAAGGGAGATTTGCTTTAATTGATTACACTGCTCCCGTTTTAACTTGAAACCTTTTAAGATCCTTCACTCGATTGGGATAAATCACTGAAAACTGCTAGACGAATCTTTAGTCTAAGTGGTTTAAAACAAAAAAAAGTCTTAGAAAATCAGAATTAATTAGATAAATATTTGTAAAGTACATAATCACTATTAATTCAGACTGAGCAAACTCATTTGATTCACGGGCCCTGAAAGATGATGAAAATGTTGTAATTAGTCAGCTGTTTAAATCTTCATTTCCTTCATTATAAGAGTGACTAAATTTCAAAGCGCTTCATTGGCTGCAAAGCAATTTTGAGATACCCAGAGGCCATGAAAGCCAATGCATTTGTAGAACCGCAGAATCGTTACAATGCTGAACGAGAATATTCAGCCCATCGACTCCATGCTGGATTCTAGTGAAGCCATCCTATTAATGACTCCCATTCTCATTCACCTTCCCTATAAATTATTCTTCCTCAAATACCAAATTCATTTACGCAGGGATTAATGGATTCTATTTCCACCTTGCGTGCAATTCCAAAAGATAACCAGGGTGGATAAAAAGGAGCTTATTTTTTAAAACATTTCTCTACAATTTTAAATCTTCTGATTCTTCAATGGGAATAGTTTTCTCAATTTACTTTATCTAAATGAGTCATGATCCTCTTCATTTCTATCAAATCTTCTCTCAATCTTTTTTGCTCCAAGGAGAATAATCGAAGCTTCTCCAGTCTGACATGAGATGTTTGAATCTTTCATCCATGGAATCATTATATTAAACAATTATTTTTACCCATTTTATATCAGCTTGAAGCTTTGCTGAGCAGATTTATAAGTGTAACTTCAAATGCCACCCAACCAGTGTTTTCATAGATTTCTTTTGTGTTGTTTGCCTTTCTTTTTAGATCCCAAGTGTCCCAAATGCTTCACCAACCATTCTTTAAACATTCTTCTTCTTTCATTAATGGTGTACATACACACCAAATTCTTTTTGATCCTATATCTCCTTAACAAGTATTGCCTTTCCTTAATGATTTTTCACAAACCTGTACTAAATTTTATCTGCCGCTTGTCTGCCCACTAACCCAGCTGAGCAATATATTCTTGCAGTCAACTGTTACCCTTGTCATTGTTTACCCCGCATAAACTTCATCTTCAGTATCCCACAAGTCTACATGCTCAGCTCTTTATTGTACTCCCTTTACACTCATACCTGAGTAGCCAAATTCTCTTCTAACTCCATCTAAATGTTTGCAGGTGACACTGTCATATAATGGCAAAATGGAGTACTGGAAGGAGGTAACAAGGCTAGTGGTGTGGAGTCAGGATTACATCCTCTCCTTTAAGATCAGCAAAATGAAGGAGCTGGTCATTGACTTCAGGGTGGGGTGACGGGAGTTGGTGGGAAAACCCCACATCCCTTTATATATCAACAGTGGCGAGGTGGAAAAGGTGGAGAGCTTCAAGTTCTTAAGAATAAATATCACTAACAATCTGACCTGATCCAACCACACTGATGCTGTGAAAAGGAATGTGCACTGACAACTCTCTGCTTTCTCAGAAGCGAAAGGACGATCTACAGTTGGACCATAGAGTGGATTATGTCCAGATACAGCACAATTTGGTGCAGAAATTTGTCTCTCAAAGACTGCAAGAAACTGCAGAAAGTTAAGACCATAGCCCAAGCCACCAAGCAATCCATCAGTTCAAGATCTATATTCATCCATTTCTCCTGTTATCTCAAAAAAGCCACCAGCATGTTTAAAGATTCATCGCATCACACCCTCACCATTGGGCAGAAGGTACAGGAACTTGAAAATGCAAACATCCACATTCAAGGATAGATTCTATCCTGTTCTCAGACTCTTCAATGGACCTCTAATTGGTAAAAAGGTGATGTCCTTCCATTGTTTTTAACAGTGTTCTATACCTTGTCTTTGCAGAATTATACCTTACTCTGACACTATACCTTGCATTTTTTGTTCAATTTTGTGCTACCTGCTGCATTTGTTTCATATGTCAACTTGTCTGAATCACATTCAAAATAAAGTGTATGATTGCAGCTCAGAGTATGTGACAATAAAAACTTCAATTCAAGTTCCAATTTTCCAGACTTCAATTTGGTACTTATAATAGATTTAGAGTGTTTGAATAACTTTATTCTAGCTTCTTGCCTTCATCTCTTACTGCTCCCTACCCCCCTTTTAGTTATATTTTGATACTCAAGATACTTCGAAAGGGATGGTAAAGGCATCTATCTACACACACACACACACACACACACACACACACACACACACACACACACACACACACACACACACACATGCACACACACTCACACATTCACACACACATGCACACACACACGCACACACACACTCACACCCACACATGCACACACACACACACACACACACACACACACATGCACACACACACACACTCACACATTCACACACACATGCGCACACACACACACACACACACTCACACCCACACAAACACACACACACACACGCATGCACGCACACACACACATGCACATACACACTCGAAAAGGGAAAGAAACCAATTCATATTATTTCTTACAACCACATTGATCCAGAAGTACCTAGTGGATGATCTCTGGAGATTTGATAAGCATGTAAGGTTAATAAGGAAGGTTCAGTCACTAGAGATTAATAGAGAGTTAGTGACATGTGTTCAGAGATGGCTGGAAGATAGTCAGCAGAGAGTCATGATGGACAACTGTCGGTCAGGATGGAAGACTGTGACAAGCCGGGTGCATCAGGGATCGGTGCTGGGACCCCTGTTGTTTATCATTTATATTATTGATTTGGAGGAGGGTGTGGTTAACTAGGTAAGCAAATATGTAGATGATGTGAAAATAGGGGGAGTGGTGGATAGTGAGGAAGGTTTTCTTGGATTACAAAAGGATTTGGTTTGTTTGGAAAATTGGGCTGATGGAATTTAATGTAGACAAGTGTGAGGTGCTGCATTTCAGAAAAAATAACCAAAATAGGACATATGCAGTTAAGGCGAGGGCATTGAGGTATGCAGAGGAACAGAGGGACCAGGGGTTTATTGTACAGAGTTCATTGAAGGTGGGTTCCCATGTAGACAGGGTGATTAACAAGGCATATGGTATGCTGGCCTTCATAAATCATAGTATAGAGTATAGGAGCTGGGAGGTGATGCTGCAGCTGTTTAAGGCATTGGTGAAGCCATGTTTGGAGTATTGTGTTCAGTTCTGGTCTCCAAATTATAGAGAGGATATAGATAAGGTGGAGTGGGTGCAGAGAAGATTTACAAGGATGTTGCCTGGCTTACAGCATCTAGATTACGGAGAAAGATTAAGGAGACAGGGACTTTATTCATTGGAATGTAGATGACTGAGAGGGGATTTGATAGAGGTATTTAAAATTATGAAGGGAATAGATAGAGTAGACGTAAATAGACTCTTTCTCCTGAGGGCAGGGGAGATTGGAACAAGAGGGCATAAGTTAAGGGTAAAGGGGCAAAACTTTAGGTGAAATATTAAAGGATGTTTTTCACTCAGAGAGTGGTGGCAGAATGGAATGATCTTCCAAAAGAGATAGTTGCAGCAAGGTCCCTTCTGTCATTTAAGAGAAGGTTGGTTGTGAGGGGTTGAAGGGTTATGGGCAGAGAGCAGGAGGGGGAAGCTAGCAGAGTTGTTCAAGTGAACCGGCGTGGACTTGAAGGGCCGACATGGCATGTTTCCACGCCGTAAACAGTTATATGGTTATATGGTTATATCTCCAGCATCACTGAAGCCAATTTTCAGCCAATTCAATTCACTCCACTTTACATCAATAAATAGATGGGTTCACGAAAACAGCAAAGGGCAAGAGACCAGACAATACCCCAGCCTGAGCACAGAAACTTTTACTGCAGAACTAGCTGTTCATTTCTCCAAGATGTTCCAGTGCTGCATCAACATTGGAGTGTACCTGGAAACATTGGAACCATGCCCAGATCTATCCTATCAAATACAATCAACTTAAAAAAATCCCCAATTTTTAATTCCACTTGCAACTCCTCAGCTGAGTTGAAGTCCTGGAAATCCCTCGTCAACAGTATTGGAAGTGTATCTTCATTAGATGAAATATAATGGGTCATGAATGCTACTAACCACCACTTCTCATGGACAATTAGGACTGGCAAATAAATGTTCCCAACAATGCACAGATCTTGAAAAAAGGCGATGGAACAGCTACTTAGAACAATAGTCCAAATAGCCTACTTGGTGGTAGGAGAGCTAAAAGACCATTAGCTTAAGGATACAATGTGAAAATATCTGGTAACTAGAAATATAATGATTGGGAGCAGGCATAAATTTTAAAAGAGAAAGTAATGCATTAACGGATGTTTTATGAAAGCAGTGGATATCAACAACACTTTAGATGCGGTTACTAGGTATTGTAGCGGTCTTTCCAGAAGTGTCATAAAGATTCAATTTAAGGTATTATAAGGATGGATAGCAGAAGCAAGTTGGCTGAACAACTATGGTAGGTAGAATACATAGAACAGAACATAGAATACTACAGAATAGGAACAAGCCCTTTGATTCAGATGTTGGTGTTCAATATGATGTTCATCTTAAATGACATCTCTTCTCCTTGCATATGATATATATATATATCTATGCACTGCATATAGAAACATAGAAAAAAGGTGCAGGAGTAGGCTATTTGGCCTTTCAAGCCTATAGCGTCATTCAATATGATCATGGCTGATCAGTACCTGGTTCCTGCTTTCTCCCCATACCCCCTGATCCCCTTAGCCACAAGGGCCGAATCGAACCTATTCTTAAACATTGACAAGGAACCGGCCTCAATTACTTCCTATAGCAAAGAATTCCACAGATCCACCACTCTCTGAGAGAAGAAATTTTTGTTCATCTCAGTCCTAAAAAACCTCCCCCTTACCCTTAAACTGTGACCCCTCGTTCTAGTTTTTTTTTTCCCCAGCATTGGAAACAACCTTCCTGCATCTAGACTGTCTAATCCCCTAAGAATTTTATATGTTTATATAAGATCCCCCCTCAATCTTCTAAATTCCAGAGAATACAAGCCTAGTCGATCCTTCCATATGCAAGTCCTTCCATCCCTGGTATCAGTCATGCATCTGTCCTCAATGCTGCTGTCATTTCTGCTTTCAGTACTATCCATTTCTAGGCACCTACCATTCTCTGCTTATAAAGCTTGCCCCACACATCCCCACCTTAAAACAAATATGATATTTTTACCTCTGAAAAAAAGATTTGGACTGCTTACCTCTCTTCAATGCCTCTCATAATGTTATAAACTTCATTCAGGTCATCCCTCAGCCTCTGACACTCCAGAGAAAACAAACCAAGTTTGTCCAGCTCTACCCATAGGTCACACTCACAGATAAATCTTTTCTATGCTCTTTCCAAAACCTCCACATCCTTCCTGTAATGGGGCGACTAGAATTTCATGCTTCAAGTGTGATCTAAGCCAAGTTTTGAGTAGGACTTCCATGATTTCAATGCCCCATCCATTGAAGCCAAACATATCATACACCTTCTTTACCACTTGCATGGTCACTTTCAGTTATGAACCTTAACTTCCAGATCTCTCAGCACATTACAGCTGTTAAGACTGTTATCATTAACTGTATAGATTTAATGTCCCAAGATACACCACCTCACACTTTTCTATATTGAGCTCCATCTGCCATTTCTTCACCTATATTCTACTGCATGCTTTGATAGCCCTCTGCCCACAGCTGCACCAATCTTCCTGTCATCTGCAAACTTACTAACCCACCCACCTGCCTATCATGCAAGGCATAGATACATCCAGTAAAACCACCGTCATCCAGAATTCAAGCAACCGACGATTGCTAAAAAATTGCAGAAAATAAATGGATAAAAATAATGGAAGTTTAAAATTGGCACACTTCACTGTTTGTTCATGCAATCTCAAGCATCCAGAAAATCCATGCATCCGGCGTCTACCAAACCCCATAAGTGCCGGATACTAGGAGTATTACTGTATATCACATGGAACAATGATCCCTATAGAACATGGCCATGAGCCTCCAGGCAGAAAGGAGGCATTAAGAAGGGTATTGTTTTCCTACATTTCAAATTCACTGTATGTCAAATGTATTTTTCTGATTTTAAAGACTTTTGAGCTTTCCTAGATTGTGAACAATGTAGATGAAATGAAAGTCTTTGATTTGCATATACTTGCTTGATTCATCAGTAATAGCATAGGATTATGCCAGCAAACCCGGTTCGAATCTGGCGCTGTCTGTAAGGAGTTTATATGGTCTTCCTGTGACCAGAAGGATTTCCTCTGGGGGCTCTGGTTTCCTTCCACATTTCAAAGATTTACAGTGTTAGTAGGTTCATTGGTCATAGGGGTGTCAATGGGGAGCAGAGCCTCATGGGCCAGAAGAGCCTGTAAAAGTGTTGCATTACTAGCAATAAAACAGTTATGTATGATTTTTTAGTTTAATCACCCTAATACCTGACTTCATTTCACAGTTAGAAAATCTGATAAAGAAATTGATCAGTCTTTTTTGTTAAATCATTCATATTTAGGATTAATCAGAACCTGGAAATGTGGTAAGCTAACAGTACTTTTGCTCGGCTTTCAGTCACACACTTGCCATTTTCTTTAACGTTTAGCTTCCTAACATGCCGATACTTATTAAATGAAACATCACTAACGGTGACAGATTCGTAATGGAATCATTCTCAGAAGTTCGGGTAGCGGAGTCTAAATGTCTACTAGACTACCATCGATACATCCTATTTTTCTACTTAGGACTCAAAGTCATCTAGTACATTTGTTCCCCTAAAATGTAATAATTTAAAATAAAATAGGCAATCAGAAATTAATTACCAATTTCAAAATGTTAAAATTCACTATGAAAGCTTAATGGGGGTCTTATTCTAATTAAGTGATTATATGGCATTTCAAGCTGTAAATCAAATAGATTCACATTCTACTTGTGCATGACTATAATATCCATGTAATATTTCACATTGCAAAATGAGACTTTTAAAAATCTTTGATGGATCACTGAACTTTGGGACTATTTTGGAATCTCAATGAAATCTCGGCAAGCCTGTTTGCTTTGAAAGTGAAACACAAACGTCTGCAGACACTGTGATTGTATAAAAAATAACACACCAAAATGCTGGAGGACCTCAGCCGGTCTTTTTCAGCGTTTATAGGAGACAAAGATAAGTTGCCAATGTTTCAGGCCTGAGCTTTTCTTCAAGGAATAGGCAGAATAAACCGGAAGCAGGGAATCTCAGAAAGTCTCAGAATTCAAATAATGTGAGAGGAATCTAGACCAACATAAGGTGTTAATTGGATGTGATAAAGGAAGAGGCAAGAATTTTTTTCATGTATGCGTGAAAGGAGATAGAAGGGAAAGGCAGCAGGGAAAGGTGGGGGGAGGTGGAGGTGGTGTTTAATGAAAGCCACAGAAGTCAATTTTAATGCCATCTGGTTGGAAAGTGCTAGTTAGAAGATGAGGTGTGGTTCCTCCAATTTACGGGTGATCTCAGTCTGGCAATGCATGATTTCAGATTTCAGATTTATATTTATTATCAGAGTACATACATGACATTACATACAACTCTGAGATTCTTTTTCTGCGGGCGAGACAGAATTACCACTTATCAGTAGTGCAAACAAAAAAACTGTAAATCATGTATACATGTAAACAAATAAAGAACTGTAAACAGATAATGGTTTTAAACAAGCTGACTTTGCAATACAGAGAGAATTAAAAAAAACAATAAAGAGTGGCGAGGTGCTCCTGCAGAGTGAGAGAAGAGCAACACACGCACGGGTGTAAGTGAAGTCAAGTCTGAGTTATTGATCTCACCAGCCCTGCTTTTACGGAGCCAGCTTCCCACCGCTGCGGGCAGATGTGACATCACCAGCAACCTGCCCTTTGATTGGCTGTGTCTCCCACCATGCAGTCTCCAGTCAAGTGAAGGCTATTAGTGTGCATGGGCTTTCCGCACTCTCTGTGTTTGTCCACCAATTTGAGTCCCGGTTCGCTTGCCAGGTTGCGAGTTGCTACAAAATTGCACAAGGTGGAGTCCTCCACTGAGTCCCTGATTGAGTTTGTTGTTGAGGAGTCTGATAGAGGAGGGGTAACAGCTGTTCCTAAACCTGGTGTGCATGTCCTGTGGCACCTATACTTTTTCCTAATGATAGCAGTGAGAACAGAACATGTGCTGGGTGATGTGGATTCTTGCTTGCTGCTGCTCTCTGATGGCAGTGTTCCCTGTAGATGTTCTCAATAGTGGGGAGGATTTTGCCTGCAGTGTCTTGACCCCAACTAAATTTTGGAGGGTTTTATGCTCAATGGAATTGGTGTCTTTATGCAGCCGATCAGCTCACTTCCCACCACACATCTATAGAAATTTGCCAGGGTTTTAGCTGTCATATCAAACCTCTGCAACCTCCTGAGGAAGTAGAGACACCAACGTGCTTTCTTCACAATGCCATTAATATGTTGGCTCCAGGAAATATTCTCCGAGGTAGTGACTCCCAAGAACTTAAATTTGCTCTCCCTCTCTCTAGTTAGTACTTCTGTATATTGTTTTACAAAACTTTCCTGAACACATTTGACAAACTACAAGCTATCCAGTCCTTTTACAGTATGGGAGTCCCAGTCAATAAGTAGAAAATTAAAATCTCCTACTATCCTGCCTTTGCCCCCTCGCCACCCCCTCCTATTCCTTTGTTCAGATGCTTGCTGGTATATATTGTTTGACCTACCGAGCTTCTCCAGCATTTAAGTTTTTACTTCAACCACAGAGTCTACAGAATTTTATGATTAACTTTAAAATTTCTACTGTGTTCTGGGTTTAATCTTGCCCACTTCAGTGCATCTGTTCTGATTTTATTTTTTGTGACTATGTAGCAATCCTGCCTCTGTTCGAGTACCCATTCTGCAACGTGATTTTCTAACTATGGCCAATAAATGATTCCTCTTCTCATCAAACATTGTTTCTTTAGTATTTCTCTTAAAACATCTTCATTCTTTCTCCACTCTCTTACCATCTTCTCAGTTATGTCAAATGTCCTTGCAGTAGCAGGGATGGTAGATTCCTTGGCTTCTTCAATGGTTTTTAACTTAAAACTTGCTTCATAGTGGTGGTACACCACCGGCCTATTCCAGCGGGCAACCTCTGTACCTGCAGGAGTGTAAGGGGACAGGACAACACCTGACTGGCTGCCAATCAGTCGGCCTGAATGGATCAAGCCCCACCCAGTCAGGTGTCAATCACCCTCCGGGATAACCACCACAGAGCCAGGCTGGCTGTGGCTGCAGCAACTCAGTGTGAGAGGGCCATGAGGGAGCCTGGGGAAAACCGGAATTGAAGGCTTCGACATGCAGTACTGCTGCTTCCAGGGTTTGGACCACTTCCACTGTCCTGGTTAGGGCATAGATGTTGTCCTCCAGCAGCTTCTGCCGGATGGCCCTCGAGCGTAGCCCTCGGACGAAGGCGTCCCGGATCAGAGGCAACAGGCAAGTGGAACGCGAGAATGGGGTGGTCTGGAAGGCAGTCCTCCCGGCTCTCAGGTCAAAAGGGTGGGCCGTTGAATTCTGGCAGGACGCCCTGCCCGAGGCGCTCCATGCCATTCGGTCACTGCTGTGCATGGCTACCAATGAGACCCCTCACGAACATCTGTTCTCATTCCCCAGGAGGCCGGTGACTGGAATGTCATTCCCAGCATGGCTCACGACCCCGGGACCGGTGCTTCTGTGTAAGCATGTACGGACACACAAGGCCGAAGCCCTGGTGGAGCAGGTTTTTCTCCTTCATGCTAACCATAACTATGCTTACGTTAGGTTCGGCAGTGGCAGGGAAGACACCGTCTCAACCAGGGACCTGGCACCAGCAGGATCACCCACCACACCACGCCACCCTCCAACCCAGGGTGACGCTGACCGGACATACACCTCCATCCCCATGCAGCTATGGGGCAC
Organism: Narcine bancroftii; assembly: GCF_036971445.1. Taxonomy (NCBI): domain Eukaryota; kingdom Metazoa; phylum Chordata; class Chondrichthyes; order Torpediniformes; family Narcinidae; genus Narcine; species Narcine bancroftii. Next base: position 28,753,068 of record NC_091470.1, read on the forward strand.
GTGTGGCCTCCTTGACCACCAGGGACCCGCTTCAGCCTTAGGAGATGAACCCGCCCCCCCTCTACCCATCCAATACGACCCACATACGTCAACCCCGGCCTCCCTAGCCACCCCTCTGCACAGCACAATACCAGCCACACACACCCCTGCCGCCAGTCCCCCCACTTCCCCTCTGACCAGTGACCAGGAGCCAGTCCTATGACGGTCACAGAGGCGTCCATCAAATTGTCTCAACCTGTAAATATTGTATGTACATAGTGGGTACGATTTCTTGTTACTGCCCCCCCCCAAGACATTTAAAGAAGGGGTTGAATGTAGTGGTACACCACCAGCCTACTGCAGGGGGCAACCTCTGTACCTGCAGGAGTCTAAGGGGTCAGGACAACACCTGGCGGCTGCCAATCAGTCAACCTGAATGGATCAAGCCCCACCCGGTCAGGTGTCTATCACTCTCCGGGATATAAGCCTGTGCCGGCCTCCCGAGGCCTCACACTGAGTTGCTGCAGCCACAGCCAACCTGGCTCTGTGGAGGTTTGTGGATTAAAGCCTGTTGTACAGTCTTTACCTTGTGTGTGTCTGATTCTGTCTAACAGCGCACCACACATACTTTTATTGTTCTGCTGGAGGCTCCACGATAACACCCACCTTCCAGCCACGCCCAACAGCTCAGTCAATGCGACACCAGGCCAGTCAACACATGTATTTTTAGGGGATCGTCTTATACACCCGATATTTGATGAAGCCATGAAATTCATGAGAAATTTGGGACCCATCTTATTTGAAGGTCATCTTATACGCCAAAATATATGGTAGTTTTATGTTGTTGAGGGATTACAACAGCAATAAAGAAATGTATAGGAGGGAGCTAGATCAGCCAGTTGAGTGGTGTCACACATGTTAACAAAACCCAGCAGATGATTGTAGACTTCAGGAGGAAAGAAGGAGAACAAGAACCAGTCGTCAATGAGGGGTCAGCAGTGGAGAGGGTCAAAAACTTCATAACATCTCCAAGGATCTGTCCTGGAGCCTCCATGCTGATATAATCATGTAGAAGCCTCACCAGTGGCTATACTTTGTGAAGTCTCAACATTTGAAATCGCACGCACCAGTCTTCACTCCATCGAGGACACGTAAAAAGGGGGGGGGGGTGTCTCAAGGACATCCACTACCCAAGCCATGCTCTCTTCATGCTGTTACCATTGGAAAAAAAGGTACAGAATCCAGAAGAAGAACACAAGGGCAGCTTCTTCCCTGCTGCGATCAGATACCTGAATGAATAATGAATCACAGTCACTGCCTTACACTTGGACTTTTTCTTCCACTATTTTTATTTATTTTGTAAGGTGGTTTATATAAATGTTCACACTTTGATGCCGCTGTGAAATATTTTGTGAAATATTCATGATAATAATTGATTCTGAAGTTCACCTCAGTGACTTCACAACCAGGTCACAAGGTAGGCAGGAGAAAGTTGCTGTTCTGAGTCACGGCGCGAATACGTGTTAGAAAGTGTTACGACCTGAGGGACCACAACAGAGCTTTTATGAGAGGAACAAAATAAAAGAAAAACACTCGTATACACAGCTGCTCAGGCGATATCTTTGAAGAGAAATGAGAGAAAAAGAGTTACATTTCAACTCTCAATACCCTTTCTCGGGAACAACTGTTTTATTTTAAATGCCACGAGGCTACTTTAGTACATTTGCAGCCTTGGAAGAAGGGCCGTGCAGCATTTGAACTCAACATTCTACATTTATTCTGAGAGGTAAATGCTCAGACTGGAGAAAAGGAGAGAGGAGGCAGTTACAGTCGGCTCATGATATGGTTCACCTTAAGTTATCTACCCATCCATGATAAATGCAAGTGAGAGCAGCATTGAGCAGCGTCATTTAAACCTTTTATCAAGCTGCCACTCTCTCCCTCTCTCCCTCTTCAAACTCTCAATTAACAGATAGAAAAACAAGTCGGCTCAAATGGTTCATGAAATCATGAAGGTCTGTGCTCAGGCCAACTTAGCCTGAGTACCCAGGAATCACGAACTCCAATAACATCTGTTACTTTATATATATATTTATATATTATATATATATTCCTTTTTTGTGGTAGTAATTCATAGGAACATAGGAAGTAGGAACAGGAGTAGGCCAAAAATGGCCCATCGAGCCTGCTCCGCCATTCAATACGATAATACTAATTGTTTATTGGTGTATTTTATGTATCTGTGTAGCCACAGTAAGTAAGAAGATTTATGGCCCAGCACTTATATGTATGACAATAAAACTCTTATCTTCATTAAAGTAAAAAGATTGGTAAAATGGTTCAAACATTAAACTAAATCAAAACAACTTAAGCTTCCTTTCTTCCCTGGGCATCGTAATCCCCATTTAATATTTTTGGTGATCTTGCACTTGCTCTCTCCTATCTCAGGATTTGTCGAACAATTACAAATCAAAATGGAGACTCAATTGTTTTCATGGTGAAGACTGAACGGAGGTATTCGCTTTTCCCAATCCATCAGTGAATTTGAGATTTCTGCATTTGACCATAATTGTGCAGAAGATTTTGCATCAACTTAATTGGATAAATGCCAGCAGTTCCATTCAAGCCGATTGCATTTATGAAAATTAATAGATCACAGCTATTTTAGACACACAGCAGGGTAACAGACCCTTTTGCCCCACGAGTCTGAGCCACCCAATTACACCCCAATTAACCGACAATCCCTGTATGTTTTGTAGGGTAGGAGGAAACCAGAGGACCTGGAGGAAATCGACCCAGACATGGGAAAACTCCTTATAAACAGCACCTGATTCGAACCCAGTGGTTGGCACTGTAAAAGCGTGGCACCAACTACTACGCTAATTGTGCCACCCAAAGGGACATTACAGCACGGCGCAGAACAGCTCCTTCAGCTTTTTTGCCAATCTAAATACAGTGAACCTACTCCACAACCCTCCATTTTTTCTAACAAAACCTTTTAATGCTGAATATTTCCAACAGTTACTTTTTTAAAATTTAAAGTATGTGAATAGGTTAGCAGTTCTGTGATTCAAATGGGGTGGGACATGAGGAGCGCAAGGAATAGATAATGCAAACAGACTTTTTTGTCAGATGAAAGTGCTAAGCAGGTCAGTAAAAGCCTGAGTCAAATTAATTTACCTTGGCTTTAAATGAATTGCAATTTGCTTTTTTTAAAAATTGAATCGTCATAAAACTGCTGTCTATAATGCCAGGCTCTGTGATGTGAAATGTTGTCCTCTGTGTGTCTCACAGTAAAACATTGTTAGTTTGGATGCTTTAATGAAACTTACATATGTTTGCAGCAGCTATTCCTCACTTACAAAGATGTGTTTTGGTCAACTCAAAATTAAAAGTCCCCTGGAGGAACATTGATATTAAATGTTACACAACATTTTTCTAAACTTTGTTTAAAAATGCTGAGATATAAAGTTTTATTGAAATGTAAAAAACACGGAGATGCTGGAGGAACTCTGTTGGAATCACAGCATCCATAGGACGCAAAAATATATTACCAATATTTCAGACCTCAGCCTTTCCTCAAGGTGTGAGCAAAAGGCAGCCAAGTTTCCTATATTAAATAGCTGATGAAAAGGGAAATATGGGTGCGGGAGGAGTACCGACACCAACAAACAGAAGGTGAATACACCGAAGCACTAAATGACCCTTGCAAATTCATAAGTGAAGAGTTGCTTCACTTGGAAGGACTGTTTGGGCCCCTGAATTTGGTGAGGCATGAGATGACTATATTGGAGGCACTGGTCGCAGACTGAGAGATTGTTTCATTGAGCATCTCGGATCTGCCTGCCGCAATAACATGGATCTCTCAGTGGCCACACATTTTAATTCTCGCCCCCTACTGTTTCATGCACTGCCAGACTGAGACCACTTATAAACGGGAGGAGCTCATATTCCGTCTGGTCACTCTCCAGCTAGGTGACATTGACATCGATTTTTCTGGTTTCAGTTAGCATACCCCCTCCCTTTCTCTTCCTTGTCTTGTTTTGCCTAGCTCTGTCTATCTCTTCTCTTTTCCCTCTTTCTCCCTTCGCAGAGCCAAAAACTACCCCCTCTCCCCCTATCAATTCTCACATTTCCTCTCCTGTCCTCTTTTCATAGCCAATTAATACCTTTAGTCTGTTGGTCTGTACACCTCCCATTCTCCCCTTTTCCACTAGCATTTAATATAGGGCTCTTGCCTGCATTTGCTCACACATTGAGGCCTCAAGGAAGGTGTCTGGCCCAAAATGTCGGTAATGTATCGTTACCTCCTGTGGACTCTGCGAGGCTGGCTAAGTTCCTCCAGCATCTCCATGTATCACAACAATTACAGCATCTGCAAACTTTCATGTTTTACCTTATTGAAACTTAGAACTGTTTAATTTACAGAATGAGCGGTCATTGGGAGGAAGGAAATTTAATGCCCATCTTTCATTGCTCTTGCAAAAATATAGTGATCTACATCTCAAGCCTTGTGGCTCAGATTGTGTGGGTGGGAGGTTCCAGTCATCATGAGGATGATGTCAAAGAGTAATCCAATTTCTGTCCAACTCCTCCTGCAAATCTCTCTCTTTCCTGATCCCACTGTATCCTTTTCTTCATCCTGTTCCCCTCTGTCTCCTATTAGAGCACTAACCTCCCCCCCCACCTAATTCTCAGCTTTTTTTCCTCTTCTACCCTCCCACTTATACATATCGAAGACCGCTTACCTGTTAGCCTGTGCTCCTTCCCTGCACCTCCCCTCCCCCTTACCTTTTTATTCAGCTGCCCGCCTGTGTTACCTTTTTATTCAGCTGCCCGCCTGTGTTTTGCACAAACCCTGATGTTACCTGTTGTACAGTCTTTACCTTGTGTGTGTCTGATTCTGTCTAACAGCGCACCACACATACTTTTTTTGTTCTGCTGGAGGCTCCAGTCATGTTACTTTGGCAAGTCACCACAATACATTTTAGAATCAGAATCAGAATTTATTGTCATGAACAAGTTATGAAATTTTGTGTTTTGCGGCAGTATCATCGAGCAAACATTCATATTATAACCATTACTATAAATAGAAAAACATAAAATAAACATAGTATTGCACAAAAAGTAAGACAGGGTCTTTAGTTCGTTGATTTTTCAGGAATCTGATGGCAGTGGGGAAGAAGCTGTCCTTGTGCCGCTGAGTATTCATCTTTAGGCTAACTGTACCTTTTCCTTGATGATAGCAGAGTGAAGAGGGCATGGCCTGGATGATGGGGGTCTTTAAAAATAGAGGTTGCTTTTTTAAGACGCCACCTCATGCAGATGTGCTCGAGGGAATAAAGTTTGGCACTTGTGATGTCGCAGGCCATGTTAACTACCCTCTGGAGTTTATTCTTGTCCTGAGGAGCAGGACTCCATAGCAGGCAGTGATGCAATCAGCCAGAATGCTCTCCACGGTACACCTGTAGAAGTTTATGAGAGTTTTCAGTACACCTGTAGAAGTTTATGAGAGTTTTCAGTGATGTACCGAATCTCCTCAGACACCTCACTAAGTATAGCCACTGGCGAGCCTTCTTTGTGATTGCATCAACATGGAGGCTCCAGGACAGATCTTTGGAGATGTTGACACCTCTCCACTATTGAGCCTTCAATGAGGATTAACAATAATGCACATTGCCGCCAATCTATAATTATTTACAGAGGGAATAAATATTTGGCATGATACATGAGATGCCAATCAAGAAGACAGAGAGACTGATAGTTAATGTATGTTGTTGGATGTTTTGATGTCATTGGAGCTCAATGTGCCCTGTTTAGTGCACCATATTTCACCACATTCCTGGCTGCCGTCTTGTGGATGTTGAAAATTAATTTGGGAAGTCAGGAAACACTCACCACAGGACACAAGGTTTCTCATTTGTCCTTTTTTCCAAATTATTTAGTCCAATTAACTTCCTGTAAAATGATGACTATCAGGCTGTTCATTGCAGTGGGTTGGAGATGATCATTCAATTTAATATCAAGGGAAGTGAATGATTTTCTCCTGGTAGGTCATTTCCTGGTCCTTGCTACTTATTATCTGTTCAAACCATAGTTAAACTTTAAATGCTTTACTTACATCAAGACTTCTGTACAAGGTGAGGGAAGAAGTTGAGGGAGACATCAGGGGTATGTTTTTCAGAGAGTAGTGAGTGGCTGGAATGCATTGCCAAGGGTGGTGGTGGAGGTTGGTGCAATAGGGATATTTAAAAGAATCTTGAACTGGCACATGGATGCAATAATAATAAAAAAAAAGAAGGTTAAGGGTGTGAGGTAGAGAAGGATTAGTTTGTTCAGTAGGATGTTTCAGGTTGGAACAACATTGTGGGACGAAGGGGCTGTACTGTGCCTTACGTTCTGTGACTTGCATTTAAACTGATCTGAACAATTACAATCTCGATGGAAGTAACCGTGAAACATACCATGGAATTTTGATCATCACCAGGGGAAAATGGATAGTCAAAAGGCAGCAACAAAATATCCAAGACGGAAGCATCATCACCAATGCTACATAGATTGTAACAATTATTCTGCTCAGCAAGAAACCATGAATTAGTGATAACACTTAATTCTAACCCAACCTGACAAGCCAGAGCAATGGGACCGATGTGACCCTTTCCAAAGATCACATTAGAGACCAAATTACAGAGAGAAAGCATAGAGAGGGAATCAGCATAATGTTGAATTTGATTCAGCTGGAGGAGAGTGAGATTTCTATACCACTTATACTCAAAGAACAGGTAAGGTTTCTTGAAGAAAGTTAAGTAAATGACCAGCCAGTGGGATTGAGTATACATTTCAATTTAAGGAATGGAAAAGGGAACATTATTCAATTATAAAGTCTGATCATTCATCTTAGAGCCATTAATACCTTGATTCTTTAATATCTAAATATTTATCTATAGCTTGAATACACTTAATAACTGAACCTCCACAGCACTTGTGGGCAATATATTCCAAAGCTGTACTGCCCCTTGTGCTACAATTCTTCTCATCTCTGTCCTACATGACAATTCATTATTTTGCAATTGTGAGCCATGGTTCGAGATATCTCCAGGCATATAAAGCATTAACTCTACAACTACCTTGTCAAACCTCATAGGAGATTTCGTGTGATTTATCGATACCAAATGATATTCCTTTAACTTAAAGGAGAGTATGGACCAAGTCTACTTAGTCGCTCTTCATCTGTCAACCCTCCACCCTTCTACCATCCATGGAATCAATCTGATAAACGCCCTCTCTCATCAAAAATGATCCTTTATAGAGTTATAGATAGTACTGCACAAAAATATGCCAGCCAAGGTTCCTACTTGAGTTAGGTCCATTTGTCTGTGCTTAGCAGATGCCCCTTTCAATCTTTGCTGTCCAAATGGCTGATCAAAAGGTTTTTTTTTTAATGTTGTAATTGTACTCAGCTCTACCATTTTGTCTGCCCTTCTATCATCAGCGAACTTGAACAAGTTACTCTTGATTCCTTTATTCAAATATTCAGTTTAGATTGTTAAAGGCCTTAACACTGGTCCCATCAACACCTCATTAATCACAACCTCCAACTCAAACATTACACTTTAATTCATGTTCTCTGCTTTCTGATGGCCAATAAACCCTTGGTACATGCCTGCATATTACACCCAAATCTGTACTTTCTCATAATCTCACGATGACAGAGGCCATTTCTATTTTGAGTAGGAATGCCGATATGAGAAATTCAGTGATCATCTCTTGATGGAAAGCACAGTCAGTCAAGGGCACACTCTTTGCGGAGTACTTGGTCTAATACAACAAAGTTCATATTTTAATATCTGCAACTGTTTTTTTTTGCACTACCAATAAGAGGTAATTCTACCTCACCTGTAAGTGGTGGTGGGGGGGGGTGGGGGGGGGGGGTTGGAACTTAACCTATGGTAAGCAGAATAGGAGCTGGGAAGGGGTAAAAAGGTGATAGAGTCTTGGTCAAAAGGTGGGAGGGTTGCAGACAAGAGGAAGAAGAGATCATTTAGGGCAGAGGGGAATTATAAAGAAATGCAAGGACAGCTAGGTAAAGAAGGGGTGGAAATAGTGAAATCAAATGGAAATGAAAGTTATCTAAAATTAGAAAAATTCTTATTCATGCAATTAGGTTCAAAGCTCTTTAAAACTATCACCAAAAGAACAGTTTCATTTCGACAGCTATCAGGCTCCTGTTACACAAATCATGGACTGTTTCAACACCACAAAAGAAACAGAAATAGATATAGAAATCGCATCTTTCTCTTGCAATATAACTGTGAATATTTATTATCTGTCTATCTTTTATATTCATTTAATTTAATGCATAACATTGTTTTATAAAGTATCTGTTCGACTGCAACAGGTAAGAATTTTGGTGCATACGAACATTGATTAATGTATATAACAATAAACTTATATAACTACAAAAATCAACATTTTTTAACAACAAAGAATTAAATCTCCATCTATAAGTTGAATTAATCTTTTCAGAACCTAGGTATGAAATCAATAAAGGTGAATAATCTGAAAAAATCCTAGCGTTATATTCTGCATGCATAACTCGTCCTTGTAATTGAACTGAAATTAAGAAGAAATCCATTCTTGAATAAGAATCAAACCTAAAAGAATAAAATGAATAATCCTTTTCCTTCAAATTTAATTTTCTCCAAATATCAACTAAATTCAAATCTTTCATCAGAGTTAAAATTCTTTTTGCAGTTTTTGTTTTATTTATTGATTTTTGCAGTTTATCCAATAATGGATCTGAACAACAATTAAAATCACCACCGACTATCACATTATCATGTGCTTCTGCAAGATAAAGAAAAGAAAACTGAATAAAATTCTCATCATCTACATTAGATGCATAAATATTCATAAGTGTCCAATATTCTGAATAAATTTGACCTTCCCCCAGAGTTAATAATAGTATTAAAATAGCAATATAACAATAAACTCATTATCGTTATCAAAGCTCTTCAGGAGGAAGATGATACATTTTTAATTTTAATTAAATGATACTGTGTCATAACAGACCCTTCCAGCCCACAAGCTGCACCATTCAAATACATCTATGCAACCAATTAAATACCTGAAGGAAACCCACACAGACATGGGGACAATTTACAAACTCCTCATTGGCTACAACAGATTGAACCTGGGTCATTGGTGCTGTCATAGTGTGGATCTAGCCAATAGCCTAACCATGCCACCTAAATTAATGATCATCAGTATGGTAGTGCCAGGGATTGAACCCAGATCCACATACGTGCAAAGTCTGCCCTTTCTCATTCTGCTACAATCCCGTTGTTCCTCAAGTTTATATTTAGCTTCATTCAAATAATGGATGAGGCAGAGAACAGACATCAGTGTGGCAATGGTGAAGGGAATTAAAATGGTTGGCTACACATTCGGTCATCTCATTACTGGGGCATTTATGGAAATAGTGCAGAGGAGATTTGCGGGATGTTGTCTGGATTGGAAAATAAGGCTTACAAGGCTAGGTTAGCAGAGCATGGGCTTTTTTCTTTGGAGAGAAGAAGGATGAGAAGTGATCTAATCGAGGTCGACAAGATTATGAGAGGCATAGATGAGGTAGATAGCCAGCATCTTTTTCCCAGGCCAGGAGTAGCAAACACCAGAGGACATCTGTACAAAATGATGGGAGGCAAGTTTATTAGAGATCTCAGGGGTAATTTTTGTTACACAGGGAGTTGTGGGTGCCTCAAAGGCATTGCCAAGGGTGATGGTGGAGGCTGGAACAATAGGGGCATTAAGAGGCTTTTAAACAGGCACATGAACAAAAGAAAGATAAAGGGTTATGAGGAAAGGAGGTTTTGTGTTTTTTTTTCAGGGTAGGTCCCAATAGGTTGGGACCACATTGTGGGCTAAATAGCTTGTACCATGCTGTAATGTTCTAAATTCTATGTTCTAAGTTAAGCTGAGATCCAGATGTCAGGCGAAGCAGTCACCTGATGTGCATTTAAGTTTGGTGTCACTGAAATTAAGAATTACGAAAAGTTTCACACTGTTTTCCTGACATTTTTTTAACATTGCTTCTGAACAATTCTCATATTATCTGTCCATAATCCTGTGAATCTACATATTGTCATATGTCCTTTCTCCCTATTTGAGATAAGCTGAATTGAAAAGTTCCTTTTACCTGCATGGTGTAAAGATGACCTTTAATTAACAATTGCTTACAGCTATTATCGAAATGGAATGCAGAAAGAAGGTAATTTAAAGTCTATATTCTTGTCTCTGATTACATCAAACTCGAAAAGGTTAAATTGAATGTTGAGGTTCAAAGAACAGAGGGAGAGACTTAGGCAATGTTTTTTTTTTAAATGACAAATTTTAAGAAGAAATAGGATTAGAGGTAAATCATTACAGACCTTCATGCCTGTTCCACCATTCAACAAGGTCAATTCAAACTTTATTACTATCCCCAGTTTCTGTTTCATCCCCACTATCCTTCATTGCTTAAACATCAGCCTTGAATGTACCCAATGTTGAACTCTCTGGGGCATTTCTTTTAAGAAACTGAAGATATTACTGTACTGTGACCTGATCCAACTTCTCGTTATGTGCCTTTTCATTGACCCCTCTCATTCTTTCTTTAGCAAAGTAGCAGCGTAAGCTGGTTAGGAATAAGCTTCATTATTTTAAAGATGTACTAGATAAGATTTGTTTTCCACGATTGCCTATTTTCTGAGTTGCAACATTATTGACTGTAGAACCTTCAGTGTGAAAGAACCCTGTGGTGATGTGTAATGACACCACTGGGTCACCAGGGGTCATCCCGGTGACCTTGTCTATAAAGCAGTCCAGAGCTACAGTCTGGCCTTCCGGGTTCGTCTTGCAGAGAGACAAGAACCTCTTAGTGGACATAGTAGTTTATTAAAGCTGTCTATACTCGCACTGTTGGTGTGGTTATTGTCAGTACAAACCCCACAATAAGAAAGCTGCCTCACAATGGAAAGCTATCTTTTACTTCACCAAGTACCCATGTTGTCAGGTTAACTTGCTGTCTCTTAAATATCTTTGAGAAAAAAACATTAAACCAAGCATACAAATGCTTATCAGACTAGTTCAGCTGTTGCCATCAATTAATGAGGAACCTGCACAGTTAAAGACAAAGAACTTAAGATGTCTACTATTTGTTCAGAGAGTTAGCCTATACATGATAGGCAGAATGGCCTCATTTAGTGATCAAATTTTTCACAAAAGTATGAATCATTGGGGAAAGAGCAACAAAATGACATTAATTAATCAGCCATGATCATATTGAATGGCAGAGCAGGCTCGATAGGCCATTTTTGGCCTACTCCTGTTCCTACTTCCTATGTTCCTATGTAATTGGAAATCAGCACGTTCTCCTCGTGTATGCATGGGTACAGTGGGGGGCTGTAGGAACTGCCCCAGGAACTGGGGGCTCCAGTTTCGTCCCACCGTTCGAAGTGTACCGAGGGTGTAGGATAATAGGATGTAAATTGTGTGGCACATATTCATGGGCCAAAATGTTCTGTTAATATGATGTATGTTTAAGTATAAATTAAAATTAAGAAAGCTAGGATAGGAACAATGGACCAATTTCTCTCTCTCTCTCTCTCTCTCTCTCTCTCTCTCTCTCTCTCTCTCTCACACACACACACACACACACACACACACACACACCCACACACACACACACACACACACACCCACACCCACACACACACACCCCCACACGCACACACACACCCACACACACACACACACCCACACACACACACACACACACACACCCACACCTACACACACACACCCACACCCACACCCACACACACACACACACACACACACACACTCTCTCCCTTTATTTTCTCTCTGTCTAAAAATGAACTTAGATGTTCATGAGAAGGTGGGGGTGGGACATAATTCAGGCATCACATCATATCAAAGCTAGCAGGAGGGGACAATCATCCATATTAAATCTTTGAGTATTTCATCGGTAGCCTTCTATGCTGAGGCAATTCAAGTGCTTACCTGAATATCTCTTAAATTCTATTAACAGGTCTGCTTCCATCTCTGTCAGGCAGTGCATTCCAGGTTATTTTTTGAATATTTTCTATAACATTTTCAATAATATAATTGTACAGTTTATGTAAAGAATACTTAAACAAACCTAAGATACAACAATTGTACCTGTGTAGAACATCAATAGAACATAGAACAGTACAGCAGAATACAGACCCTTTGGCCCACCATGTTAATGCAGACCTATAGACTCTGCCTCACACTTAACCCTCTACTCATCCTGGTGAGATGCTCACAGCATTCTCAAATAGAAATTCAGTTAATTCCTGGTTGAGTTTGGGTCCTTCTGAATTATGCTCTCTTGCTAAAGGCTCGAGTACAGCTCTCCATGATGTTCAGCATCATGGATAAGACCTTGTGCCACCCTCTGCATCGGACCATAGAACTATAGAACATTACAGCATGGAAAGCAAGTCCTTTGGCCCTTCTAATCAGTGCTGAACTATTATTCTGCCTTGCCTCACTGACCTGCACCCCGTACATAGCCCTCTATATCCAGCTCCTCTATGTCCTCCCCAAATTGTCTGTAAATGTTAAAACTGAGCCTGCGTTCACCTCTTTGGCTGGTAGCTCACTCCATACTCCCACCACGCTCTGTGTGGAGAAGTTCCCTCTAATGTTCTCCTTAGATTTTTTTTTCAATTTTAAATTCAGACGTACAGCATCGTAACAGGCCTTATCGGTTCATGAGCCAGTGCTGCCCAATTGCACCCAATTGACCTCCAACCCCCTTATGTTTTTGAATAGTGAGCGTAAACTGGAACCCTCGTATAAATATGAGAAACTTGGCTGGCTAGTTTTCTTGATAATCATTCCAGATCTAAACTCGCAGACACAGTGAGAACGTGCAAACTCCTTGCACACAGTCCCCAATTTGAACCCCAGTCACTGGCACTGTAAGTGAATTGCGTCAACTGCTACTTCCTTTCACTTTTAACCCATGTCTTTTGAAAGTTCTGTGACAAATTTCATTTACCAACAGCAACATTGATTTCTCAGGATCAGCGGTGGTTTGGATTATCATTATGACAGGACTTTATTGAGGTTTCACCAATCCACAGAGCCACATTGCACCAAGCAGACTAACTTTTACAAAATAAAGCAGTACAGCATAGAAACAGGCCTTTTGGCCCACACTGTTCATGCTAACCAGGATGCCAAAATAAACTAACCCAGTCTGCCTGTGTATGATTAATGCCTCTATTCCCTGTCTGTTCAGAAACCTTTCTAAATGCCATAATTTTACCACTTCTACTGATTCCTGCAGCATATTCTTTCTCACATGAATGTCTCGGATCAAGATCAGGTTTTGTACAACAGTCATCAGTCTTTTGAACCACCCCATGCCACCCTAACCCTAAGCCAAAACATTGGACTGCTTTGGGTCACCAAAAGATCTGTCCGTATGACAGAGCTTTTATAGTGTGATTTTGTTGGCTCTGGTGGTCGAAAAGCCACTGACAATCCCTGATAATGTTGTACCTCCTTCCACTCAATGAAAATCCAAAAAAAGTGAAGAACCTGAAAGCAAATAATACTGGAAATATCTAGAAGATCAGCCTGCATCTTCTGAAAGAAAAACAATTAATGCTTCATATCTGAGACCTCTGATAAAAATGTGGGTAGAATAAAATAAATTAGGGTTTGATTCATGAAAAAAAAATGAATGTTTGATTGTCAACATAATCTTGGAGGGCTGAATGGCCATCCTCAATGATATACCTCTCTGTTACTCCATTTATGCTGAATGTTTCTCTTTCCACAGATTCTATCTGATCTATTTTTTAATTTTACGTGATCGGCGTTGTTTTGTCAGTATTTTCACAATTCACATCTGCTCCCATTCTCATGAACAATTTCCCATATATCTTTGTCTCTGCAAAACATAATTGGCATAAACATTCATCCACCTTGCTGCCAACTTCCACCCCAACCTCAAATTCACTTGACCCATCTCTCACAATACTCTCCCTTTTCTCGATCTCTCTGTCTCCATCTGGGGAGACAGGCACTCAACAGATATCTTCTACAAATCCATCAACTCTCATGGCTACCTCAACTACAACTCTTCACACCCTATCCCCTGGAAGGAAGGACTCCATGCCCTTCTTTAAATTCCTCTGTCTCCATTCTGTCTGCTTCCAGGATGAGTTCTTTCCTGCAAGATTTTCAGAGATGTCCTCCTTCTTCAAACAATGTGGCTTTCCCATAACCACTATCAAATAGAGCCTCAACTGCATATCTTGCATTACCCACAAATTTTCCCTGCCCCACTCTTCCCCCCCCCATGCACAACAAAAATAGGATTCAACTAAGCCTCTACCCACCAATCATGTCCATCATAATCTCCTCCACATTTCCATCACTTATTATGTGATCCCACCACCAAATACACATTTCCTTCTCCTCCCCTCTCCACCTTCTGCAGGAACCACTCCCTCTGTGGCTTCCTTGTCCACACCTCCCACCCCATCAATTGTCCCCTTAGCACCTATCCCTGTGATCAAAGGAGATGCTCGACTTGCACCCACACATCCTCACTCAATATTATTTGGGGCCCCAAAGAGCCCTTACAAGTGGAGTAACATTTCACTTTTGTGAATCTACAGGGGTCATCTACTGCATCTGATACTTGTGTTGTGGTCTCCTCTACATCAGAGAGACTTGGCAAAAACTGAGAGATAATTTTGTTGAGCACCTGGGGTTTGTCTGCTGCAATAGCATGGATCTCCCCATAGCCTCCCATTTCAATTCCCAATTTCATTCCCTTGCTGACATGTCTGTCCATGGTCTCATGCACTGCCAGACTGAGACCACCCCCAAATTGGAGGAACAACACTTCATTTTTTGCCTGGACAACCTTTCCAATTGGATGCCATTAGTGTCAACTTCTCCAGTTTCTATTAACCCCGATACCTCATCTTTTCTTCCCCCGTCACTTATCCATTAGCTCTCTCTCTCTCTCTGTCTATCTGTCTCTCTCTCTCTTTTCCTTTTTCTCTCTGTCAAATCAATTCTCACCTCTTCTCCTATCATATCCAAATAACACTTTTTGTTGATCTGGACTCAATCCTCTGCCATTCGTCAGTCTTTATTCTAATGCTTTCTATTCTTTGCTTCTACCTTGAAGAACTGCCCAGTCCTGAAGTTGCAGTGATATATCTTTCTTTACCCACTATGGATACTGTGAGATCTGCTGAGTTCTTCCAGATTTTCAGTGTGTTTTTACTACAATCACAGTGCCTCCAAATTTTTGTGTTTCACTTGGCATAAAAATTTGGTCTGGCTCTGTTTTGATTGCATTCTCTTCACATCATAAATGAACAACTGATTACAGACAGACCTATGCGACTTACGATCATCCGTAGATATGACCAGAAAAAAATACTGGCTGTGTGCATGGTAAGCTCACCAAAGAAGATGACAAGCAAGAGGAAAAACCCTGCTGATGGATTTGGCTAGAAGGTGAGGAAGATACACGTTTTGGAATTGAAAATGAAGATAATCAACCAATTTATGACTTCTACATGCCATGCGAACATACATCCGACTTACTCCAATTTCAAAATACAACCAGTTGGTCAGAACGAAACCTGGTCGTAAGTCGGAACATAGCTGTACACAAAATAGAGAAAAGTTATTTCAAGGAGGAGGCTTTTATACTTTTGCAGCACCTCCTCAGGTAATTTCAAAACTAAGATTGTTTTCACTGTTTACAGAAACATCAAGCATGTGTATTATTTTTGTATTTTAGTCCAATGTGAGCTACATCCCTCTTTATACCTTAACTTAGCTGACGCTTCCATCATGTCTTATGCTTACAGGTTTACAGCTCTTTTGAAATTAAAGGTCATGAGCCATTTGTTCCATTCAACACTTTCATTCTTTGCTCAGTTTTGTGTTGGCCAAGTTGATTTGGCACTTGGTATGAATATTTTTCCTGATGTTAAAAAAGGGTGCAGTTCAATAACATTCCTGCCTTATCACCATGGTAACAAGCCATCAGCATCCATTCCTTAGCCAGATCTGCAGCCTTGGTCCTATGTTTATGCAAGCTTTAAATTATTTGAACACTATTTTCATCTCAGAAAGACTTTTCCAATGGGATATTAATGTTTGATGGAAATTTTTAATTCAAATCTATTGTATAGATACAAATAAGCTGATCCAGCAAATACTGATTGTGTGATTCCTATCGATGTACTGCTCAGAGAGAGAAAGGTGTTATTAACATCTGAAATTTCTTGCCAGAGATACCACATTCCTTTTATGAACTCAACAGCTGAACAGAAAACTATGATTTTGTAAGTGATTTATTCTTTCATTAAGCAGTGAGATGGAAAGTTGAAGGTTCCTTTTTCAAGGTTCCTTTTATTGTCACCTAATAATACATTAAAAATGTATTAGACATACTTCAACTTTTACCTGCCATAAGGCAAACAAAGAGTCACCAGGAGCATTGTCTGGTGTCCCTTAGGAGAAAGAGAAGCAAAGCTGAGCCCTCTTCAGGGATATGAGAGCCCGTGGATTCGACACCAGCACTTCTACAGCCTCCTCAGCTGCACAGTCTCCAGTTCAAACCAACTTCCAGGACCTTTGGGAGCCCCTCTTGCCCTCGGCACCCTCTTGAATCCTGGATCTGATCCTTGGCTCCTATGACCCAGTCTCCAGCAGTCCTTTGACCACAAGGGGCCAACCACCTGCAGCCTTTGTGGGTCATTCACCCACAGAGCGTCTCACTGTTCTGTGGCTGAGGTCACCTTCCCTGTAGGGTTGTCTCCCATGCTTCTCTTCCAATATGTCATAGTTAGTCATAGATGAAATGAGTGGAAACTAAGAGAAAAATAAAGAAAAAACAAAATATTACTTGGAATTATCAGAACATTGACTGTAAGTCATTAGAATTCAAAACCAGTCTGTTTTGTAGTAATTAAAATGATCTCTTTGACATCAAGTTGAACTATCAAATTTTGCTTTGGGACATGTTTTATCAAACAAGCATATCACCAAAGAAAATAACAAATTGTTTGTCTGATCTGGAAACAAAAAATGATTTTTAATATGGTTCACCCATAGGATATGGATTTGGTGACCATCCTTAGTGTTCCTGAAATAATGAAGCAGTAATTAGCTAATAGTCACGTTAGGCCTGAATTGGAAGGGCTTGCCACATTTCCTTTATTGAAGATTGTCCATGAACTAAATAGATTTTCAAAATTCAGAATCAGAATTTAGTGTCATGAACATTTCACAAATTCATTGTTTTGCAACACGACAGGTGCAAAAGGAAGAGAAAGTAAACTGGTGCCCATGGTTCATTGTCCATCCTGATTCTGATGGCAGAGTGGAAAAAGCTGTTTTTGTACCATTGAGTGTTTGTCTTCAGGTTCCTGTACCTCCTTCCTTATGGTAGCATGCTGCAGAGTCCATTGTCTGGTGGTGAGGGTCCTTGAGGATAGAGGCTACTTTCTTGAGACACTACCTCTTATAAATGTCCTGAGTGGTCATATTCTTCATGTAAGTTTTTATATTAGAAACATTTAAATAATTCTCTGTAGCCATGACGATCCATGTGCTCATCTATTTTGTTAATGACGTTAAATCTCTGTCTCGATCAACCCTTCAGGCAGAGCATCCCAGATCCCAATAATACTCAACATTAAAAATAGCCATCCACAGATCTCATCTAATCTCTTACTCCTTACCTTAAATCTGATTCTCAGTGCAGACAAGACAATGGAGAAGATTGTGGACTTCAGGAGGACAGATACGACCACCCTCCACTACACAATAATACCTTGTTAGTGGAAAGAGTCTTAAAGAAATCTCTTGGTGACTGCCAAATTGACCACCGCCAGTGGGCTGATATCGCCTCCAACCGTGCATCTTGGCACCTCACAGTTCGACGGGCAGCAACCTCCTTTGAAGAAGACCGCAGAGCTCACCTCACTGATAAAAGACAAAGGAGGAAAAACCCAACACCCAACCCTAACCAACCAATTTTCCCCTGCAACCGCTGCAACCGTGCCTGCCTGTCCCGCATCGGACTTGTCAGTCCCCAACGAGCCTGCAGCAGACGTGGACATACCCCTCCATAAATCTTCGTCCACGAAGCCAAGCCAAAGAAAAAGAAGAAGAAGAAGGAGAGAGTAGAGTTCATCAAGTTCCTCACAGTCTGATTGAAAAGTGATTTATACCCGTCACATAACATCTTGTTACGAAATAGCAACTGTACTTTCTGAGCATACTGAGGTGGGCAAGACGACTGGCCACCATTCTGTTAACATTCTACAGGAGCTCTATGGAGAGATTCCTGGCTGGCTGCATCATAGTGTGGTATGGTTGCTGTAGAGCATTGGAGGTCAATCTACATGACTATGGTTGCTGTAGAGCATTGGAGGTCAATCTACATGACTATAAGAATGGCAGAGAGGATCACTGGGGTCTCACTCCCCTCCATTGATCTACCCAGATCATTGAAGAGGGATGTAAAATTATTGAGGAACCTACCATCCCACACACAGCATCTTTCACCTGCTCTTGTTGAAAAAGAGATACAGGTGTATGAGAGCCAGAAACACCAGCTGAGAAACACTTATTCCTGCATGTAGTGAATGACTGAAATGAACTGCTCATACAAACTCTCCGAGACGCTATTAGTTATTAAACAATATTTATATATTTTTATATATGTAGAGAAGCAGATAAGCATGCAGATTTTGGAATGGTGCAGGAAATTCAGGGTTGTAGTTATGGGTGATTTTAACTTTCCTAATATTGACTGGCATTTCCTGTCTGCAAGAGGGATGGATGAGGCTGAATTTGTCAGGAGTGTTCAATAAGGATTCTTGACACAGTATGTGGACAAGCTGATGAGAGAAGAGACCATACTGGACCTAATTCTGCATAATGAACCTGGCCAGGTGGTGGATCTCTCTGTGGGGGAGCATTTTGGTGAGAGTGACCACATCTCCTGAGCTTCAGCACAGCCGTGGATAAAAGCAGACAAAATGGGAAAGTGCTTAATTGGGGAAGGGCTAATTATGATGGGATGAGACAGGAACCAGTGTGGGTAAATTGGAAGCAGATGTTCAAAGGTGAAAGCACAGAACTAATGTGGAGAAAGTTTAGGGACCACTTGTTTTGGGTTCAGGATAGGTTTGACCCAATGGGAAAGGGAAAAGATCTTAGGAAAAGGGATCCGTGGTTGACAAAGCAGGTGAGGCAACTAGTCAAAAGGAAGAATGAAGCGAACATATTGGAAATGGTAATGGCTCATGAGAAGTATATGGTAGCCAGGAAAAAGCTTAGGAAAGGACTGAGGAGATCTTGAATGGGGCAGGAGAACGCCTTGGCATATAGGATTAAGGAGAACCTCAAGGCATTTTATACATATATGATGAACAGAAGGATGATGAGAATGAAGGTGTGGCTACTAAAGGATAAAGGAGGCAAAGTGCCTGGAAGTGGAGGAGGTTGAGGAGGTCCTAAATGCATACTTTGCTTCAGTATTCACAAGAGAAAAGGAGCTTGATCAAGGTGAGGTCCGAATAGAAAAAGTTTGAGCGCTGGACAATATGGAGATTAAGGAAGAGCAAGTGCTGGATCTTCTTAAAATCGTGAATCCCCGGGGCTGGATAGGATATACCCTAGGTTGCTGTGGGCAGAGAAGGAAGTAATAGCTGGAGCAGTAGCTATGATCTTTGAGTCCTATTTGGCCATAGGGGAGGCCCTGAAGGATTGGAGAATGGCAAGCATAGTCCTCTTATTTGAAAAAGGTAATAGAAGAATCCTCTGAATTATAGACCAGTAAGTCAGACATCAGTGGTGTGCAAACTATTGGAAAGGATTCTTAAGGATAGGATTTATAAACATTTGGAAAAGTACAATCTACTCAAGTATAGTCAACATGGCTTTGTGAAGAGAAAATCATGACTCATGAGACTAATTGAGTTTTTTGAGGAGATAACAAAAGAAATTGCTGAGGGTAAAGAGGTAGATGTGGTCTATGTGGATTTTAGTGAGGAATTCGGCAAGGTCCCCAATGAGAGACTCTTTCAGAAAGTAATGAGGCATGGGATCTATGGAACTTTTGCTGTGTGGATAAAAGATAAATTGCTTGAAATATAAGTGGAATTAAACTATTCTGCCTGACCTCTAGGCAGTGATTAGTGGAGTACTGTAAGGATCTGTTCTGGGACCCCTGCTCTTGGTGATTTTTATAAATAATCTCGATGACGAGGCAAAAGGATGGTTCAGTAAGTCTGCCGATGATACAAAGTTTGGAGTAGTTGTGGATGGAGTTGAAGTTTGTTGAAGGTTACAAAAGGAGGTAGACACGATGCAGGGTTGTGCAGAAAAGTGGCAGATACAGTTCAATCTGGATAAGTGCGAGGTGATGCATTTTGGAAGGACAAACCAAAAGGTTGAGTATAGGATTAATGGTCAGTTACTTAAGAGTGTGGATGAACAGAGAGAACTTGGAGTTCAAATCCATTTTTCCCTCAAGGTTGCCACCTAGCTTGATAGGATAGTTAAGAAGGCCTATGGGATGCTCAGCTTCATTAATATGGGGATTGAATTCAAGAGTAGAGATGTCATGTTGCAACTCTACATATTTCTGGTAAGGCCACACTTAGAGTGTTATGTTCAGTTCTGGTCACCTCATTACATGAAGTATGTGGGAGCTATGGAGAGGGTGCAGAGGAAATTTACCAGGATGTTGCCTGGATTGGAAAATAAGTTTTATAAGGCAAGGTTAGCAGAGTTGGGACTTTTCTCTTTGGAGCATAGAATGACAGAGGAGAATTAATAGACGTCTACAAGATTATGAAAGGTATAGATATGATGTACAGCCAGCGTCTATTTCTCAGGGCAGGAATAGCAAACACCAGAGGGCATGTGTACAAATTAAAGAGAGGGGAGTTTAGGGGAGACATCAAAGGGTATTTATTTTTTATGCAGAGAGTTGTAGGTGTCTGGAATTCCTTGCCTGAAATGGTGGTGGAGGCTGTTAGGTCTGTTTTGTTCATGAATGAGTGAGACAAACACCAGGCTGAGTCGAAATCAGGGTTCTTTGTTCTTTATTACCGGATTGTAACACTTGCGACTAACCATGTTAGTCGGAGAATGCATTCTGCCGTTATCAGCAAAATGGTGATTTTTTATACCCTTGGATATGTGCTTAGAACATCATCATATCATTACTTGTCCAATGACTAAAACTGTTGCTATCCTTTCCCTGCTAGCTTCCTGCCTCTCAATCCATCAATGTCTCTCTTATCTTGTAAGTACAAGGATGCATTCACATCTTGTTACAGCCCTGCACATTCCCATCTCATGATGTTTTACCTAACAGGAGTACAAGGACACCTCCCCTTCTTGTTACAGCCCTGTACAGGGTAACTCCTTACACATTCCCATCTCATAATGTTTTACCTTACAATCCCTCCTTTGTCCTCTTTAGAGGACAATCTCGCCCTGACTATGCTACCACCGCGTTACATTAGTTCGCCTATTATTGCCAAGCTCTATACGGGTTCTGTTCACAGGGTAGTTCGGCTGGTGGGCGAGGGCTCCCCCAACCCTCCTTTGCGTACACCCCCCATCCGTCACCCCGATCCCATTGCCCGTTTACAAGTTTCATCCCATTTTCCCCCAAGCAAAAAACTAGCTAACCCCCCGTACATTAGTAAATTCCCAAGTTAACATATGGTCTACAATCTAATTCATAATACTTGTTCTACAATCTGATTAATAATGTTTGTGTTACAATCAATGTTATAATATTTGTTCTACAATCAAGGTTATAATATTTAGGTTACAAGCAAGGTTAAAATTATATGTGTAACAATCTAATTCACAATCCCTCCTTCCCATCACATTCCCCTTCAGACTCCAGATCGATCTCAGCAACTTTCTCCGCCTCCTGTAATGTGAGATAGTCTTGCTCCACAGCCTGCACAGCTTGATATTTCGGAGGCAGTTCATCACGGTCAGCAAAGGCTCTCTCTATGGTCCTCGTGACCAGCGTTCGAATGCATGGAATACAACAACAGCCACAAGTGATAAAAATTGATACAGAAATGAACAAACCCAGCAAAAGTTGTCCTAACAATGTGCTCCATCTCCCAAACACTCCCTGTAGCCAGGATAAAACAGGATTGGAGACTCCAGACTGGGCTTTTAATTCTTTCGCCAATGCCCTAAGTTTCGTTAACCCCTTAGTGAGTGATCCATCTGGCCCTGTGTTATTAGAGATAGAAGTGCAGCATAGATCTCCAAACATAGCACACACTCCACCTTTCTCTGCCAGGACCATATCAATCGCTATCCTATTCTGAAGTGTCATAAGGGAAGTTTCTGACAGTTGTTGATGTATTGCCTCAACAACGTCCCTGGTCAAATTTGCAAGGCGCTGGACATTATAGTGAATAAGGTTGATCCTATTAACATTTTTATTTACAGTGATGGGAAAAATTGCACTAAAAACAGGAAAGCTTTCAAACCCAGCTGCAATCTCATCGGCTAATTTAAATTTGTCCGGAATTTTCCGGGCTTGGCCAATGGCATCAATCCATACCCCATCAGGGTTCCTTCCTCCCGGCCCCAAGAGTCCAACACTCCTCCTTTTTCTCCACAGCCAACTCTCTGTGTGGCGCAATTCTAGGGAATCCTCGTCTCCCTCCTGCCTTTTGACAATCAGCACTGGCGCATTAAGGGTTACTAGAGCACACCGACCATCCCAGTTAGCGGGGAGCCAGTTGTACAGCACTCTTCCTCCACAAAACCACCAAATATCCGCCCTAGCCTGGGTCAAGCGGGTTGCACTACTGCTATGTGAGAGATCAACATGAGTCCTGCACGAGTCGCTGGGCAGCCAACCCACATGGAAAACGTGCGCTGCTGTGTGTTGTTGGCAAAACAAGTAACATTAGTTATGCCTGTGGATCTAAAGACAGGGGGAGCTACATTAGCCGGAGCTATGGGAAACGTCTGTTCCCATATCAGACACCTATTCAGTGGGTTGGATTCTGACATTAGGTTCAAGGCGCAGTCCATAGCATCTGTCTCCTCAAAAATTGATCTGCTCATCCGTAATAATGGCCTTCCTCGGGCACAGACCCAGCAGTTCCCATACCCTGCTTGGTCCGCATATTTACCCATCTGATCTATCCAGGAGTTTGACTCATCAATACCTGTCTCAATTGCTATCTTCTCTCCCCTGGTCATCTTCGTACTGTCGAATTTTCTCACTTCCCCCTCTTTCGAAGTGGGTTTAATTATGTCCTTTGTGTATGTTTGTAAGTCGAACCTCACCACTCCCCAAGGATCTTTTCCACTAATAGACACTCCAATCATTAGATAGAAGAGGTCTCCGACACCATGTTCTCTCCCTGTGCCTCCCTCGCATGTCTTGTACTGTAGTAGGTTTTCGATACCCTAGTATCATTTCTCTATGTGCCTCAGACATGGCCGTACCGTTTTTACCCATGAGTCTTCCTAGGAAAGTTACCACCCTCCTTCCGACCTGACATTTCGACCTTTTTACTTTAAATCCAGCCTCGCCTAACCCCTTGAGTAAAACTGCTGTCCCTGTCAGGCACTCATGTGGCGTTTTCCCTGCAAATATTAGGTCGTCTACATACTGAATCAGTGTAACATCTTCCGGGAGCTTTAATTTCATTAGGATTTCGCTAAGGGCCTGATTGAACAGTCCTGGACTGTCCTTATAACCCTGAGGTAATCTAGTGTATGTGTACCGATGTGCTTGGTAAGTGAAAGTTAACCAGTCTTGGCATTCCTCAGCTAAATTCAAGCAGAAGAATGCGTTTGCCAGATCAATGACAGTATAGTATTCGTGCTCCGGACTCAGAGCCCTAAGTGCTACATATGGGTCTGGGACTGGTCTCCCGATAGTCTTGGTAGCCAAGTTAATCTCCCGGAGGTCGTGTACCATCCTCCAGTCTTTTCTACCCGGTTTGGGAACAGGCATGATGGGCGTGTTCCACATACTGTCAGGTGCCGCCCTTAAAACCCCTGACTCCATTAACCCTTCTATCGTTCCTTTAATACCCTCCTCCTGACTGGGCGACAAGCGGTATTGTTTTCTCCATATTGGTTTCTGCCCGGGGTTGGCCAATTCTAGAAATACCTCTCCTTTTATTACTCCCACATCATAGGGCCCCGTTGTCCATATATGTGGACTCAGATTAGAAAGATATTTGTCTGAGTCTCTGTGATCAATATTTTCTCCTTCTATGGCTCGGTCTCTTTCTACTTTCTCATTCACAACCTGGTCCCATGCTTCAATATTCAGTCTGACAAATTTTCCTCCCTCCGAGGTGGAATATCCCGGGATTTCTGTCTGCCTGTATTCACACCCTATCGCTTCCTTTACCATCGGACCCAGCTGTCGAGCGTGATGATCTTTGGCAATACCCAAGGTCACATGAGGCACACTTTCTACTCCTAAGCAGAACCACTCCATTTGTTCTTCTGTCATGACAACCATAGCAGCTATTCCCTCCTTACCTACAAAGATAAATGGACAATGTATCGTTTCTGTCTTCCCTTCTTTTAGAGAGTCCCACCTCTCCTCATATTCCTGGTCCGGGTGGATGGTGTAGTTTAATGTAACATGCATAGGATCTAGTGGATAATGGTAATCCCCATACCGAGGAATACTGGCCCTCCACTCAAAAAACTGTTTAATCAGCCCTGGGCCTGGTTCATCATACAGTAGCCGACTCCAGAAAATACTTCTGAAGCGTTAGATGGGGTCATTACTATAAACTGTCCTCCCCTTCTTATTGTATCCCCTGGGTATGTTAACCGAAGGCCCTTCTCAGAACATTGTATGGTTATTCCTAGTTTGGTAAGAATGTCCCTTGCTAATAAATTAATGGGGCAACTTGGCACAACCAGGACAGGCGTTTTAACCCTTTGTCGTCCAAATGTCATGTCGATGTTATCTGTATAGGGCTGTGTTTCCCTTATCCCGGAGAATCCTATTGTAGATAATGTTTTGCCTGAAAATGTGCTCCCTGGGGGTTTTTTAATCACTGTCGTAACTGCTGCCCCTGTGTCAACCATAAATTCAATTTTTTCTCCATTTACCGTCCCCCAAATTTTTGGTGGCTCCCAGGGAGGCGTGATTTTTGATTCTCCAGGGCACCTTCAATAATCAAATTCAGCACCTTCCTCAATATAGTCATTACACTGAGGTGCCTGGACTTGTTGATCACTCTGCCACCCCCCGATTCTCTGGGGCCCATCAATGTGTCCACCCCTACCCCTTGCTTGTCCTCTTAAGTTTCCTCCTCTTCCCCGATAGCCTCTAATAGAGGGTAATCTTTTTCCCCTTGCTCTCCCTGCCTCCGGACAGTTCCGCTGGTAGTGTCCAGGATTTTGGCAGTACCAGCATACTGCATGTTCCCCTCTATACATTGTACCTAGCTGTCTTTCCCAACCATTTCTTACTTGGGGTCCCGGATTTATCACTGGCCCCATGACCTGTGGGACTATCTGTTGGGCCGCTAACTTAACCCCTATATGTTCTATGGCTCTCACCAATTTATCGGTTGTCTTGTCCACCTCCTTCTGGGACGCACTTTCTGACTTAGCATGCTCTGATTGACAATGTCGTTTGATTGCATGTGTCAGGTGTCTTTTCCACAAATCCTCTGACATTGTCTCTAATCCCACAATGTCCCTTAATTTTGCTTGAACCGTAGCAGGTAGTCCGTTTATTATCCCATTACGAAAGTGAGCCCTTCCTAAGGGGCTGTGGTCGGGTCTTTCTCCAGTCCCTGTTTCCCATAAGTCCCATGCTCGAGTGAAATACTCGTGTGCAGTCTCTCCTCCCTTTAGTTGAAGGGTTACCAAGGCATCCAAACTATAGGGTGTAGGAAATGTTTCTCTAAGTGCTTCCCAAAATTTATTCCGAAGTGGGTTAAATTCTATTTCATCCCCCAATTTACTGCTTCTTACAATTCTCTCTATTTGCTTCAGGGCCCCTTCTGCCTTTAATTTTATCATGATAGTTCTGACATCTGCGAGTGCTAATTGTTCTTGGCAGGTTTCTCGCTCAAAACAAGAAATCCATGGACTAGCCCCATTACTCAACGGAGGTAGTTTTTTCATTAAACTCTCTAAGTCCATTCGTGACCAGGGTAAATATTTTTGAGTTCCCCGTCCCGTGATCAGTAATGGGCATTGATATCTCAATTTTGGGGATTTCTGCTCCTTCTTTACTCTTGGCATGCATTTATTTATCCCACCTTGTTCTGACTCTTCTTCGTCACTGTCACTGTCCCTATCAGCTTCCAATGTCTCAGGGTCAAAGGTATATTGGTCACGTTCATCTCTAAGATAATCTTTTCAGCCATAGTTTAGTTGTTTCACATCTTTCTCTTTTGTCCTAACTATGTCCAGGTAGGCATGTCTATTTTTCTCCCTCCCGAGTCTTTTCCTTTTACTTTCCTCCCATGGTGGATCGTATCTCGTTTCCTCATCTGTACTACACTTTTCGTCCTTTACTCCTATTACCATTCCTTCAGCTTTAATTTCTCCTGACAGTGTTGTAGTTATCTTTTCCACTTCCTTCAATACACCTATCATTAATTCTTTTTGATCCTCACTGATCTGCCCCAGCACATTAATATCTCTGTTTAAGTTTTTAATGTTAACCTGAACCTTTTTCATGTTCCATTTCTGTATCTCTAACTCCTTTTCTATTTTCTTGGACTCCAGAGGGGTCTCTACATCTATTACTCCCCCTTCTATTTTTATTAAAGGGGCCTGTACCTCGTCTGATGTGTCCCTATTTCCGAGGTTCTTGTCACACCCCAGTGTCTCAATATCTGGATATAAGGGACGTGACTCCAGGATCCCATCTGGGGTGCCAGGGGCACCTTGTGACTCCACATATGCATAGGGCGGGGGTCTACAAGCTATTTCTACAGGGGCCATAATAGGTGGGTTATCAGGGAGACCAAATTCTTCGAATATAGCTAGGACATCGCGGTACTGCATCTCCTTGTCTCTCACCCTCTTTTTTGCTGACTCGCGATTAAAGATTTTGTTTTCTGTGTCCCGTTTTGTTTAATTGTATAAGACTCACTTATAAATGATTTATTGTCAGAGTACATACATGACATCACATACATCCAGAGACTATGAGAGAGAGAGAGAGAGAGAGAGCATAGCGAGAGAAAGAGATAGAGAGGCAGATACACAGAGCACAAGAGATAGAGAGAGAGAATGCCTTGCACTGGCCCCACTGGGAGAAAAGTCTTCAGATTAACACTTTCGTTTCAAAGGTTTTAAAAGGTTCTCATCCTGTGATCACTGGTCTGGATCAGATTGGGTCTCCCACCACTGGGAACTATCACTCCTTCCTTCCCTCCCACCTCGAGTGAGCTACACGTCAGCCCACAATGTCTGCCCTGATCCCGCAATGGTGGGGGTGCGGGAAAGAGGGAGGGAGAGAGGATAAAACAGGATCCCATTTGATGCGGAGCTGGAATTGTGGGCACAAAATTAAAACCAAATTGTATTTCTCTGCCCTGCCCAACCTGGGGATTTCAGGGCAGCACCGCCACAGATTGGGATTGGGAGGGGGAGTGGGTGAGAGAGGAGGGGGGGGAGAAGAGAGAGAGGGGGAGAGAAGAGAGAGGGGGGAGGGTGAAAGGAGGGAGGGAGAGAGCAAACCCGGACACTTCGTGGCTGGAAACTGGAAACAGGCACTTTTCCTTTCCCTTCTGTGTTTTGTTTCTTCCAGCTTATCTAAGCCTCTACGTTTTAAAATTTTGTTTCCCTCACCTGTCAGGAACATCTCAGTGCCCCCGGGTAACCAACCCCTCTTCCTCCAGCGGTCTACACATTTTCGGAGCATTTTTTGTTTTTCCAATGCCGCATTACTGGTATTTCGCTCCTCTAATTCCTGATTAATTTCCTTAATAACTTGGTCAAAAGTCTTAGCAGGCAACTGTACAGCCATAGCTGCGGGACCGCTTTCTAATGCCTGTTTTAATTTAGGTTCTTGTCCGTTTAGGGGATCTATGTCAACGAAAATTGCTTTTAAAAATGTCTCCTTGCAAGCTGGATGACTAATATCTTTTAAAGGAACAGTCTCTAAGTCTTGTCCTCCAATTGACTTCAGACTGTCCTGTATACTCTGATTGCTCGTTTTCCACTCTCTGTTTTCCCAAAGGGGTCTGAAAGTTAAATTACAACTAGAAAACCAAATATTTGGGCTATACTTTTGTCCTGTTTCCCTGTACCAATCTATGAATTTACGTAACTTTATCTCCTTGGTGATGTTGGGAATACCCTCATTTAACTTATCAAAAGTATTTCGAATAAACCGGGTGTCTCTTAGGAGTTTGTCAACTTTTTCATTAATATCTCCTACCTGATCCGGACACAGCTGTCGCAGCCTTCTGTCGTCGTTCTTGTTCACCAGACAGGCGTCCCTGAGTACTTTTTTTGTTGTCTCAAGGTCTCTAGTGTCTGCTGTGGTATTCCACCACGGCGAATTGGGGAAATAAATTCTTAACTTCTCAAGTGTATAGACATTATCATACCTACTGGACATTTATAAGTCAGTCTCTCAGATACAATTGAGGCCAATAAGCCTGAACCTTTGTTTTCTTTCAAAGCCCAACCTTCACGTGGGAGATTTCTCCTCTTAATAACCAGTTTAGGGCAGAAAACTCAGGTCCTCAATTGTTTATAGACCACCTTCTCACTCTATTGGACTTTGCAACGACACAATAAAGACTTTTAAACTCTAGTAGTTTCTTGCGAAGCACTTAATAAATGTCATTCAAACACCTTAAGGACTTTTATCTTGTCTGTAATCACTTACGTGTTACAATCCTGGCATGCGACCTTCAATTGTGGTCGTCTAATTTGTCCGATCTCCAGTTCTTACTGACAATCATAAAGATTTAAAAAAAAAAGAGAATTTTGTTAAAACAGGCTTCTCTGGACCTTTTTATCAGCCGGCTGAGATGATTGTCAGAAAAAACAGAAACCGTCGTCCAGTGTTCACTCACCCATCACGTCGGGGTCACCAAATTGTTAGGTCTGCTTTGTTCATGAATGAGTGAGACAAACACCAGGCTGAGTCGAAATCAGGGTTCTTTGTTCTTTATTACCGGATTGTAACACTTGCGACTAACCATGTTAGTCGGAGAATGCATTCTGCCGTTATCAGCAAAATGGTGATTTTTTATACCCTTGGATATGTGCTTAGAACATCATCATATCATTACTTGTCCAATGACTAAAACTGTTGCTATCCTTTCCCTGCTAGCTTCCTGCCTCTCAATCCATCAATGTCTCTCTTATCTTGTAAGTACAAGGATGCATTCACATCTTGTTACAGCCCTGCACATTCCCATCTCATGATGTTTTACCTAACAGGAGTACAAGGACACCTCCCCTTCTTGTTACAGCCCTGTACAGGGTAACTCCTTACACATTCCCATCTCATGATGTTTTACCTTACAAGGCTGAAACATTAGGGGCAATTAAGAGACTCTTAGACACATGGATGTTAGGAGAATATAGGGTTATGGAGCAGGGAGGGTTTAGTAGATTTTTTAAGGAATATATGGGTCAATATAACATCAAGGGCCAAAGGGCCTGTACTGTGCTGTTATGTTCTATGTTCTATACTGTATATATATTGTTTGTCTGTATGTGTGTTTGCGTGTTTTTGCACCGAAGACCGGAAAAGCTGTTTCATTGAGTTGCACTTGTACAATCAGATGATAATAAACATGAGGTTGAACTTGAACTTGCTCTCTAGTTTAAGAGACCTCTGCTGTTGCATGCTGGCCTTGATTAGTTAGTGGATTGAGGATAAGAGTTGTGAGGAAATGGTGCAGCTCTAAAAAGCTCTCGTTACACCACACTTGGAATATTGTGTTCCATTCTGGTCACTTCATTAGTGGAAGGATGTGTAAGTTTTGGAGAGGTTGCAGAAAAGATTTACCAGCTTGTTGCCTGCATTGGAGGTTAACAGAGCTGGGGCTTTTCTGTTTGGAAGGACAAAGGATGAGAGGTGACTTAATAGATGTCTACAAGATTATGAGAGGCACCTTTTTCCCAGGGCATGAGTAGCAAGTACCAGAGGACATCTATACAAGGTGAGAGGAAGAAAGTTCAGGGAAGATATCAGGGGTAATTTTTTTTTAATGCAGAGAATAATGGTTGCCTAAAATGCATAGCCAGTGGTGGTGGTGGTGGAGGCTGGTACAATAGGGACATTTAAAAGACATAGACCAGCACAGGGATGCAAAAAAGAAGGTTTATGGGTATGAAGTAGAAAGGTTTAGTTTGCTGAGTAGTTTTATATAGGTCGTCACTACATTTCAGGCTGAAGGGTCTGTATTGTGCTGTAATGTTCTATGTTTATTAAAGTATTTTTCTGTGACAGAGTATTTCGAGGTGGCTTGGGAGGAATTGCTAGAGCAGGTTGCACACAGAAATTTTAAAACACAGTTGCAGAGGAGCAACAAAGAGGCAACATTCAGCAGTGTGCCTGGGAGAGCATGTGATCTTTGCAGGCAGGCCAGAACAGTTTTGCTCTCAGAGAGAGAGGGTGTGAATCAGAGAGAGAAGGAGTCACAGAAATTAGTTCCAGAGGGAGAAGCTTTGGAAGGCTGCCTGGTCAAAGGAGAAGACTGGCGATCTGAAAGGTGACCTGAAAGAAAGAGAATCATCTGAAGAACCCTGAAGGGGGCAAGTTGTGTCAGCAAGACTGATTGAGAAGGAATCCGTTGTGGATGTCCTGCAAAAGGCATCTCTCTCTGAAAACCAGCAAGAAACCTCCTGAGTGGTAAAGCATTTGCCTGTTAAACACCAAAGACTAGTGAACTTTGTTAATACTAACTTCTGTGCACAGTACAAGAATTGCCTGCAACCAGTGAGATTGGACTGTGATCCAAAGAACTTTTCTAATCTTAACTATACATTACACACACCTGCGCTTAGTATTAGAGTGGGGATTAAATAGGTAGGTAGGTTAAGTAATAAGTTAAAGTTTAATTCTGTTTTCTTGTTCAAATATAATTAAAAACTACTTTTGTTTAAGTAACCCTCTGTTATGGTGCATATCTATTGTTGCTGGGTTTTGGGGGTCCTTTGGACTCCATAACAGTTCCAATTGTCACCTTAACTACTGAAATCCACAAACCAGAGTCATTTTATTGGTAACACTATTGAAAGGTTAAAGGATCCAATTTGGCCTGATATTCCTCATCCATCATCCAACGGAGACATTGAAATGCATTGTCTCAAATAGCACAATAGTTCATTGAGGAGCATTAGAAATCCCAGACAGCTTCCACCCCACTGTTATCAGCATGACCTTTCAAGTTCCTGTGTTCATTTCACTGATCACAAGTGCAATCGGTTTCACTTGTCAGGCAACTAGCTGGTTCTAACTCTCTTCAAGGGTGGTTGAAAGTTGAACATTTAATCTTCTGTCATTTCAGCTTAAAGTGAATAAACGTTCCCAAAATATCATTAATTAGTGAATGATATATTGGAGCAAAAGTCTTGTGATTTTGAAAAATGATTTTGTATAAGTTACCAAAGAATGGCAAAGGGGAGAATGGGAAAATACAATTGGAGAAAGGCAAAGAACTACATGGGAGAGAAAGTAGAAGAGAAGCTTAATCTTATTATTAAATGCAGGTCCTAATTGTAACTGGTGGAGGAGATTTGGGCAGATAGTGGAATGTGAGTGCAAAAGATCATCAATAGATGCGAGATCCAGGAGGTTACACTGTTCAGATCAAAGCTGAGAAACCCAACCAATTTTGAGGAGATATTGCTGACTCTCAACTGTGGTTGATGGAGTCCTCCATTTCCCCCTCTGACTGGACTCACCCCACCTCCCCGCGACAGAATCTAACTGAGGGGAAGTGAGCAGGTCACGGCAGGGAAAGTATAAACTTTCCCAAACTTTGGAAGCACTCTGAAATTAATGAAGAGCTACCACCAATCATGAATCTCAATCTGAGATTGAGGATGTGGAAGCATTAATGTTCATCCTTCAAAGCACATGCAAGTGCTTTGATGAAATAAGGAGACTGTGCTCTCAAAGGTTAACACCTAAAAACTGCTTCCTGAATCGAAGTACTAACATCAGGCTTTTTTTTAACCGTCTTAAATGATTCATTAATTATGTCTTAAAGGGGAAAATAAGATGAGTGTTTATATTGTTCATTGCAGTCAACAGACAAAATCCACTTAGAATTGCCAAAAAAAATGAATCTGACAAGTTTGTACGTTCACAGGGCATTTCAATTCAGAGCAGGTGTAAATTGGGAATAAGCTCCACAAAATTGAGTGTTTGAATCTCAGTTCATTCCTGGCTTTGCACTTTTGGGCTGTCTTTTCATGCAAATATATTGCAAACTTAATGGTTTGGCAAGCAACTATATTTTCAGTGATAGGACAGGAAATTTAACTGTGAAGTGTGACAGAAGTGGTGGCAGCAAGAATTGTTTAGGTTTCAAAATTCTTATCATGAATATGTGGGGGAAAATAAAACCATAGAACCACGGAACACTACAGCACAGAAAACAGGCTATTCGGCCCATCTGGTCTGTGCTGAAGCATCAATCCACTAGTCCCACAGACCTGCAACCATTCCATAACCCTCCAGGCCCCTCCCATCCATGCATCTATCTAATTTACCATGTCAGATGACAGCTCGTTCCACACTCCCACCACTCTTTGAGTGAAGTTCCCCCTAAAATGCCCCTAAACCTTTCACCCTAAAGCCAAGTCCTCTTGTATTTATCTCTCTTCACCTAAGTGGAAAGAGCCTACTCACATTTACCCTGTCTATACTTCTCATAATTTTGTTAACCTCTATCAAATCTCCCCTCATTCTTCTACGCTCCAAGGAATAAAGTACAAATATGTTTAAACTTTTCCTGTAACTCAACTCCTGAAGACCTGGCAACATCCGAGTACATTTTCTTTGCACTCTTTCAATCTCACTGATATCCCTCCTGTAGTTTGGCAACGAGAATTGCACACAAAACTCCAAATTTGGCCTCACTGACGTCTTATACTACCTCACCATAAATCCCAACTCCTGTACTCAATACTTTGATTTATAAAGGCCAAGGTGCCAAAAGCTTTCTTCACAACCCTGTCTACCTGTGATGCCACTTTCAGAGAATTATGTATCTATATTCCCAGATCGCTTTGTTCCTCTGCACTCATGAATGCATTTACTATGTATGTCTTACCTTGGTTTGTCCTTCCAAAATGCAACATCTCACATTTTTCTGCATTAAATTCCATCTGCCACATTCTGGCCCATTCTTCCAAATAGCCTGGATCCTTCTGCAAGCTTTGAAAGCCTTACTCACTGTCCACAACACCTCCAATTTTAGTGTTATCAGCAAACTTGCTGATCCATTTTACCAGGTTTTCATCTGGATCATTGATATAGACAACAATAATAGACCCAGTTGGAGAACAACACCATGAAGGGGAGGAGAAGGACACCGTGAAAGGGGAGAGTATATCACTGGAGGGAAGGGTCTCATGCAGAAGCAGTGGGAGTCTCGCTCAGAGGTTGGGTGGTGTATTGTGCAGAGAGTGGGGAGTGTCTCCAGCATGGGGAGGGATGTCTCACAGAGGGTGAGGGAGTGTATCCACAGAAGAGGATAGGAGGGGTTTTATCCACA
The DNA here is from genome assembly GCF_036971445.1 of Narcine bancroftii. Lineage (NCBI taxonomy): Eukaryota > Metazoa > Chordata > Chondrichthyes > Torpediniformes > Narcinidae > Narcine > Narcine bancroftii. Next base: position 28,786,889 of record NC_091470.1, read on the forward strand.
ACAGAGGGCAGGGGTGGAGTTCACTAACGCACGGGAAGTGGGGGAGCCATGCACAGAGAGTGAGAGACTTCAAGGCATAGAGCAGGGAAGCTGCGCATTGAGAGCATCGGAGCCACGCACCGAGAGTGGGGGAGTTGCGCACTGAGAAAGGGGGAGTCACATACCCAGAGTGGGGAAGCCATGCACCGAGGGGGGAAGCCGTGCACAGTGGGAGGGAGCTGCTCACGGAGGGAGGAGGGGGGAGCTTCACACTAAGGGAGGCAGCTGTGCTCTGGGCTGGATAAATTTGGATCGGAGGCCGGATCCAGCCTGTGGGCCGTAGGTTGCCCAACCCTGCATTAGATCACTCCATTAAGAAATGGAATGTCTCAAGGAAGCATCCTCTTTTCTCAAGAACCCTCATCACCCAGGCCATGCCTTCTTCACTGCTGCCCTCAGGACGGTGGTACAGGAGCCTGAAGACGAACAACCAGCAGAACATAAGCAGCTTCTTCCTCACTGCCATCAGATTTTTAAATGGACAATGAAAAGCAAAGGTTCCATTATTGTCACATATACTACATTTAGACTGTAACATACCTGACATTCTTTAACTTTGTCTACTATAAGGAATACAGAAAGTCACCACTTTGTCCAGTGCACCTCACAGAAATGAGGCCCCAGTGAGGAACAAACTCACATCCCCTTGTTTACAAGACTAGTGCTCTAACCACTGAGCTATCAGACCCTCAATTGAGCTCTCTGAGCCTCATTGAGAACCACAGGCACTACCTCACTTTTTCCCTTCTTTTGCACAAATTTATTTCATTTTTAAAATGTAATTTCTGCATTTGTAATGGTGCTGCAAACCAGTGAGCATAGCGGTTAGAGCAACTCTGTTACAGCGCGAGTGATCCGGACTTGGATTCGAATCCTGCATCATTGTGAGGAGTTTGGTTTGTTCTCCCCATGTCTGCCTGGGTTTCCTCCAGGGTCTCTGGTTTCTTTCCACTCTTGAAACACACTGGAGTTGCTGGGGGTGATTGGGTGGCATGGGATTGTGGGCCAAACTGTCATTTTGTGTGTGTGTGTGTGTGTGTGTGTGTGTGTGTGTGTGTGTGTGTGTGTGTGTGTGTGTGTGTGTGTGTGTGTGTGTGTGTGTGTGTGTGTGTGTGTGTGTGTGTGTGTGTGTGTGTGTGTGCGTGTGTGTGTATTACAATTTATTTTTAAAGTTGTTGATGAGCATGAAGGCTTGCATCTCTATTATTTTCTATTTCATAAAATACATTGTTTCTTTGAAAGATATATCCTATTCAAACAATTCCACTACCTTCATTAAGCCTTCTTTTCAAAGATTTATTTAACTGCTTGAAGCCAGACTTTCATAGGAATAGCCTAATGCAGAGATGAAAAGCATTTGTAAACTGAATGAAAAATGAAACAATGTAAAACCACCGACCTGCCATCATAGAACATAGAACACTATAGCACAGTACCGGCCCTTCAACCCTCGATGTTGTGCCGATCCATATAATCCTTAAAAAGTACTAAACCCTCCTTACCCTGTAACCCCCTATTTTTTTTCCATCCATGTTCCTAAGAGTCTCCTGCATGCCCCTAATGTTCAAGCCTCCACCACTATCCCTGGCAAGGCATTCCAGGCACCCACAATTCTCTGCGTAAAAAGCTTACCCCTGATGTCTCCCCTAAACTACCCTCCCTTCACTTTGTTCATATGTCCTCTGCAGTTTGGTGTTCCTGCCCTGGGAAACAGTTGCTGGATGTCCACCCTATCTATGCCTCAAAATCTTGTAGCCCCCTATTAAGTCTCCTCTCACCCTTCTGCGCTTCAAACAGTCCCAACTCTGCGAACTCAGCCTCATTTTTCAATCCAGACAACATCCCGCAAATCTCCTCTGCACCCTCTCCACAGTTTCTACATCCTTCCTATAATGAGGTGACCAGACTGAACACAATGTGTGGTCTCACCAGAGATTTGTAAAGATGCAACATAACCTCTCAACTCTTGAACTTATGCCCCTATTAATGAAGTCCAACAACCCAAAGGCCTTCATCCTATCAACTTGTGCAGCGATCTTGAGCGATGTATGGACTTGGACCCCAAAATCCCTCTGCTCATCCATACTCCTAAGTAACTGACCATTAATCATTTACTCAACCTTTTGGTTTGTAATATGTGTTGTTACAATGGAAGGACAGCAGAGGGTTTGATTTCCACGTAGGGTGCACTGAGGTAGCAGCATGCACAAAACTCAAAAGACTGTACAACAGGCTTTATTCCAGTAAAAGTCTGAACACCAGTTCATGCCTTGGTGGCTCCATTGTGACTGGCTCAGGAGGGGCCAGCTCAGGTCTTTATTCGGGTTGGCTGATTGATAGCCGGCCAGGTGATCTTCCTGCAGGAACAGAGATCGCTCCCTGCAGTAGGCTGGTGGTCGTATCACCACACCACACCAGTTTGTACTGTTACTCCCTGAGAACATGAACACATTTTGAATTAGAAAAATCTAAACTAAATGTGATCTCCTAAGATTAGGACAGCATTCAATTTCCAAACATAAACTTTATTCACAACCATACTATATATAAAGGAAGTAAATAAGAAACTCTGCAGATGTTGGGGTCAGTAGAGTGCACAAAAGTGCTGGAAGAACTCAGCAGGTCACCCTGCATCCGTAGGAAGTAACAGGCAGTCAAACTCTCGGGCCTGATGCCTTTATCGGGAGTGTTGAAAATCAGTCAGATGCCTAAATAAAAGGTGGGGGGGGGGGTGGGGAGGAGAGGAAAGGGGAGGAGCACAGGCTAAAAGGTAAGAGATGATAGGTAGATACAGGTGGGAGTGTAGAAGAGGAAGAAGTTGAAAAGTGATGGCAGAGACATCAGAGGTCTAAAATGGATAGCTCTCTGATAGAAGGAAGGGAAGGAGCTGGGGAGCTGGAAGAAAGGAGAGAGATGGATGAGAGGGTTTCAGAAATTGGTGAAGCCAATATTAATGCCAACTGGTTAGGGATTTACTCCGATATAAAACCTACGACCCAAGGACCTCGCTGCCACGTCCCAGCTTGCTTGGCCACGGTTAGGGATTGCTGAGATTGAATATGAATTGTTGTTCCGCCAATTTGTTGTCGGCCTCGATTTGGCAGTACATGAGGCCATGGACAGACATATCAGTGTGGGAATGGTGAATGGAATTAAAGTGCTTAGCCTCTGGGAAGTTGTTGTTATTGCAGCAGACAGACCAAAGGTGCACACCAAAATAATCTCCCACAATCCCAGATGTACAAAGGAAAACCATGCATCCTTGGTGTCTTTTTCAAATGTACATTCCATTCCTTTAATTTAATTTGCTACATAAAGTGGCCTCTGGTAGTTACTCCCCACTCAGCATTGCCCAAGTCAAAAAACATCCACCTGGTAAATTTTCTTTCTGACATACTCCTTTTCCCTAAATGCTAGCAGATGTGTCAATTACACAGGAGCACCAGGTTAATACCTCGGGCTTACAACTGGGTCAGGAGGTGAGGGGCGTTTATGTGCACCTAATGCACGTTTGCACTTGCAGACCAAATCTTCTGAAGACCTTTAAGCTACTGGTAATGACTTCAGCTTTAGCAATGGAACTAGGAGAACTGTGTTGGTATTGTCATGCTAATTAGAATATCACTCAAAGCATGAAGTTGGCTTTAAAATAGTAAATGAAAAATATAGCAGCCATATTTTAATTTTCCAAAACCAGATATCATTTCATCATATGTTTACACTCAACATTACAAGGGGATACCTTCGAGGTGAAAGCTACCACTCAGTTAAGGGGTGAGTGAAAGCCACAAATTGAAATAAGAAACATATATAGACCATGGGTGGCTCAGTGCAATTCCTCCTTTTGTGGGTTAATGTTGTCTGAACTCAGTGCACTGACCCATGCTCTGATTATTTTTTTCTTATCCCCCCCCCCACCCCCGATTGTCTGGGTAGGTAACCATGTCTGGATGCAGCCATGCCACATTGTGTTTCTCTTTCAAGTCATATTGATCAATTTACACCTTTCTGGAGCATTCTTTTAACCTCCAAACCAAATACAACTGCCCCCGAGTTGGTGATGATATTGAATTATATGTAAAATTCAACTGTTAACGTTGAACTTCCAGGTTAGATCCAGAAACAATTTAATTTAAAAAAAAATGTAGCTTATAAATCTCCTACTTTTTTTTTTCTTTCTTTGGCTTGGCTTCGCGGACGAAGATTTATGAGGGGGTATGTCCACGTCTGCTGCAGGCTCGTTGGTGACTGACAAGTCCGATGCGGGACAGGCAGGCATGGTTGCAGTGGTTGCAGGGGAAAATTGGTGGGTTGGGGTTGGGTGTTGGGTTTTTCCTCCTTTGTCTTTTGTCAGTGAGGTGGGCTCTGCGGTCTTCTTCAAAGGAGGTTGCTGCCCGCCAAACTGTGAGGCGCCAAGATGCACGGTTTGAGGCGATATCAGCCCACTGGCGGTGGTCAATGTGGCAGGCACCAAGAGATTTCTTTAAGCAGTCCTTGTACCTCTTCTTTGGTGCACCTCTGTCTCAGTGGCCAGTGGAGAGCTCGCCATAGAACATGATCTTGGGAAGGCGATAGACCTTAAAAAAAGAAGGATACACTAAAGTGCTATAGCTACTCAGCAGGTCGTGCAGCAGAAATATCTGATAAAGGATTAAGACCAAAACATTGGTTATTTTTATTTTCCCATGGATGATGCAGTGACCTGCTGAGTTTAAGCAACACTTGGTGTTATCACAATGGAGCTCAGCATCTATAGACGTTCTTGTTTAAATCAGGGTAGAATGTTCCCTCAGCTGTAAAATTACATCTCCTCCATTTGCAATTATCAATTAATGTCAATTTTCTAAAATAACCAGAGCAGCAACCGTTAGCGCTTACTTGTTTCCTACATACAGTACACCCACAGTTTTAATTTCTTTGCATCATTTACTTTCCTTACTATAACCCTACAGTCAGCATTTTATTCTTAACCTTTAACAGGATGTGAGCATCATGGATAAGTAAAGCAACATTGTGTTTTTCATAATTATCTTTAAGAAGGTGAGCAGTCTTTGTGAACTACTTTGGTTTGCCTATTAATGGTACTCCCACTCACATTAACAAGTCTATTTCTGTGCAAACGAGTCCCTGGAAGTACTGTGGTGTTTCTTCAAATGGAGACTGTAAGAAGGTTAGCTCAGATATTAATCGCACCTGAAACAAATGCAGTAGATTCCCCATTATCCGGATTTCAATCAACCGAAAACTCAAATAATCAGCAAAAAAAAAGGAGATAAATAAATAAAATTTAGAATTAATAAGGCTCTCAGATGGACCCGTGGGGGAGTGATGAGACTTCGTTCAACATGCGCAGGTTTGCCCCATTGAACTCACAATGTCCCTCAATGCGCACACATGCGTTTTGCTGTCACGCCTTGCGTGGAGGTGAGCCGCGTTGTCAACATGAGAAAGGTGTGCCAAGGGCCTGATTGAGACACTTGTGTGGAGGTGAGTTGAGTTGTCTGCTCAAGGAAGGCAGTAGAGTGCACCCTGGGCCTAGCCAGGTCATGAGTCAGAGCTGGCGGAAGGAGATTGGATATGGAGGGGGAAGGAGTAGATTGCAGTGGTGTTGAGACTTAGCTGTCAAGGTTTGGATTTTAGACCCGGCATATAAGACATCCTGATTTTGATGTGATATTTTTAAGGTTTGGATCATCCTATAAGGTAGCTACAAAATTATTTTTAATTATGATGGTGGCACAGGTAGCTTAGCGGCTAGCCGCTACTGTGCCAGTGACTGGGGTTCAAAGTTAAATTCTGTAAGTTACAGGAATTACCTGATTAAAGCTTTCATACATGGATGGGAGGGATATGGAGAGTTACAGACTGGGCGCAGATCAGTGGGACTAGGCATAAAAATGATATGGCACAGACTAGAAGGGCCAAAGGAGCCTGTATCTGTGCTGTAATGTTCTATGGTTTTATGTTTCTAGCACTGAATCTTCTTTCAAATTACTTTACATTTTGACCTGTCTTTTGTCTTTTTAACAGTGTATTCTTAATGAAGGTGTGTTAGTCAGGCATTGGAAGAGTCAGTCTTAGTCATCTGGAAAATTTGCATTTTCAACATCCGCGATCCCAGTAGATGCCAGATAATGGGGATCCTACTGTCCAGTGATGGAAGGTGAGGCTTGCGGCCATCAGATCTGAGGGAATGAAGGCAAAGTTTGGTCCGAGGTGGGAGATGGTGGTAGGAGGAAATGAATCAATCCTTTTTTCAGGGTCCTCAAAAATTGGTGTAAGATACAAATATATTTATTTCAGAATAAACACACAGGAGTATGCAGATGGTGAAATCTGAAGCTAAACACAATGCGACCTATTGATTCCCTCCAGCTTTTCCTTGATCAATCAATCATTAGATTCTGGTAGGAACCAACACAGATCACATTAGACCTTGGTACTAAATAACAAGGATTGTGCTGGAATCAGAGGCAATACAATGATATTTGGATAAGACACTGGTGTCAACCATCAAGCATCACGCTAGATACTGGTGTCAACCATCAAGCATCACGCTAGATACTGGTGCCAACTATCAAGCATCATACTAGATACTGGTGTCAACCATCAAGCATCACGCTAGATACTGGTGCCAAACATCAAGCATCACGCTAGATACTGGTGTCAACCATCAATCATCACGCTAGATACTGGAGTCAACAATCAAGCATCATGCTAGATACTGGTGTCAACCATCAAGCATCACGCTAGATACTGGTGTCAACCATCAAGCATCACGCTAGATACTGGTGTCAACCATCAAGCATCACGCTAGATACTGGTGTCAACCATCAAGCATCACGCTAGATACTGGTGTCAACCATCAAGCATCACGCTAGATACTGGTGTCAACCATCAAGCATCACGCTAGATACTGGTGTCAACCATCAAGCATCACGCTAGATACTGGTGCCAAACATCAAGCATCACGCTAGATACTGGTGCCAACTATCAAGCATCACGCTGGACACTGTTGCCAAACATCAAGCATCACGCTAGATACTGGTGCCAAACATCAAGCATCACGCTAGATACTGGTGTCAACTATCAAGCATCACGCTAGATACTGGTGTCAACCATCAAACATCACGCTAGATACTGGTGTCAACCATCAAGCATCACGTTAGATACTGGTGTCAACCATCAAGCATCACGCTAGATACTGGTGCCAACTATCAAGCATCATGCTAGATACTGGTGTCAACCATCAAGCATCATGCTAGATACTGGTGTCAACCATCAAGCATCACGCTAGATACTGGTGCCAAACATCAAGCATAATGCTAGATACTGGTGCCAACTATCAAGCATCACGCTAGATACTGGTGTCAACCATCAAGCATCACGCTAGATACTGGTGCCAAACATCAAGGATCACGCTAGATACTGGTGCCAACTATCAAGCATCATGCTAGATACTGGTGCCAAACATCAAGCATCACGCTAGATACTGGTGTCAACTATCAAGCATCATGCTAGACACTGGTGCCAAACATCAAGCATCACGCTAGATACTGGTGTCAACTATCAAGCATCACGCTAGATACTGGTGCCAACCATCAAGCATCACGCTAGATACTGGTGCCAACCATCAAGCATCACGCTAGATACTGGTGTCAACCATCAAGTATCACGCTAGATACTGGCGCCAACCATCAAGCATCACGCTAGATACCGGTGTCAACCATCAAGCATCACGCTAGATACCGGTGTCAACCATCAAGCATCACGCTAGATAGCGGTGCCAACCATCAAGCATCACACTAGATACCGGTGTCAACCATCAAGCATCACGCTAGATACTGGTGCCAAACATCAAGCATCACGCTAGATACTGGTGTCAACCATCAAGCATCACGCTAGATACTGGTGTCAACCATCAAGCATCACGCTAGATACTGGTGTCAACCATCAAACATCACGCTCGACACTGGTGTCAACCATCAAGCATCACGTTAGATACTGGTGTCAACCATCAAACATCACGCTAGATACTGGTGTCAACCATCAAGCATCACGCTAGATACTGGTGTCAACCATCAAGCATCACGTTAGATACTGGTGTCAACCATCAAACATCATGCTAGACACTGGTGTCAACCATCAAGCATCACGCTAGATACTGGTGTCAACCATCAAACATCACGCTAGATACTGGTGTCAACCATCAAGCATCACGTTAGATACTGGTGTCAACCATCAAGCATCACGCTAGATACTGGTGTCAACCATCAAACATCACGCTAGATACTGGTGTCAACCATCAAGCATCACGTTAGATACTGGTATCAACCATCAAACATCACGCTAGATACTGGTGTCAACCATGAAGTATCACGTTAGATACTGGTGTCAACCATCAAGCATCACTCTAGATACTGGTGTCAACCATCAAACATCACGCTAGATACTGGTGTGAACCATCAAGCATCACGCTAGATACTGGTGTCAACCATCAAGCATCACGCTAGATACTGGTGTCAACCATCAAGCATCACGCTAGATACTGGTGTCAAGCAACAAGATAGCAATTGATTCTGCTCCACAGGAGGATTACCTCTCTGGATGCAGGTGTCAAACATTGGCTGTGATATATGAGCTGAGATGTGAGCCCTACCTAACAATGATTGTGCCAGATCCTGGTGCAAGTCAATGAAATCACAGTCAAAGCTCAAGTTATTGAACAATTATCATACCAGTAGCTAGGGCCACATGACAAAAATCGAGCTGGATGCTGATGCCAACCATCACATGAGACGGTGCTGCTCACCCACAACCGTTGCCTTGATACATTTCCTCCAGTTGCTTTAATTAACAGACTTTCTTCAAGGAGGATTTTAAAAATAAACAAGTTGTAAAATAATGCTGATGTGAGAAATGAAAACACAAAACGTTGAAAATGCTCAACAGGTCAGGCGGCCCTTCTAGAGAGAGAAGCAGTGGACTCGTCATGTTCATGACCTTTCATGGCAAGATGAATGTTGTAAGCTATTCTGAAATATTAAGCCCATTTCCCTCTCCACAAATGTAGTCTGGGCTATTGTATTTTCTCTTTGAATTTCCCTCTCCACAAATGTATTCTGGGCTATTGTATTTTCTCTTTGAATATTTTATTCAGGTCCAAACATATGTCTTGAGATAATACAAAAACATATTTTAAATTTGCTTTTATCTTGTTACCAATATACTCTCTGCAAAAATAATTTATAAATGATTCTGCAGTTTAATTTTTTTTCCTGTTGTGCCATTGACAGGATAGATACATGTCAGTAAAATAACAAAAGGTTTTCATTCCTCAATATTTCAAAGATAATTTTAATGCAAATTTTGGAATCAAAATGAGATTCCACAGGACTGTCAATTGTACTAACTCATGAAAAAAAAATGTAAATGGAAATCTGAAAAAAAAGTTCCTTTAAAATCAATTTATAACCACCAACGAGAAAAGCAAAGAGCAACATTTAAGCTTCAGAGAGGCAGAATTCGAAGAAAATTCCAAAGGAAAGTTTATGAACAGAAAGACGCAGGTAATATTTTGTGACAGATTTGAAAACAGGCAATATTAAACACAGAACCATGAAAGATCTTCTCAGGAAGCAAAATAATTGGTTTTTTTTTCCCCCCAAAAACAAGCGCCACAATATATAAGATCACTGAATGAGTTCTAATCAGGCAAAAAGTGTGAAAGCTAAATTGAAGGCAAAATTATTCTCTGTTGCTACATCTATTCCGCGCTATAAACAGATTAACAGCACAGGGTGGACTTTATTGAGTGCATGGAGTGTAAGAGACTGCATCAGAGCTTAATGGATGGATAGTCACATTCTGATTCACACTGATTCACACTTGGACAGATGACTGATCCTCATTGAGGAAGTGATGTCTGGGGCATATACTCTTCAAAATTATTTTACCAAATGAACAGCATGAAATGAAAACTTTCACTTATCTCAGGGGTGTCAAACTCAAATTCACGGAGGGCCAAAATTAAAAACTTGGGCTAAGTCGAGGGCCGAACTAAATATTTATTGAAAATTTTCAACACCATCTGCATGTTTTCTCGTCTTTCAACATATGTAATGTTAAACTTTAGGATATAACTTTAGGAGGATAATGTTACAGGTCAGGAGTAGGTAGCTCAAGTTCACCCTTTGATGACCTGAGGGAAACCTATTTGGTCCCTGTGGAGATGTAGTCAGCATTCACAGGCTGTGTCCATTTTGGCCTGCATCAGGACTCAGCATTTCCTGCTCACTCCTCAGGCTCTAGGCCTCTATTCACCCTCGACCCACCATCTCTCTACCTGACCAGTCCTTTACCCAACCTCTACTCACCCCTCACTCCACTCGCTCTGCCTCTACACACCCCATCCTATACATGCCCCTCTACTGCCTCTCCCCTCAACCTGTTCCTCCCTCTACCTGTCTCTCACCCTCTAATCACCCCTCCCCTACTCGCCCTACCCCTCCCATTTTACCTCTTCCCTATCCACCCCTTCTACTCATCCCTCCCTCTAACTGCCCCTCGCACCACCATAACTTCCCCTGCCCATTACTCCTCACCTACACCCTCTGCCCACCCCTGCTTACCCACCCATTCAGGCCCAGCGCGCTGCCGATCAGCCTTTGCGGACAGCCACCATCTCTCTCTTCACATGCAAGGCCAAATCAGCCGTCCCTGGGGTCCACGCGGGTGCAAGCGCTGAAGGCCGTGGTGACCGGGAGAAGTGCGCTCATGCTGTGGAAGGGCCATCCAGTGCCAGTCGCGCGGGGCTCACACTGCCCGGGGGCCACGCGCAGCCTGCCATGTCCGTCGTGCCGACAGGAAATTACAGGCGCTCGCCAATCCACCGCACCGCTCGACAGGTGGGAGAAGTGACTGGTTGTGCGGGGAGCCTTCCAACCGGCTTGCCAGCTGATGACATCGACAGACTTTTCGAGTTACAATTTCTCGTGTTACAATGGGGAAGGATGTGCAATGAAGGGGGAGGATGGTGGGGGTGACATTACCAAAAAACAGCATCGGCTCTCGCTGCAGGGCGGGCCAGCTCTAATACATTTTTGAAATGATCTTGCGGACCAAATTTGGCCCGCGGGCCAGAGTTTGACATGTGTGACTTATCTGGATAAAAGCAGGTTATGAGTTCATTACTTTTTTTGTGTGATGGACCTTTTGGCTAAAAGGTTAATTTGAATTTTAATATTCAGAATGAATTAACTACAATGGAGCGAAGTTTTTTTAATCATCTACAGATATAAAAGATTATTAATGTTGAAGACGGTGCTGCGGAGGATGTTCCAACCATAGAACATAACAGCACAGAACTAGGACCCTTCCTCCTTTCTAGTCTGTGATGAACTATTATTCGACCCTGTCCCACTGGGCTGGACCCATTCCATATCCCTTTACCTGTCCAAATTTTTCATAAATGATAAAAATGAGCTTGCATTCACCACTTCACCTGGCAGCATGTTCCACACCCCCACTACCCTCTGAGTGAAGGAATTCACCAAATGTTCCCCCTAAACTTCTCCCCTTTCTTCCTTAGCCCAGGTCTTTTGGTTTGTATCTCACTTAATCCCAGTTCAAAAAAATCCAACTTTGCATACACTCACATTTATACCTATCATAATTTTGAATATCTAAAATTCCCATCATGCTTCTACACTCCAGGGAATGAATTCCTAATCAGCTTTATTCTTCTTTTAACTAAGTTCCTGATGTTTGTTCAATATACTTCTCTGCATTCTTTCAATTTTATTGATATTTTCCCTGCAATTAAGTGATTAAAACTGCACACAATACTCCAAATTTTGCCTCACCAATGGCTTACTCAGCTTTAATGTAACATCCCATCTCCTATGCTCACCACTTTGATATGGTCCAATGTGCCAAAAGTTCTCTTTATGACTATGTCTACATGTGATATCACTTTCAGGGAATTGTGTATCTGTATTCCCTGATCCCTTTGTTCTACCATACTCCTCGGCACCCAAGCATTTATCGTATATGTCCTACCCTGAGCAGTTCCTCCTCATCTCTGTCCTAAATTTACTACCCTGAATCTTAAGGCTACGTCTCCTAATTCTTGTCTCCCCCACCAATGGTAACAACCTGTCTACCTCAATCTTTTCTATGCCATTCATCATTTTTGTATTTTTCTAAGATTCTTCTAAATTCCAGCTAGTGCAGTCCCATGTGACTAAATGTCTCCTCATAGGCCAAACCTTTCATCCCTGAAATCAACATGGTGAACCTCCTCTGAATTGCCTCTAAAGCAAGTACATCCTTACTCAAGTAAAGAGAGCAGATTTGCATGCAGTGCTCCAGATGCAGTCTCACCAGTACTTTGTACAGTTGCTGCATAACCTCCCTGTTCTTAAATTCAATCTTTCTAGCAATGAAGGCCAACATTCCATTTGCCTTCTTTATAGCCTGTTGCACCTGCAAACCAACCTTTTGTGATTCATGCACAAGCCCTCCCAAGTCCTTCTGCACATCATCATGTTTCAATCGCTTGCTATTTCAATAAAATTATGATTTTCCATTCTTAACTCCAAAGTGGATAACTTCACATTTGCCAACATTGTACACCATCTTCCAAACCCTTGCCCACTCACTTAACCTATCTATATCTCCCTGCAGACTCTCCATATCCTCTACACAATTTGCTTTTCCACTCAATTTAGTATCATCAGGAAACTTAAATGCAGTGGTGCAACCACTGTATAGCTATTAGCACTATCTGTCTGTATGTACTGTACGAGCTGGCCCGTCAACTGCACCTGTGACTCCTTTCTCCCCGGAAATCCCTATAAAGTCTGTTACACCCAAACTCCATACCTGCCTTGGAACCAGGCCAGCAACATGTGAGATGTATTGATGTTTTAAGGTGATTAAAGCCTATTAATCACAACTCTGTCTTAATTGGTTGATTGATATACTGCACTCTGTCCTTTCTTCCAGATCGTTCCTGTATACTGTGAAGCCTTGTGGGCCCAGCACTGACCCTTGCAGCACACTGCTCACAATGAACTGCCATTCTGAATCTATCCATGCTAATACATTACCCCCCAATTCCTAGCATCCTTATCTTCTGTATGTCTTTTATCTGGGACCTTATCGAATGCCTTCTAAAAATCCAGGTAATCAATGCCCATCTACTCCCCTCTATCTAGCACACTCATTATATCCTCAAAGAATTCCAGTAAATTTGTCAAGTTGAACCTAGCTTTGGTGTATCCATGCTGCATCTCCATTTTGCTCCAGATGTCTCCCTATTTTTTCTTTAATGACAGCTTCAAGCATTTTCTCAAATACAGATGTTAAACTAACTAGCCTATGGTACCCTGCCTTTTTCCTACATTCTTTTTTGAATACTGGTGTTACATTCACCGTCTTACAATCCACCGTGACCTGCTCAGAGTCAAACATATTTTGGTAAACTATCACCAAAGTCTCTCCACTTTGGCATGCATCACATCAAGACCAGGGGATTTATCTATCTTTAGACCCTCGGAATACGTCTCATTAGTGACAGCTATTACATCCAATTCCTCACCTCCAATCCCATCCATAACATCTGTCTTTGACATGTCCTGCACCATGAATACCAACTCAAAATAGTCATTCAAAGCGTCATTATCCTACATCAATACTATCCTCATGTTTCAAGGGTCCAACCTTCACTTTCGCCACCCTTTTTCACTTTATATAATCACAAAAACCTCTACTGTCCATTTTTATATTTTGTGCTAATCTTTTATCATCGTCTACCTTCCTTTTCTTTATTGCTTGCTTCGTGGTTCTTTGTTGCTTCTTAAAGGTTTCTCAATCTTCTGGTTTATCATTGCTCATAGTGACTTTGAATGAATGAGTTTTTAGTTTGATGTCTTCCTCAGATTTCCTTATTTATTCAAGCCTGGCTGCTCCCACACTTAACATCCTTGCTTTTAGTCTGAATATATAATTTGTTGAGCACTGTGAAAAATCTTTTTGAAGGTCTTCCACTGTTCCTCAACCATTCCTCCATGTAGTCTGCATTCCCAGCCTACCCTAGCCATCTCCAGGTAGACATAATTTTCCAAGCTTTCTATATCCTCTTCAAGACTGCAAAATGCTGGGTTCTGTGCATTCTGAGAGGAGACTTAATTAGCGTAGTTACACTTCAAATATTCTGTGCTATATGAAGAATGTTTGACAGCACTTGGGCTGGATTCATTGAAATTTAAGAGAATGGGGTGGATGTCATTGAAATATTTGGAATGTTGAAAGCCATGGACAGAGTAGATGTTTCCCTTGTTTAGTCATAACACACTTATTTTAGACTAAACTATTGTACCCTCCCTTTCCATGAAAAGTTCAATGATACTGTGATCACTCTTCAAGAGGATCCCCAACTACAAGATTGCTAATTTCACCTGTCTCATTGCACAAGGCCAGATCCAAGACAACATTTTCCTTTTTAGATTCAGTAGCATGCTGTTCAAGAAATCCATCCCCTACGCATTCTATAGATCCTCCTCAAGGTTGCCTCGATCAACCTGATCCACCCAATTAATATGCATGGTAAAGTCCCCCATGATAACTGCTGTTCCATCCTGAGACACTTCTGATATTTCTTGGCTTATTGTTCCATTCAGAAAACGATCCTGCCCCCATTACTTCCCAGTTTTTTTTTCTCTTCTGCCCTCCCACTCATATACACCTGTGACCTCTTATCTGGGGGCCTGTCCTCTCCCCTGCCCCTCCCCCACCAATTTATTCACACACCCGCCTGCTTTTTTTGCTCTTAACTAGAAGAAAGAGGCCTGAAACTTCAGTTATGTGTCTTGGCCACAAAGAATGCTACCTGACCTGATGAGTTTCTCCAGCACACTTGCATCTCAGAGTGTCTGTAGACTTTTTTGTTTAACTCCACTTCTTATTGATGTATGTTCTCTATGCAGTTCATACCTATTTATTGTTGTTCGTCCATTGCTCCCTTTACATTTATCACTGTAGTCTAGTTCAGGGTTTCGACAGTCCATTATTAAATCTGTGGGAATCTGAAATAAAACTAGAAAATGATGTAAGAACTCAGTCAATCTCTAACACAAAGTTTTGAGGTTTTTAATTAAAATTTTCTTAACACAGATACTGCTTAACGGGCTGAGTTCTCTCAGCATTTTCTGTCTTTGCTTCACATTTTCAATGTTTCTCTTGAGATAGTGATGTGGATTCCCCAATTACTCAACGGTTTACAACCTTCTGGTACATCAATGTCAAAAAAAAGCCTCCCTTGTTCCCTAGATATTTGGCTGTTTCCCAGAATTCCTTCATGTTATATATCACATTTCCCATCAGAACCAATTCTGGACTCAGATGAATGAGTTTGAAGAGGATTCTAATCTAAAGATTTTAAAAATATATCACGACAATAACAATTTATGCAGCACGAAGAAATTAAGTTAGACCCAGTAGCCCATTATTTTCTTTTTCACACTATGAACCATGTTGACCAAAATACACACAAACATTTCCCTCTTGAATATACACAGTGCCACTTTCTCTCCTCTCCCCCCTCCCTTCCCTCCCCCCTTCCCAGCCCCCTCCAAACCCACTCAACGTTCAACATATACGATACAATAAACCCATTAAACAGTGTCATCACACAATGAAAATAAACAAGAAAATTGTGTCATCTACTTTTACACACTGGGTCAGTTCATTCCGTCTTCTTCTCATTCTGTCATTTTAGGGGGTGGAGGTCCACGGTAGGCCCTCTCTGTGGTGTTCCATGTACAGTTCCCAAATTTATTCGAATAATGTGACTTTAGTTTTTAAATTATATGTTTTTTTTTTCCAATGGAATACATTTATTCATTTCCATGTACCATTGCTGTACTCTCAGGCTCTCTTCTGATTTCCAGGTGGACATTATACATTTTTTGCTACAGCTAAGGCTATCATAATAAATCTTTTTTGTGCTCCATCCAGTTTGAGGCCTAATTCTTTACTTCTTATATTACTTAGAAGAAAGATCTCTGGATTTTTTTGGTATGTTGCTTTTTGTGATTTTATTTAATACCTGATTTAGATCTTCCCAAATCTTTTCCACTTTCTCACATGCCCAAATTGCATGTACTGTTGTTCCCGTTTCCTTCTTACAGCAAAAACATCTGACTGATACTGTTGGGTCCCATTTATTTAACTTTTGGGGTGTGATATATAGCCTGTGTAACTAATTATATTGTATCATGCGTAACCTCATGTTTATTGTATTTCTCATAGTTCCGGAGCATAGCTTTTCCCATTTTTCATTTTTTATCTTTATGTTTAGATCTTGTTCCCACTTTTATTTGGGGTTACAGCTTATTTCCTCATTCTCTTTCTCTTGCAGCTTGATGTACATGTTTGTTATAAATCTTTTAATTATCATTGTGTCTGTAATCACATATTCAAAGCTGCTTCCTTCTGGTAACTCAGCCTGCTTCCCAATTTGTCCTTTAAGTAGGTTTTCAGTTGGTGGTATGCAAACATTGTACCATGAGTTATTCCATATTTGTACTTCATTTGTTCAAAAGATAATAAATTATTTCCCAAAAAACAATTTTCTATTCTTTTGATTCCTTTCCTCTCCCATTCTCTAAAGGAAAGGTTATCTATTGTGAAAGGGATTCGTTGATTTTGCATCAATAATAATTTTGGTAGTTGGTAATTTGTGTTTTTTCCTTTCTACATGAATCTTCTTCCAAATATTGAGCAGATGGTGCAGTACTGATGAACTTCTATATTGCACCAATTTTTCATCCCACTTATAAAGTATATGTCCTGGTACCTTCTCCCATATTTTATCTAGCTCTAACCTGGTCCAATCTGGTTTTTCCCTTGTTTGATAAAAATCTGATAGATACCTTAATTGTGCTGCTCTATAATAATTCTTAAAGTTTGGTAGCTGTAAGCCCCCTTATTTGTACCATTCTGTTAATTTATCTAGTGCTATCCTTGCTTTCCCCCCCTTTCCATAAGAATTTCCTTATTATTTTCTTTAGCTCATTGAAGAATTTCTCTGTTAAGGGAATTGGTAATGATTGAAATAGGTATTGTATCCTTTGGAAGATATTCATTTTAATGCAATTTATCCTTCCTATCAGGGTTAGTAGTAAATCTTTCCAATGTTCTAAGTCATCTTGTAATTTCTTCATTAATGGCTGATAATTTAATTTGTATAGATGGCCTAGATTATTATCTAGTCAAATACCTAGGTATCGGATTGCTTGTGTTTGCCATTTAAATGGTGATTCTTTCTTAAACTTTGTGAAATCCGCATTATTCATTGGCATCACTTCACTTTTATTTGCGTTGATCTTGTACCCCGATGTTTCTCCATATTCCTTCAATTTCTTATGTAATTCTTTTACTGATAATTCTGGTTCCGTTAAGTATATTATGATGTCATCTGCAAATAGACTGATTTTATATTCCTTCTCTTTTATTTTTATCCCTTTTATTTTATTTTCTGTTCTTATCAGTTCTACCAAGGGTTCTATAGCTAAAGCGAACAGTGAGGGAGATAGTGGACATCCCTGCCTAATTGACCTGCTTAATTTAAATTGGTTCGATATATAGCCATTTACTGTCACCTTCGCCAATGATCCCTTATATAATGTTTTAATCCAATTAATATATTTGTCTGGTAGATTGTACCTCTGTAGTACTTTGAATAAATAATTCCATTCTACCCTGTCAAAGGCTTTCTCTGCGTCTAAAGCAACTACCACTTTTGGTGTCTTATTTCCTTGTACTGCATGGATTAAGTTAATGAACTTACAGACATTGTTCATTGTTCATCTTTTCTTAATAAATCCAGTTTGATCTTGTTTTACTATTTTTGGTACACAGTCGGCCAATCTGTTTGCTAATAGTTTAGCTATTATCTTAAAATCTGAGTTAAGTAGCGATATTGGTCTATACGATGCTGGTGTTAGTGGATCTTTCCCCGTCTTTGGTATTACTGTAATTATTGCTGTTTTAAATGAATCTGGCATGTTTTGTGTTTCTTCAATCTGGTTCATTGCTTCAAGGAGAGGAGGAATTAGTAACTCTTTAAATGTTTTATAGAATTCTATTGGGAGTCCGTCCTCCCCAGGAATTTTATTGTTTGGTAGCTTTTTTAATATATCTTATATTTCCTCTATTTCAAACGGTTTTATCAATTTGTTTTGCTCGTCTTCTTGCAATTTTGGTAGTTCAATTTTAGCTAGAAACTCATCTATTTTGTCTTCTTTTCCTTCGTTCTCAGTTTGGTATAATTGCTCGTAGAATTCTTAAAATTTTCATTGATCTCTGTTGGGTTATATGTAATTTGTTTGTCCATTTTCCTTGATGCCAATACCGTTCTTTTAACTTGTTCTTTTTTAAGCTGCCAAGCCAGTATTTTGTGCATTTTTTCTCCAAGCTCATAATATTTCTGCTTTATTTTCATTATATTCTTCTCCACCTTATACGTTTGTAGTGTTTTGTATTTTATTTTTTTGTCCGCCAATTCTTTTCTTTTTGTTGTATCTTCCCTTGTTGCTAGTTCTTTTTCTGTACTTACTATTTCCCTTTCCAGCTGTTCTATTTCCCGATTGTAGTCCTTCTTCATCTTAGTTACATAACTTATTATCTTACCTCTGATGAATGCTTTCATTGCATCCCATAATATAAATTTCTCTTTCACTGATTCCATATTTATTTCAAAGTACATTTTAATTTGGCACTCAATAAATTCTCTAAAATCCTGTCTTTTAAGTAGCATGGAGTTTAATCTCCAACTATATGTTCTTGGTAGGATGTCCTCCAGTTTTATTGCTAATAGCAGGGGTTATTAGCTAATAACAGGAATTACATAAGAAATTGAAGGAATATGGAAAAATATCGGGGTATAAGATCAGATAACAATCTAGCTTTATATTCCATTTTCCTAACTCTCCCTTGGATATGGGCTGACAACAGGAACAGGTCAATCTTTGTGTATGTTTTATGTCTACTCGAATAATATGAGTATTCCTTCTCCTTTGGGTGTTGTCTCCTCCATATATCAAAAAGTTGCATTTCCTGCATTGATTTAACCATAAATTTGGCTTCTTTGTTCTTTCTGTTAGGCTTTTGTCCAGTTTTATCCATCTCTGAATCCAAATTAAGGTTAAAGTCCCCTCCTATCAATATATTCCCCTGCGTATCTACAATCTTCAAAAAAATATCTTGCATAAACTTTTGATCCTCTTCATTAGGTGCATATATATTGATCAAATTCCAGAATTCTGAATATATCTGACACTTTATCATTACGTATCTCCCTGCTGGATCTATTATTTCCTCCTCTATTTTGATTGGTACATTTTTATTGATTAATATAGCTACACCTCTGGCTTTTCAGTTATATGATGCTGCCATTATGTGTTCCACCCAGTCTCTACTTAATTTCTTGTGTTCCACTTTAGTTAGTTGTGTTTCCTGCACGAATGCTATATCTATTTTTTTTCTTTTTTCAGTAAATTTAATAGCCTTTTCCTTTTGATTTGGTCATGTATTCTGTTAATATTTATAGTCATATAGTTCAACATGGCCATTTCATACTTTGTTTACATCTCATTTCCGTTTCCTCACCACCACCTTTCCCCTTTTTCCCATTTCCATTTCTGTTTTTCTTTTTTTGAACCCACAGTATGACAACACTTTTAAAACATAAAATATTTCAACCATTCCCACATCTAAAATTCCATTAACTCCAAGTGTCCCCTCCTCTCTGAGTTGCCCCTTATCTCTTGCTGGGCAACCACAACTCCCCTCTCCATTCGGACTGTGAACCCATTCGCAAGTGTCAACTGATTTTGCAGTGACGGTTATTCTCTCCCACCCAACCCGCTCCAGAAAATACTTTTATCTTCACGTTACAACAAAATTCCCCCTCTTTTCTTCTCCTTTCCTTTTTATTTATTATTTATTTATTATTAATTTTAACCCCTTTTTCCCCCCTTATCCCTGATTTCCCTTTTCCTCCCTCCTTTAGTTCTTACTTATACATTATTTTTACTTCTTTATATGTAGTTTGTCGTCGTTCTTTGTTCTTGTTACATCTCTTCCTCTCTCTTTCTGTCTTGCAGGCATTCTGCAAATTCTCATGCTTTCTCCAGATCCAAAAACTGTCTGTTTTGCTTCCCCGGGATAACTATTTTAAGCAACGCTGGATATCTTAACATAAATTTATAGCCTTTCTTCCATAGGATCAGTTTTGCTGCATTAAACTTAAGGAGCTCAAAACTAAAGTCTGGGTAGAATTTTTTTTTTGACCTTTGTATTCCAGTGTTTTTTTTTGTCTTCTCTAATTTTATTCATTGCCTTCTCCAATACATTTTCTCTTGTCGTGTATCTCAGAAAATTTTCTAAAACGGATCTTGGTTTTTGTTGTGACTGTGGTTTCGGGGCTAATGTTCTGTGTGCCCTTTCTATTTCCATTCCTTCCTGCATTTCTGGCATTCCCAGAACTTTTGGGATCCATTCTTTTATAAATTCTTCCATATCTTCGCCTTCTTCATCTTCCTTAAGGCCCACTATCTTTATATTGTTTTGCCTACTATAGTTTTCCATTATATCCATCTTCTGAGCTAACAACTCTGTTGGGCACCCCTGTTTGGCTCCGTGAGCCATTTTTGCAGTCCTGCGGTCAGCGGGCCGCGACCCTACGGGTTCTCCACTAACCTCGGGGAGTGGGCTCATCTTTCCAAAGTGGGTCCCTGCTTTTTCGTGCAGGTAAGTCCTTCACCTTTCTCTTCCGGCGTCTTTCTTTCTTCTTTTCTTCCCATTGTTTTTGGCTTTTCTTAGGTACCATTTTCTCCACACCTTTATTTTTTATTTGTTGTGATTTTTGTGTCTGGGGCTTTGCTTTTTCTTCATTTTTTTCCTTCTTTTCTGGAGAGGGCTGGTATTCTCCTACCGGCCACTACTCCATCACGTGACTCCTCACAACCCAGTAGCCCATTAGACGCAGTTTATAATCTCTGATTATAATCTAATGTTTCTGTATAGGCCATTGGGTCTAACTTAATTTCTTTATGCTGCATAAATTGCTATTTTTTTTACTTTGATCATAATGTTTCTTAATCTAAGAAACTCCATACAAGGAACAGCTAATGGAAGAATTCTTATTTATATTTTTCCATCTCAATAGGACCAAGCTATTAACTCTGCCCTTAAAATAGAACTCCTTTGAACTCCTCATATTGCTACCTAATAAGCTTCCAAATATGTCATCGTTTTAATCAGGTTGAGTCACATATCGTGAAAGAGTTTTGTTGTGAAATCTCCAAGGAAGGTAGTCATAATTTTCTGAGCCTTCCACATCCACTTCAAGACTTATGTGCTGTGTTCTGTTCATTCTGAGAGGAGACTTAATTAGTGTAGTTACACTTCAAATATTCTGTGCTACTCATAAATCATTTTGATCTGTCTCAAAGAGACTTCAAAGGACAATGTATTGTCATCTTGAATTTTCATTTGTAATAGTATTTTTCAACTTCAAATGATCTAATTTACAATTAGACGCAGTTTATAATCTCAGACACCATCACCCTACTAACATGAATTAGCTGATTAATTGCATTTGAGGTGACCCCCTTCAGAATTTAAAACTAATTGATGCACATTGTGGAAGTGCAATTGGCTCTGGCTTACAGGGTGTTCATGATAATCCACCTTAGTATATGTGATAATAAAGAATTCAGTTCAGTTTGGTTTCTTGGAAATATGAGACCTATGCCCTGGGGGATGGGAGAGGTGACTAAGGACTGGATATACCCAACTATAAGAACATAAGACATAGGACCAGAAAATGCTATTCAGACCACTGAGTCTGCCCCACCATTTAATCACAAGCTGATCCATTTTCTCACTCAGCCCCACAACCCGTTCTTCTCTCCTTAACCTTGCATGTCATGGCTAATCAAGACTCTATCAATCTCTTAAATATCAATCTACCTTAAATACACCCACTGACCTGGTCTCCACAGCTGTCTGTGGCAACAAATCCCACAGATTCACCCCCTTCTTGCGAAAGAAATTCCTCTGCATCTCTGATCCAAGTGGATGCCATTCTATCCTGAAGTTGCACCCTCTCGACATGGATTCTCCCACAATGGGAAACAATCTCTCCACATCCACTTTGTCTATGCCTTTAAATATTCAAAATAATTCAATGTGATTCTTCCCATTCTTCTAAATTCCAATGAGTACAAGTCAAGAGCTGTCAAACACTCTTCATATGATAATCCTTCCATTCCCTGAATCATCCTTGTGAACCTCCTCTGAACCTCTCCAATATCACTACATCCTTTTTTAAATGAGGAGCCCAAGACTGCTCATAATACACCATATGAGGTCACCCCAGTGCCTTGTAAAGCCTTAACATCACATCTCTGTTATTATATTTATTCCTTTTGATTATTTGTAATATTTATCTGATGAACAAAGCCATCAGACTTTAACCTCTGGGCCTGCTTCTGTCTGAGATGTTGGAGAATTGAGAACCAGGAATCATAATGATGTAGCGGTGGCTACACTGCTAACTGAAGGATCTCACAACCAGACGGGTTGCAAAAACTGATTTATTGCAGGATGCCTGGCTGGTCTTATACTCCAAGACCGGACCTGGCTGAGAACCGCGCTGGGGCCCCCCGACGTCACCGGGGCATCACGTGGGTCCCCAAGCACGGGCTTCTGAGCCCAGTGCCAAGGTCGGGAGGAAACCCCCAACGGCGTCATTTTGGACAGCTGCCCCGCCGCATGCATGACCAGTGGGGCCGGTTCGCCTGCCTAATGGCGTACCGCCACAATGAGGTAATTACCCATGAATTGGAGATGTAAGGCTGTGAGAAAACAATAAGGCAGTGCAGTGCGTAGGATGCTCATCCTTCAGTGAACTTGTCGTAGCTGCAAAGATCCGTGCACAAAAATATAGGCCAATTCACCAGCTTAATATTGAGGGCTTTACTGTACTGTTAGTTGTGTTGCCTCTCAGAAGAAGGGTGGCGACCTCTCAGCTTGACATAAAAATGTTATGGCACCATTTTGAAGGATATCAGGAGACATCCCAAATTTCCTGGTGAAAATTTATCGTTATGCCATCACTGTTAAAAGGATTGGAGTTTAACAAGTAAGTCTGCAAATACTGGGGTATTGCACGATTAAAAGTGATATTATTGTTGGTATACGTTTGATAGATTGCTTTCCCCACTGTAATTAGGGTGACCATTCCACAGGAGGACATGGTCATTTTTTTTCTTTCTTTGGCTTGGCTTCGCGGACGAAGATTTATGGAGGGGGTAAATGTCCACGTCAGCTGCAGGCTCGTTTGTGGCTGACAAGTCCGATACGGGACAGACAGACACGGTTGCAGCGGTTGCAGGGGAAAATTGGTTGGTTGGGGTTGGGTGTTGGGTTTTTCCTCCTTTGTCTTTGGTCATAGGTTACAATTATATATATACACACACAGTGTGCTTGCATTTGTTGTTTTTGTAATACTGTTTATGTTAAATGCAAACAACCCATACAGTATATTGTAATATATTGTAATATATTGTAATATATTGTAACCAATGATTATGTCCTCCTGCGGAATGGTCACCCTAACTGTAACTCTCATCAAAGCTTCTTCATGGCTGTAACCTGTTTGTGGATAGATTTGAAATGACCTGAATAACATGGTTCATTTACAAAGCCCACAAGTTCGATTCTACCCATCTTATTTTTGCTGAATGAATGTTTCTTTTCTCCCTTAAACAATTTTGAGGAGCTGGGTGAGTTTGGAGGGATTACCACATTAAAAGAAACTACAGAACTGGATGTTCCTTACTGAACGAAATCATTTTTTTCTTGTATTAAAGAACCATTAACACCAATTAAAAAGGCAGATGCTGTGTCATTTGCATGCCAGCTCCTCACATAGTTATAAATCAAGGCATCAGTGACCTGAAAATATCAGATGGATTAATTTTTGCTAAATAATTAATGCTAATCATTTTCAGTAATAACATCTTTAATACTTTCACATGTTGGGGGCAATTTAGAAAATATAAAATAAAAAGGTGTTTATACATTTTCCCTGTATCTGCAGGGTTTTCCTCCCGGTGCGTGCTGTCTGTTTAAAGGAGGATGGTTGTTGGTAAATATAGAGAAATATCTTCAATTAAATTATTTGGATAGCTTTCTGGAATATTTTTCCTTTCGACCTTTCTGACTTGTTTGAAAGGATAGAGCTGGCATGAATTAGACTTGTTCTACTTTGAGAAATGAATATCTAAGTCCTAATTAATAAAAACAGATTAATGTTTAATTCAGAAAGAATAGGAAATACTATGGTGATACAACCTCGGCACTCCTACCGGCCAACTGCAGGGGGCAACCATTATACCTGCAGATAGGCAACCTGGGAGGCTGGCCCCACCTGCCTGCTGTCAATCACCAGCCCGTATAAAGGCTTGAGCAGGCCCCTTGGGGGGGCAGTCAGACACGTGGAGCCAGCAGTATACTGAGACTGGTGTGTACATGTTTAAGCTAATTAAAGGCTGTTGTACAGTCTAAGTCAGAATTATTTGCACAGCAGCGGTCACAAACACTCAAAGGCTCAGACAGTATAGATGGAGGAAAAGTAGAGATGATGCTTCAAGATAAAAACCCTTCATTCTTTTTGTTTATATTTCCAGAATATACAGTTTATCTGATTTTCAATAAATATTTGGTTTGTTTAGAGCTTGTAAATTATTATTTTCTATGAATGGATTCTTAAACTGACTATTACTGTCCACTGATACGAGCCTGGCGGACTCCGGAAACTAGCAGCAACAGAAATTCACCAAGACAATGGTTACTTAAGCAAAAAAAGGTTTTAATTTTCTTCATGCAATAATAATAAGATGAATATTTAACATTGCTATTAACTTAATTTAACCTAAGTTAACTTCCTAATTCTAAGATCACGTGTAGGTAATGTTCAGGGAAGTTCTTTCTTTCACTGTCCAATCATTCATTTTTCACTTCTCCAAGCTCACTGGTGTCAGGCAATTTTTCATACCGTGCAGAGAAAGTAATATTTATTATCTTCACCATTTATGATCTTTAACTTAAATTGTTACCGCAAAGGAATGTTTTTTTTGGTTTCAGAGAGATATCTGTTGTTTGTTGGACACACACATACTGATTTTCAATCAGCCACTTAAGCGTCTTGCCGAAGAAACTTGCCCCCTTATTCCAGGTTACGACAGAGAGTTCTTCTTTTTCCCCTCTTTCAGGAGGAGCCCATTAACCAGCCACTTCCTCTTGTAATTGACTACAAGAGTTTAGAATAGGCTGAACTCAGAACTCAAAACCCATCTTCAAATGACATCTTATAGCAGGTCTGCAAAACTTGCAGTTTCCAACACCAACTGCTGCTATAAACTGAAACGCTCTCCCCTCCTCTCTCTCTCCAAAGCATGTTTTTTTTTTCTCTCTCTCTGCTTGCAAAACCACATGACAAACTTAGAACAGCAAATTTCAACTAGATTTGGATCACTGGCACTGACAAAAGAATTAATCAGTTTCTGAACCTGGATGTCTGTTCCTTTGAAGACAATTGTTCATTTGAATTCCACATCATCAGTCCAATTTACACCTACTGGTGAAGTCTTCAAGGGCACTCTTAAAAGTCACTGTAGACATGGAGTCTCTGCTTGGGCATAGCTCTTGCATTTGAAACTAAGCATCCACATTCTATACCTTTTTAAGATATCATAATTTTATTAACCTATTCCATAACACCACATACACCAGAAATGCAAAAAAATTATATGTAAGAAGTAAATGCAGCAAAATACAGCCAATAAGATCCATCCAGACAGCTCCGAGGCATATAGATTTATAAATGGCTAGTATCTTGTAATCTGAATATACAAAAAGAGTGAGAAGGAGTTGGAAAGTGTAGCAAGGGTGTTTATCAGTTTGTTGCAGAGTTTTAACATCTGTTATTGATCGGATCCACGGTGAGAAGTTAACTTAATTGGCTGGCTTTGCTTTTCCCAAATAATCTTTGCTTGTGCAATGGTTTGATGTACAGTAAAATCCCCATTACCCAGAATTCAAACAGCTGGCAGCATCAAGCAACTGACAAAAAAAATCACAGGAAAGAAAGAGGTTAAAAAATATGAAAGTTTAAAATTGGCATCCCCTAGCAGTTAGTTCACCAATCACACCACACACACGCTCAAACAACCAGAACATTCACTTATCTGACTGTACCAATTCCCAAATGTGCCAGATACTGGGAGTTTTACCGTATCAGGTTTTGAAAGATACCACACTATTTGTTGCTTCAGAAGTGATGGATTTGATTCTTCAGGCTAGAAAATCTGGAACTTGGGCTGATGCATCGGTATAAAATGAGGGGCATCTTGGACCAAAATAAGGAAACATTTCATTGGAAATTGCAGCTAGTCATGACAACATAAGTATCCTGAAAGATTTCCTCATATTTGTGTAATAACATTATCAAGTATGATTTCACAATATTTGCATCTGTTAAATTGATCCACAGTCAACTTTTGTCTTGTAATATCAATTGCTTCATGACTATTAACAATTTTAATAATTGACCATTATAACAAATTATGCATTGCATTTGAGCCAATATCTTCAGTATTTCAGCTCTTCAGAGTTTCAGGCCCAGAGGTTCCTCTTCCTCTTACATACCTGGAGAGGAATAAATACCTTGAAAATTATTCTGACATTTTTATTAAGGTTGTATTTTTTCTTGCAATTCAGGGCAAATGTAAGAAAACAATGAGAATTTGGAGGGAGTCACGGGGTCAGGTAACCTCCATAGAGAGAAATGGTTAGTCAGTGTTTCAGGTAATGAACTTCCTTCGAGACTAAGGCAGGAAGGGAAAATATTAAAACAGAGACAGGATGGCTTGGGAGGGGCCAAGAAAAAA